>NC_086006.1:5689772-5996590 GCF_030014385.1 Trichomycterus rosablanca | reverse complement strand
CATCAACTCGGTCTGCATGGTCGTCATCCCGGAAGGAAGCTGATGCACAAGAAAGCCCACAAACAGTTTGCTGAAAACAAGCAGTCCAAGAACATGGATTACTGGAATGCCCTGTGGTCTGACGAGACCAAGATAAACTTGTTTGGCTCAGATGGTGTCCAGCATGTGTGGCGGCGCCCTGGTGAGAAGTACCAAGACAACTGTATCTTGCCTACAGTCAAGCATGGTGGTGGCAGCATCATGGTCTTGGGCTGCATGAGTGTTGCTGGCACTGGGGAGCTGCGGTTCATTGAGGGAAACATGAATTCCAACATGTACTGTGACATTCTGAAACAGAGCATGATCCCCTCCCTTCGAAAACTGGGCCTCATGGCAGTTTTCCAACAGGATAACGACCCCAAACATAACCTCCAAGATGACAACTGCCTTGCTGAGGAAGCTGAAGGTAAAGGTGATGGACTAAACCCAATTGAGCACCTGTGGCGCATCCTCAAGTGGAAGGTGGAGGAGTTCAAGGTGTCTAACATCCACCAGCTCCGTGATGTCATCATGGAGGAGTGGAAGAGGATTCCAGTAGCAACCTGTGCAGCTCTGGTGAATTCCATGCCCAGGAGGGTTAAGGCAGTGCTGGATAATAATGGTGGTCACACAAAATATTGACACTTTGGGCACAATTTGGACATGTTCACTGTGGGGTGTACTCACTTATGTTGCCAGCCATTTAGACATTAATGGCTGTGTGTTGAGTTATTTTCAGAAGACAGTAAATCTATACTGCTATACAAGTTGTACACTGACTACTCTAAGTTATATCCAAGTTTCATTTCTATAGTGTTGTCCCATGAAAAGATATAATAAAATATTTGCAGAAATGTGAGGGGTGTACTCACTTTTGTGATACACTGTATGTATGTATGTACAGTGTATCACAAAAGTGAGTACACCCCTCACATTTCTGCAAATATTTAATTATATCTTTTCATGGGACAACACTATAGACATGAAACTTGGATATAACTTTGAGTAGTCAGTGTACAACTTGTATAGCAGTGTAGATTTACTGTCTTCTGAAAATAACTCAACACACAGCCATTAATGTCTAAATAGCTGGCAACATAAGTGAGTACACCCCACAGTGAACATGTCCAAATTGTGCCCAAATGTGTCGTTGTCCCTCCCTGGTGTCATGTGTCAAGGTCCCAGGTGTAAATGGGGAGCAGGGCTGTTAGATTTGGTGTTTTGGGTACAATTCTCTTATACTGGCCACTGGATATTCAACATGGCACCTCATGGCAAAGAACTCTCTGAGGATGTGAGAAATATAATTGTTGCTCTCCACAAAGATGGCCTGGGCTATAAGAAGATTGCTAACACCCTGAAACTGAGCTACAGCATGGTGGCCAAGGTCATACAGCGGTTTTCCAGGACAGGTTCCACTCGGAACAGGCTTCGCCAGGGTCGACCAAAGAAGTTGAGTCCATGTGTTCGGCGTCATATCCAGAGGTTGGCTTTAAAAAATAGACACATGAGTGTTGCCAGCATTGCTGCAGAGGTTGAAGACGTGGGAGGTCAGCCTGTCAGTGCTCAGACCATACGCTGCACACTGCATCAACTCGGTCTGCATGGTCGTCATCCCAGAAGAAAGCTGACGCACAAGAAAGCCCGCAAACAGTTTGCTGAAGACAAGCAGTCCAAGAACATGGATTACTGGAATGCCCTGTGGTCTGACGAGACCAAGATAAACTTGTTTGGCTCAGATGGTGTCCAGCATGTGTGGCGGGGCCCTGGTGAGAAGTACCAAGACAACTGTATCTTGCCTACAGTCAAGCATGGTGGTGGTAGCATCATGGTCTTGGGCTGCATGAGTGTTGCTGGCACTGGGGAGCTGCAGTTCATTGAGGGAAACATGAATTCCAACATGTACTGTGACATTCTGAAACAGAGCATGATGGGCCTCATGGCAGTTTTCCAACAGGATAACGACCCCAAACACAACCTCCAAGATGACAATTGCCTTGCTGAGGAAGCTGAAGGTAAAGGTGATGGACTAAACCCAATTGAGCACCTGTGGCGCATCCTCAGGTGGAAGGTGGAGGAGTTCAAGGTGTCTAACATCCACCAGCTCCGTGATGTCATCATGGAGGAGTGGAAGAGGATTCCAGTAGCAACCTGTGCAGCTCTGGTGAATTCCATGCCCAGGAGGGTTAAGGCAGTGCTGGATAATAATGGTGGTCACACAAAATATTGACACTTTGGGCACAATTTGGACATGTTCACTGTGGGGTGTACTCACTTATGTTGCCAGCTATTTAGACATTAATGGCTGTGTGTTGAGTTATTTTCAGAAGACAGTAAATCTACACTGCTATACAAGTTGTACACTGACTACTCTAAGTTATATCCAAGTTTCATGTCTATAGTGTTGTCCCATGAAAAGATATAATAAAATATTTGCAGAAATGTGAGGGGTGTACTCACTTTTGTGATACACTGTATGTATGTATGTATGTATGTATGTATGTGTGTGTGTATGTATGTATGTATGTATGTATGTGTGTGTGTGTGTGTATGTATGTGTGTATGTATGTATGTATGTATGTATGTATGTGTGTATGTATGTATGTATGTATGTATGTATGTATGTATGTATGTATGTATGTATGTACAGTATGTATGTGTGTGTATTTATGTATGTATGTATGTGTGTGTATGTATGTATGTGTTTGTGTGTGTATGTATGTGTGTTTGTGTGTGTATGTATGTATGTGTGTGTGTGTATGTATGTGTGTTTGTGTGTGTATGTATGTGTTTGTGTGTGTATGTATGTGTGTTTGTGTGTGTATGTATGTATGTGTGTGTGTGTATGTATGTATGTATGTATGTATGTATGTGTGTGTGTAAACTTTTAGTTCTTTTAGTAAACAACACCATTTGTTAGATTAACAGTTTAATTTTCATATATAGTCTATTGTAGACTTTCCACATATTACTTTTTTCTACCTTACAAGTATATATTATGCAAATGTAAAACTGTAAGTGCTACGCAGCACTATATATCCCTTAAAGTATTATTTGCATATTTCCTGACTCTTCTGTAGTTTGAACAGAGGAATGATTACACTGAATAAAGTTTAGAGGAAAGTTTTGGCTACAGGCGCTCGGTGCGGGTAGAATGAATGAATGGGTAAGTGAATGAATGAATAGAGCAGCTTTGCAGTGTGTCTGTATTGAACAGCGCAGGCTGCGCTCTTTGTTTTCACTCTCAATGGCTATTGTTTGATAGTTAAAGCAGCGCTCGTGTTAAGCGCGTCTCTGATTGGCTCCCTCCGGAGCAACAACAGGGCAGACAGGATCTGATTGGTGGAACAATAGTGAACCGCCCACCGCCAAGTTTTTCTTTAAGTTGCACTTGTGTTCTGAAGCAAAGTTGGAGTTGAGTTGAGTTTGAAAGCTGTGAGTGAGAGGAGCAACACAAACACAGCCATCATGAAGCTGTGTAGAACTTTCCTGGGTGAGTAAAATATCACGTCTTAAAGTTTTTAGTCAAAGTTTATTTGAGCTTCCTGATTCGTGTGTTGACACTGTTGACACTAGTAAACAGGTTGATAACGACAGGTCACAGTGTTCCGTGCATGTTGACGTTTAAAATCGAGCTTTGTGATCATTTAGTTATTTTCAAAGATCACCTGCTTACTAAGTTTAGAAAACGCAGTTTTACTATAGTACATTTTTTTACATTTTAAATGTACGAAACACTGTGACCTACTAAACTCACTTATATAAGTGAATTTATTCAAAGTTGTTGAATGTTGATTTTTTTTTCAGGCAGTTATGTGTGTAATTGTTTTTAGTAAACAGATGTTACAAACTCCACAGTGTTATAAAGTTTCATCGAGTTGTACTATTTTAATACTAATATGCTGTTTTTAACTTTGCCATGTAACTTATGAGCTGTGTGCATATGGCGTCTTCAAACTTTTGAAACCCAAATCCTAGTGCAGACAGTCCAGAGACAAAGGAAACTTTTGTTCCCATTGGGATTTTGTGTGAACTCTGTGGGGACTTCAGGCTTGTGCGGTAAAAGCCGTTTAAAAAGTTTGCATGAGGGAGGGACTTAAACCAGTCCATCTGTCTGTAGAGACAGGGAGGGGGTCGCTGGGCTGTTCTCTCAGCTGGCACCTATGTAATATTTATATACACAGTGCGGGCTCCACAAAACCCTTGGAAAGTTAATTGTATGCTGGAGTGAACAAGGCTGTCCATCTGTACTGAGGTTTAGGATGAGCCTGGGTTAAACTAAAGTTCCAGCTGGTGACCGAAGAAGTTCAGCCTAATTAAATATTCAGGAACAAAGGAAAGAGTTTCTCTATTCACCACAGTCACACTTTCCCACAACTTTTTGTAGTGTTCTCAAGTTCCTCAAAGCAAAATTCTATAGTTATTTTAAATATATATTATATAATATTTAATTATATATATTATATATATATATAATTATATTACATAATCTATATTGTGTAATAGTACATATACAAATGAAATTTGACAGCTCATAACAATACTTACAATAATTTCAGAAAACCTTTTGTTCATGAATTCTAATTTTCTTTAAATGTCAAGCAGCACAACAAACATTTAGAAACTTTTTTTTAGTTTGCTTTAAAAACGTCGTGAATATATATTTTTTAAATGTTAGGCTGTTATGACCTTAGAACCTTAGAACGTTATAAAGAATCAAAACTTGGTATGCGTTTTAAATATAAAATCACCTTTAAAATATTTTATATATTGTTTACGTCGTTTTAAATAATATACACGTTAACATGAGTTGGTGTGAATTTAGTTCATTCAATTGTTTACATTATTTCCACATGAATTAAATATTTTACAGCAACGCCATGGTGTATATTCATGCATTTACTATTGGTAGTGATTGTGTGTATGTTACACATGTATACAATATATTTAGTCATGTGTAACTGATGTACACTTTTAGCTCAAACAAATTTTAAGCAACCGTTTTTGCATTTATATAATAGAATTGTGTATCATTGATGATAAACAAAATGTAGGTTCATTAAATGAACCTTTTTGTGGAGAATAATATAATACATATAAAAGTAAATGACTTGCATCTTTTTAACAAGCTATTTTTTATTAACATTTATCTAGAATATCTAAATTTGGCAAATGTAGTGATTACACACTACAAGCACTACTCTACATCAAATGTATCGTTACGCACAAAAAGCAGTTCCAGCTAACGTCTCTGATTATTATTTGCCATAAACACGAATGAATGCAATAGATCGACTAATGTACGAGTTGATATACAAGAATAGTATTATGTTATATAAAAGTGGATGGAGTTGTCCATGGTCTCGGATAACATACCATATACAAGATAAAATAAGGATAATATTTAAGGGTAGCGTTTCATAATCATTTTCTTCAAAATAGATACATTTTACAATGGTCGCGGATAGACTACAAAACAACATAGTTAATCTGTAGTGTAACACACACTCGTCTATTTGAAAGTTATTTATTGGCAGTAGTAGTGGGAAACAGTCGGGACTCGGTTGCAGTGTGGAAACGTTTAGTGCTTTGATACTGGATGAAATGACTGGGATCCTGTCCATGGTGCTGAAATAGATCAGAGCTGTCTTCAGTGCTGAACTTTAAACACGTCCACTGCTGAACACAGAAAAGTGGATGGTGTTTAATGGTTTGGGCTTTTTAGACACTGCAGGGCCTACAGAAAGTGGAGTATGATTATTTGTATCACGTTTCGTTTATTCGATAGTAGAACGTCTAGGTTACAATGCTGCGTTTTAAAATGGTATTTCTCTTTACTTAATGTGATCTACAGTCCTCGATGTGTGTAGATATGCAGTGATTAGGTGTGAGGTGTGTGTGAGAGGTATGTGTGGGTGGGAGATGGGGTACTAGATGCCCACCCCATCCTGTATTGTACAATTTACTATGATGATGTCACAGCATTGGGTAGAGGAGGGGTGAACAATGGGCCTGTGAGCCAAGGTAAGTTCATATTATTCTCCGACAAACCGTATCTGGAAAATGTTTTAACGCGTGTCTGGGAACATTAAAACGTCAGATGGATCTACAGGACCAGAATAGTTATGTGAAGACGTTTTAAACGAGTGATGCTCGGGTTATTTACGGGTTATAACGTTCAGCTAAGCGCTTTATGAGAGAGGAGGAGGAAAACCGGTGAAGTTACAGCTACAAAGAGGAACAGGCCGCTTGCATTTTACGAGGAATACATCAACACAGGGGATCTGAGGATAACGGTATTTTTTATACGTGTATACATTCTATATTGCGATACGAATGGTGGAATATTTACATTTTCCTCTGGATTAATCGTGTACGAATGCGACGTTTGGTTGTTGTCGCTAATGGACGCCGGGTTAGTTAAAGAGCCATGTTCCGACCTGGTTTCAATCGGTCTTATCTTTAGAGTTTCTGTTTGTTCAGAAGCGCAGTAATTTACTTCTAATTGTAAATAAAGAACAAGCCAGTGACTGCAGAAATATAAAAAATATACACTTTGTATAGCTTCAATACACCTCTGTGGTAGATTCATGGTTTTTGGTGTTTATGGCTGTGCTGGTAAAGTCAGATGTGGAAAACAGACCTACATTACGTGGGATGTTTTTTTGGCTTGGCTGATTTACTTATAACAGTATTGTGCATACACTGTAACATATAGAGCAGATTAGAAATAAGAAGTGCTACATAATGGTAAAAAGTGCAACTTTGCAACCTCAATTTTCATACCAACACTGTTCTTACTTTACAGCTTTTTGCTGTAATTTGTTGCATGGAATGATGTAGGACACACACCTAAATTGAATACATTTAAACCATTTTAGAATGCTTTGAATTGGCTTGACCAGCAGTATGACATGATATTATTGTTTATATGTATTATCTCATTTTATTCCAAGGCTTGTTTTGTAATGTTAGCCATTCAATCTCCAATCATATTTTAAAAAGCAAAGTTTTAACCTGGGTTTCATTTAACCACCTTTTTAGTTTAATATTTTATATTTCATTAAGCTAAGTGTTTTATAGAGGATACCATGATATGTTATGTGGGGTAAAAACGATTGTTATTTTATGGTAGTAGCATATCAGCTTTATGTAAGCTGCAAGCACTTCTGTTATGTGATGTGCTATAGTTGTTAGAAGTATGGAAATGTGTTTAATGTGCCTGAAGACCGATGTGCTTTCTTGTGCGCTGTGTTTTGAAAAACAGGAATGGGCTTTTCCTTGTAGAAATGAATTGTGAGCTATTTTAACAATTGTAGTTAAATTCAACGGAAATAACATAAAATACATTATAGTCATTTGTTCAGCATAATAGAAAGAACTATGCACAGTGTGAATCATACACTGTACTATACAAATGATCATATACATCACAAATGTTTTGCATTTGTAAAAAAGCAAACTGATTGACCGTTTGCTTATATGTTTATTATTTGTTCCTACAAAAGAAATGCACTTGGTTGTTTAATTTTGGTTGTTGGACATGAAAGGTTATTTCCTCATATGTATTTTGCTTGCCATATTTGATGGCATTTGTCTTAATGTGTTCACATATTTATATACAAATATACATAGCTGCATTTAATTATTTAAATTATTTTTTTTATTATAATTTATTAGTTAATGTGGCAAAAACATGATAGAATTTTTAAAACATGAAAATATGTCACAATGTTAAATTGACTTTAATTGTAACAACCAAATGTGTTGTTTTGTAGGGGGGGGGGGGGGGTTATTGGCAATTAAAAAAACAGTAAAAATGCATTATGGACATGGATGCTGTGTCAAATGATCCTACTAAAACTGGTATTTAACTTTGTGGTAGGGAAGTGGTTGTGATTAAAGTCGTGTATCCATTAGAATCCATCGGGGTAATGGGCTGTTTTTTTGCTTCCTGGCTAATGGAAGTGTTGGACATTACTGTATTGTTTTAAGTTTACTTTCAGAGTGAGGCTTTTTTGAGGCATTGTGTGTGTATGTGTGTGTGTGTGTGTGTGAGAGAGAGAGAGAGAGAGAGAGAGAGAGTTGCGCTGTAATAGCAGTAAATTTCTCTGGGGAGCTCCCCTCTTTCCCCTCCCTCCACTTTGTCATGAGAGCACCAGGTGCCAGAAGAAACAAAATAGGAGGCCTACGTCATAATGGCCCAGTGGAACAGCTGGCTCGCGTTCACAGCTCTCTTCATTCACAACCCGTAGACCGTGATCCATTCAGAAGTGATCGTGCCTATGTCCTAGTGCCACAAAGGCCAAGCCATCCACAAGTTCAGAGGGGGTCACAAAAGCTGTTCAAATGAAGTTTCAAATGAAGTACTATGTACTATGTCCATATACTGTAAACTATGTCCTTGAGCTTATTCTGTGCTATTCTATTCTACGTATGCTAGGGCTGTCTCAAATCAAACATGAATATTTAAAGTTAAATGGAAATGACAAAGACATAGAATAACGTTTCCAAGCACCAATTTTTAAAAAAATTAAATTTATAGTTAACTATATATTATACATACATATACATATAGTACACTAATGCACATACAATTACAGAAAAGGATGCCTTTATATTAACATTTGTTGCATAATATAAAATATGCTCTAGTGTATCATAATGTACCTTTATGGGTTTTCTCTGCTTTTATAGAAAATGAGTTCCACGGGCAGCTGCTGAGTCAGAGGTGGACAAAAGAAGACAGAATCAGCAGCTGGGAGAGCAAGAGGAGCAAACGAATCAAAGTCAGATATAGATTATTTTTTCATTGTTTGTGTTTGTGTGTGTGTTTCCAGTTCACTCTTTACACTTCAGTATCTGCTATACTTCAGAGCTATCATGCACTGAATAACATTGATTGAAGTGCTGCAGCATTATTTTCCCTAAAATGTTTACATTTATTATACTAATATTACTTTTAGTAGTTCAGTCCACAGTCCACATTGGGAGTGTTTTTCAAAAGTTTAATTAATACAGAAAGTTACTCGATTATCGGTAACATCAGACTCTGCTCAAGGTGACCATTAGACATATCACTTTTACAAAAATGGTGCCATATAATCTTTACAGCATTGGCATAGAGGTACCATGTTTGGATGAAACCAAAAACTTTTCATAATTTTATAGTTAAAATAAGGCAAGATGTGTCTGTTTGGTATGAACAAAAGGAAAAAGAAGTGTAAAGGCGTGTAAACTTTATATATACTAATTGTTATATTGAATGTGTTCCAGATGAGCCTCGACACAGATGACAAGCGGACGCGGACCCGCTCAAAAGGCATCAGAGGTGAGTTTTGTTCGCTTTGTGCAATTTGATATGGCCACATCAAAGAGAGTCTCTAATCTGTCTGGCTTATTTATAGGAGACCTTCCTGATGCTAATTTTTGTAGCAAAAACCTCAAATTAATGCCCTATACCAAGAATTCATTGCTCCAAAGAAGTTATAATGCATGTGGTAATGTTATTAGTAAAAGTTCAAATTAAGTTTCTTTTTTTCCTCTGTAATTCAGTTCCTCTTGAGCTTGTTGGACAGGAATACAGGTAAAATTGATAAGAATCTACACTTATTTTACACAGAATAAAGATACTAAATAAATACTATGATAATAATCAGACTAATGAAGAAATGTCTGTTTTCTGTACTTTTAGCTGTCCCACCCCAGGCTGCGATGGTTTGGGTCATGTCAGTGGAAAATATGCTCGACACAGAAGGTACCATTAAGTGCAATATCGAGTAACACAGATCCATACAACTTGTATACCAATACCAATCATGATGTCATTTTTTCTCTCTTCTACAGTGCACTTGGCTGCCCATTAGCCAAGAAAAGGAAACTCCAGGAGGCGGAAGAGACCCAGCCAGCCGCTAAAAAGAAGCCCAATCCCTTAAAGCTAGCAATGGATGATGGGTTTAATGCAGACAGTGACACGAATAGTGAAACTGAACCAAAGGATGAAGCAGTGGATTCTGATGATGAAACAACCGAGAAGGAAGAAGAGCCTCAGAAGAAGGAACAAACACCAGAGTTACTGGCAGGTGTGTATTAGATATGCAATTTAGCATATTGTGACAGCAATGCTGCATTATAATGGATTAAGGACTGAGCAAAGTAGAAGACAATTACTGTCTGCATAAAATAGGATGAGCCTCATATGGGTTGCCTAATTGATGAGATGGCAAAATATGAGTTCCACCATTGGTGGACAATCTGGAGTGCAGGTGGGATGCAGAACAAACAAAATCACTATGGTAATTGAAAATCAGTCCAGCACAGTGCACTATTCTGAGAACACAACTGCAAAGTAACTAGGCAAATTGGGTGCTAATTGCTTGCTGTCTGTCTACTTAAGGTAGCTAGATAGCAGAAACCTATTAAGTCTTTCATTCAGACAGTGTAAAGGCAGCAACTTGGCTATTTCTATCAAATAAATACAATAAACACAACCACTTTGTGCCTCAAATCTTAATATATTTTCCATTTGATGTTTCCTTAGAGGAAAGTTCACAAATGGAATCTAAAGATAAAAACACAACAGACAAAGACGTTTCTTCTCCAGCGCATGAAAAGGAGTCTAAAACAGAGCAGGATGAGCCTGAAGTAACACCCATCCAACAAGATACAGTGGAGACTGAAAGTGACGAAGGTCTTCAGGTCGCAGCAGAGATCCAGGCCGGAGAGGATGAAGAGGGGGACGAAGGAGAAGAGATGACAGAAGAAGAGCAAATGACTCAGCAGCTAAAAGCCATTGAGGAGCCAGTGCAGATATCTGAAGAAGAAGGTGAGGAAGACGAAGAACAGGGTGAGGAGCATGAGAGCCAGTGCTCAAGTCAAAAGAACAATTCAGACCACCAGTACTTCAGCGGAGACTTCAACAAAGTTAAGGCCAAAGAAAATGAGGAAAAGACTAACAATCAGGACAATGACATTGATGAAGAAGTGGAGGAGGTGGATGATGAGGAGGAGGAGGACGAAGAAGAAGAAGAACAGCAGGCCCAAGCAGAGCCCACACACTTTCCCAGCACTGTGGCCACCAGCTTTCCAGCTCAGGTATCCCAACCAGATGCATTTGTGACATCTAGTGGGAAAACAGACACCCCCTTAAGCGAGGAGGAAGAAGAAGAGGAATTAGAAGAGGAGGAGCCCAACAAAGTCTCACCCACAATGGTGATAGAGCTGCAATCAGATGACGATGATGAGATTGAAGAGGAAGAAGACGAGATAGAGGATGAAGAGGAGGAAGATGCAGAAGATGAGGAGGCTGACAGTGTGTCTCACAGATCAGAGGTGACAGACGAGTCAGAGACGTATGACATGACACGAGGAAACCTGGGATTGCTTGAGCAGGCCATTGCACTTAAGGCAGAGCAGACAGCACGTAGTTCAGAGGAGAGTCGCTCTCCAGAGCAGCAGAGCTACCACAGTGCAGATGAAAATATGTCAGACAACCCACACAGAGGATATTATGGTAAAGGTACAGTGAGCACACATCAAGTTGTTGACTCACTTTAATACTTCATTTTTATTACAGTTTGTGGAGTTGCATACTTGACCTGGAAAATGACATTTAAGACAAATTGTAGCTTTGCACAATTTACACAATGGTCTTTTTCTTACACGAAAGTCTTTCTCCCTTCCTTTTTTTCTTTTTGATTATAGACGGCTCTAGATCAGATAAGAAGGAAGTGAAGTGTCCCACACCAGGGTGCGATGGGACAGGTCATGTGACCGGACTGTATCCTCACCATCGCAGCCTTTCTGGGTGCCCACATAAGGACAGGGTTCCACCTGAAAGTAAGTCCTACCCCCAAAACTGTTTGCATAAAATATATAAAAAATATCAAATATTTATTATCTATTACATGCACTATTTAATATACTTATGTAACACTCTGCTTTTACTTTCTGATTAGTCTTGGCCATGCATGAGAATGTGCTGAAGTGTCCAACGCCCGGATGTAACGGCCAAGGCCATGTCAACAGCAACCGCAACACACATCGCAGGTACTGATTAGTCTGTTTGTAAACTCATGCAAAAAATAATAGTTCAATCAATAAGGACATTTTTAGAGGCTTTTGGATTAATCATGAGTTTAAACATGGGTTTAATAAATATATATTATAAATATCTTTTCCCAGTTTATCAGGCTGCCCAATCGCTGCTGCAGGGAAACACTCAAAGACTTATGAAAAGCCACCTCAGGCTCAAGCTTCAGTCAGTGAACAAGTTGTCATAGGCTCTAATTCAGACAGAGTACTCAGGTAAAAACATAAAAAATGTAAAGAGTGATTTGAAAATGTTTTTAATTTATTAAGAAGCTAACCTGTCATCTCTGCTTTAGGCCTATGTGTTTTGTGAAGCAGCTGGAGATTCCTCAATATGGTAGCTACAGGCCTAATGCGGGTCCAGCCACCCCACGAGCCAACCTGGCGAAGGAGCTGGAGAAATACTCCAAGGTGTCCTTTGACTATGCAAGCTTTGACGTGCAGGTGTTTGGCAATCGCGTTCTCGCCCCAAAGATGCCTACCAGTGAAACCTCACCTAAAGCCTTCAAATGTAAGTTTACTTTTTACCCTCTGTCCTATTAAAATAACGTAGTTACCACAGCATGGCATCATAACCAGTGTTACAAATGTAGATTAAAAACCTTTTATGTGTTTCTGCAGTGCAGATGTTAATACATTTTCTGTAGTAGATTTTATATGTATCCGTTCTCTCGGTTAACAGCAAAACCATTTCCTCAAGCTTCCTCCCCGAACCAGAGTGTATCTGGAGGCTACACCAAAAGCAGCTCCTCTTCCACCTCCAGTGGATATGATTACACACATGATGCCGAGGCTGCTCACATGGCCGCCACTGCCATCCTGAACCTGTCCACACGCTGCTGGGAGAGACCAGAGAACCTTAGCACCAAGCTTCAGGAACAGACCAGTAAGGTATGTATCGTAACAAGGGCTTCACTACATTCTGTATCAACCAGAGAGGTGATACAGACTTTGTGGAAGCCTTCTAAGACTATTACATTTGCTAGTGGGTGAAGAGTAGCTACAATGAAACTGGGAGGATTCTTGATAAAAGAAGTTATCCATCTTCTGCAGGATATGGATATTGAGGTTGACGAGAATGGCACCCTGGACCTCAGCATGAAGAAACCCAAGAGAGAAGGCATGACGTCACCTGATCCCTCTTCCTCATCTTCATCTTCCTCACAACATCACGGAGTCACTTCACCTTCCTCTGGTCATGCCTACAAGATAGATGAGTGGGAGGGGCCTATTGACTACACCAAGACCAGCCAGCAGAAGGAAGAGGAGCCTGAGGAGGTTATTATACTTGGGATTTATTTTATATTACCAGTAAATAAATCACATGCTGTATACTGTACATATTAGTTTGCAGTGTGTAAAAGCAAAGAGATGTCATCCAGTAATCTGCTCTTCAATAATAAAATGGATAATAATTTCTTCCTAAGACTACTCTACATTTAACTGTGTGTAATGAGCAATGGTGTAGGAACTCTAAAGTTTTTGAGCTTGATCTATTTTGTGATTTACAGATGGATTACACGACACAATCCTACGCCTCTTCTGAAGCTGAGGATGATGATATTACACAAGAGGATGTGGAGGATAGAAAGTACCCTGGTGAGGTCACCACTTCCAGCTTCAAGCTCAAACTTCCTTCCAAGGACAGCAAGAAAGACCTCCTGCTGTAAGTATCAAAAACATGATAGAACATGACAGGTCTGAAATAGTAAACATGTTTAAATTACTAATACATAACATTATTTTACAATCTGTCCAGATGTCCTACCCCTGGATGTGACGGCAGTGGTCACATAACCGGAAACTATGCATCTCACCGCAGGTATAACATAATTTATGGCTGCTTATACACTAAATGGCTATGTGTATGTGGACACCTGACAATGAGCTTGTTGGTCAATCTAATGCTAGCATGTGTTTCTCTCAGACTTATACTGCACTTAATCTCAGCCATCTCTGCTTCACATTTATCTGTAATTCATGTGAACAGTCGCACATGAATGGATGTTTCTGAGCTGCATGCATTTTCAGTGTACTCTTTTATTATTCAGCTTCCTGTTGTTTACTACCTTACCAGCACAACACCATTACATACACATCCACGCACATATTCATTACTGACCTTTAAACAGACATCCAAGTCACACTACATGTTTAAAAAAACATCACATTTTCTATTTCAAATAATGAAGTGTTTGCTTCGGCCCACTAGAGAATGTTAATCAAAATAAAAAAGTAATTAAGACCTTATCAAGAAATCCAGATTTCATTAATGCAAACTGGAAACACACTTATTCTTATGTAACATGAAGACAAGCAAGATTTTGTCCAAACTAAATTTGCATATTGAAAAATGATAAAGGATAAAATAATTCCAATAAGGGCAGCAGTGGATCCAGTTTCATCTTTGCCTCTAGTTAGTGTTTGTAAGTTTTTCTTAGTATACTCCACAGTCCTTTCACCTCCCAGAAACATACAGAAGGTGGATTAAGTGGCTTAAATTTGGCTTAAATTTCCTGGGTATGTTTCTCTGTGATGAATTGGCGCCCTGTTCAGGGTGTAATCCTGCCCTGCACCCAGTGTTGCGTCAGACTACTGTGAATGAATGCATTATTACAATGAGGTGTTTACCTAATCTAATTCCTTCCAAGACTACACAGTCATTAAAGTATGTTACAAAAATTGTTTTAATAAATTTCACTTGACTTTAAGTTGGTCCTGGTGATACTTCAGTGTTTATTCGAGGCAAAAACAGAATCAAACCTATACACACACACACATAATCATTTTGAACAGGTCTAGGCAATACTGAACGACTTCCTCTATCTTGCACTTATGTTTCTCCTGTCTCTTCTTCCTTTCTCTATCCTGCTTTGTTCTTCCAGTCTCTCTGGGTGTCCTCTTGCTGATAAAAGTCTTCGGACCCTAATGGCTGCCCACACTGGTGAACTCAAGTATGTCTGCACTAATCTTCCCTCTAATGAGTTCTTGCTATGTTGCAGTTACTGCTTATCTGTACTTTATACTTCTGTTTCTACTCAACGTTGCTTGTTATACTTCAACACATGGTGGTTCTTTAATGAGAAATAAGAGCAACCTTAAATATTCTTAGTTATTAGCATTAATAGTTACAGCTACTACTTATCAGTGCACCTTTAGATGCAGTTTGCATTCTATATGTATATATAGTATTGTAAAGTTTAATTAATTAAAGTTTAATTAATAAATAATAAAGCTAAATAAACTCAGTGCCGTGACTGAGTTAAGTGATACTCATCCAGTACCTATAACTCTCTGCCCTCCAGATGTCCTACACCAGGCTGTGATGGATCTGGACATATCACAGGAAACTACGCCTCACACAGAAGGTACATCACTCTTATTTATCTATCTGCAATCCACCACTGTTAAAAGCTTTCCGCTTCCATGTGGTCAATTAAAGTTGAAAGGAACAGCCAATTTTATGCATTAATACTCAGCCTACTGTTAACAGTTTGTCTGGATGTCCACGTGCCAAAAAAGGTGGAGTGAAAATAACCCCCACCAAGGACGACAAGGAAGATTCAGAGTTGATAAGGTAAATGCTTTGAATACTACTTCAACCTAAACCATTTAGCCATAACTAATACTAAAGTGCTAGCTGTCCCAGCTCCAGTGCAAAACCAGTTTAGCAAAGACTGTACTTAGCTATAAAGACAAATTGTAGCATTTTAATATTTTTTGTTCTATTGTTATAATATTCTTAACTTTAAATGTCTATATTCAGGTGCCCAGTGCCTGGCTGTGACAGCCTAGGCCACATCAGTGGAAAATATGCCACTCATCGCAGTGCCTATGGGTGTCCTTTGGCAGCACGCAGACAGAAGGAGGGTTTGCTGAACGGTTCACCATTCTCATGGAAGTCTTTTAAGACAGAGGGTCCCACTTGCCCCACTCTAGGGTGTGATGGCTCCGGCCATGCCAACGGAAGCTTCCTCACACATCGCAGGTACTACACAGTTTAATAAATAATTAAGGCACTGGGTCAATAATACCATTACCAGTTTTAATAACAAGACAAGATATGCAAGACTTTTTAGTCACATTAGCACTGTATGTCAAATAGAACTGAGACAGCAATTAAACAGCAAACTTTATGTGCTTAAGAAAAATAATGTTGTGTAATTTTTGCTTTGTCCATTATTCTTACAGTCTATCAGGTTGTCCAAGAGCTTCTGCTAACAAGAAAAGAGCTAGGTTTCCTGAGGATGACTACATCAGCAAGAAATTCAAGGCAAGCGATGGTAAGGAGAACCATCAACACCAGAAAAGCTAGAATTTTCTAACTTGTGTTCATTTTTACAAATTTTATAATGTGCTGTTTTTTTCTCAGTTCTTGATAACGATGAAGACATAAAGCAGTTAAACAAAGAGATCTGTGAGCTTAACGAGTCTAACTCAGAGATGGAGACAGACATGGCCAACATCCACACACAGGTCAGTTCCATCAGAGCAATCTGTCTAATTGGTTTTTCATTAGTGAATAGTGGATTCAAAATAACAATTATTTTTAAAAGGCTTTGTCACAAAGTGTAAATAATTACATCTTCAGAAAATCTATGTGTAAAATGTATATTTAACTGAAGGAAGGTATTGTTTTACTAATTGGTTATATATCATCATGTGACTTTCCCCTGCAGATTTCATCAATGGAGAAGAATTTAAAGAACATGGAGGAGGAAAATAAACTAATCGAAGAGAAAAATGAAGCTCTGTTCGTGGAATTGTCTGGCCTGAGCCAGGCCCTTATCCGTGGCTTAGCCAACATTCGTCTACCACAAATGGTGAGTAAACTAGTAGTGAGCAATCCACAATACACTCCTTATGAACTATTGAGATATTGTGTTCAAACAGCATCCTTATATATAAAGGTGTATTCTCACCTTGCACTATAAATGGCAGTCTGGGCAGTCATAGCTCACTGGTTAAGGTACTGGACTGACCGTAAAGTTGCTGGTTTAAGCCTCACCACTGCCAACGTTTTACTGGTAGTAACCTGAACATAGCCCTTTACCAACTATATTCTAATTTGGACAAAAGCATCTGCTAAATGATGTAAATAGAAAAGCATATAAACAATTAAGACTCTATAATGGATTAGCATACGTTTACTTACATAGCTTACTCAATTGTCCTGCAAACTCAGAATCAAAATATACCAAAAAATTTAAATATATGAAAATAAGTAACTATTTACAATGTTTCCATCTTTCCACTGCAGGAGCCCATCAGTGAACAGAACTTTGATTCATATGTGGACACTCTGACTCACATGTTCAGCAACAAAGAGTGCTATCAGAATCCTGCAAACCGGGCCCTACTTGAATCCATCAACCAAGCTGTCAAAGGCATTGAGGTGTAAGCACATTTGGAATTAACCACACCGAGGAAAAGAGCATCACCATGAGACACTGTGGCTTCAGAAACAAACCAACAATACTTGTGCACTGTTAAAGGATTTTCAGGTTTTGTATGTGACTGATTATGAGCCTGGTTATGCCCTGGGGGGTTCCGAGTTAAGGACCAAATTCTACAATCCAGTCTTGCTGCTTAAAAGTTTTGTCTACAATTATATGACCCAAAAGGTTTCTATGCCAGTGTGGCAGAGTTGTTCTCCTTATAGGGTATTTTGGACTTTTTCTGATTAGTGATCAGATCACACCTGTCCCGTTCTGCCTTTCTTAATCTTCTCAGTGAATGGAGGTTGTCATGAACAAGCTGTGAGATGGTGTGTGTGTATGTGTGTGTGTGTGTGTGTGTGTGTGTGTGTGCGTGCGTGCGTGCATGTGTGTGTGTGTGTAAGGTGGACATTTAATGTCTGAGGGTACTTTGAGAATTACTGGAGTCCTGTTATGAATCACGATTAGATTGCAACACTGCTGTTGTTTGTATGATGTTGTCTCAGATTTGGTGGTAATTTGTTCCAGTCCCATTTAGAAATGGTCTTTAGTATTTGAAACCATAGATATTGCACTTCCATAATAGTTTGTAGTTTCATGATCATAATGCTATTATTATAATTATTACTATTTAAATTTGTAATTCATTAATATGTAAGGTTAATTTATTATTTATTCATGTTTGGCTGATTATTTTGTTTATTTATTTATCAGTGTCTATTTAAGAGCTTATTTATTTTACACCACAAAATTCTATAAGCAGCTTTTTAACAGTTGATATAAGGAGAATATTTGCCCTCTTTATTGAAATAGAGGCAATATTTTAAAAAAATATCCACAGCAAGTGTTTTATAAACCTTCCTATTTATTTTAAAGACAGAGATTTTTAATCTCTTTTTTAAGTGCAAATATTTTTTATCAACTTTTATATTATTTTCTAATATTCTTTTTATTTAATGATTTTGTTTTCCATAAAAGTATTTTGACACCGTCCACAGTGAAGTGGCTTAAACAGATACAGTATGATGTATTTATTATTATTTATGTAATATTTAAGTACAAATTGAATGGAGATCTTGTTGCAATATTTATTTTGTAAATGTATCTGTGTTAGTGATTGCTGCATATGGATAGACTTTTACCCATCTGTTGGTGATAAAATAAAAGGGAATTCTATTACCTACACTGCCTCATAATTTATCCTTTATTGCTTATGGACAGTAGATAGTTCATGCCCAACACTGTGGTCTGGGAACCTGGATTAAGTCCAATTTACTGTGTGTGAGAAAATCTCTCAGTTGAGTTTCCTCCTGCTCATACGCTGCTGGTTAAAAGCTCAAAACTGCACCTGGGTGTGAGTGAATGAATGGGTGAGTTTGTCATGCCTTACTGTGTACTGGCCCCATGTACAGGGTTTGGATAAGCTCCACATTCACTTAGGTTCTTTGCTGGATAAACTGAAAAGCTATGTCTTTATGTCATGTCCATTTTTACAACAGAACTTTTGACATTGTCTCTTCAGTACAAATATTATTTGGTGTCTTTTTATCATTCTACATTGCCTTTTCTTTTCTAAAAATCCTACTAAAATAAAAGACTAATACAAGAGTTTCACTGCAGGGCATCAAAATCTAAGAAGGTTTTTGCATAATTGAAGCCATTTAAAGCTGACTTATTTTACAATATAATTTTGACAATTTTTTTTTTAACATAAAATCAGACAAAATCATGTGAATTGGCTAGAATTTTGCCCATAGGTGACATTTATAGGTGAATGGGTGATGGGTAAATGTTTTAGTAAGTGTTACCTTACACTGGACTGGCGCACTGGCCATTGTGTGTTCCTGCAGCAACCTTAGCCTGGATAAAAAATGAAAAAAGGAAAGTGAAAAATTATGCCTGTCTCCAAACATCTGAGTTCTTCCTTTTGTATGTCACACATCTCTGTGTTAGGCTGCAGCAATGTATGATTTGATCAGAAATGTACTTGGAGTTCTATGAACCGACAACTCTATGAACCGAGTCATTTATAAACTGATTTTCTAAACAACGCAAGTCTTTAATGAGTCGACTGTTTTGAGCCGACTCTTATGAACAGATTCTTTTGTGAAGCGCTCCAGGAACTAGCTTTAGTTTTGCAATATTTAGCTTTAGTACACTCAGCTACATTTACCGTTTATATTAATGTATTTACTGTACTTGTCCAAAACAAAAAATTAAATTAAAAAATAGTCTATATAACTACATTTTATGTTTGTGTGACGTCAGGTAGTCAGCTGCTCAGTGTTTACATCCAGAACTGTGGCCGACTGAGCTGAATGTTTATGCAGAAAGAAAGACGGCTGGATTAGAACATGAACAGCATTAGCACAACACAGAACGAGCATTAATATAATCAGTAAAACGTTACAGTGCGGTGTGTTGCTGGTATTTGTTATTTCCACAGAGCGCATCTCCTGAGAAACAGGCTTCATTTCATACAGACCGAGTGCTAACAGCTGGAGGTGAGCCTAAATTACACCGTATAAACCACAATTCATCATTTTTATCATCAGATATAACGAGTCTATCCTGTAATGATCCGGGTTTCACTATTAGCATCACAGCTACTAATTTTATCTCATGGAACACGGGTTTTAAATGTGCATATTTTGGGGGTTTTGTTTGTTTTGATTTTTTGACTGCGTTCCAGCTTGCGTACTACCACATAATCAGTATTAAATCCACATCGCGAGTTACCATAGTTACCATAGATGGCGTACTGTTCTAACACACTGTTAGGTGCGCTAGGATGAGAGATGAGCTGTATTTATTATATGGATGCACATTGTGTGTTGTCTTATGGCGCAGCTGCAATTTGGGCATTTTGTGAAAGGACTGATGAAAATCTTCCTCAGTGATACACTTTGACTGGTTCAGTCGCTGGGTAACAAGGTTGCCAGGTCTACATGACCACACAGTGTACATTTACAACCAGCCCAATACCAGTGTGTTTGTTTGTTTGTTTATTAGGATTTTAACGTCATGTTTTACACTTTTGGTTACATTCATGACAGGAAACGGTAGTCACTCATTACACAAGACTCATCTGTTCACAAGTTTAATATCGAACACAGTCTTGGACAATTTAATATCTCCAATTCACCTCACTTGCAAGTCTTTGGACTGTTGGAGGAAACCGGAGCACCCGGAGGAAACCAGAGCACTCGGAGGAAACCGGAGCACTCGGAGGAAACCCACACAGACATGGGGAGAACATGCAAACTCCACACAGCCCCACCTGGGGATCGAACCCAGGACCTTCTTGCTGTGAGGCGACAGTGCTACCCCCTTAGCCACCGTGCCGCCCGTCCAATACCAGTCATTTATTTATCTTTGCTGCCAATTAATGTAGAACTGTAGATCATTTACAGTAGCCAGTCGACCTTCTGGCATGTTTATGGAAGGAAAAGAAAACCAACGTCCATAGAGAAACGCACAGGGTTACATAAAACACATGCCAATCATCACAGATTGGGGACTGAATTTTAAAAATGGTTTAAACTCGGAACTCTGGAGTACCATTTAACACTGAGTAGAAGGCAGGAATACGCCCGGTACAGGGCATCAGTCCATCACAGGCACCAACTGAACCTGAACACTAGTTATCTAATATCAGTGCCTGATATCACAAACTCCCTTTAGGCTCAAGTTCTCACATACACACTTAAAATGTGGTGGAAAATAGTACAGATAAGTAAAAACTGTTATAGCCACAAGGCCATGAGCAACACTGTAGTAATGACTGTGGTTCTGGAATAGGATGTCCATTAAGCTCATGGTCGGGTGTCCACTCAGTCTTGGCCATAATGTGCACCTTTTGCAAGCAGTTTATAGGTCTATAATTTAGGGTTGCTGATATAGCCCACATTTCTGTACTGCAGACTTTTTACTCATATACCTCAATGTATTTGTGTAATATATTTGCCGTCTCATGTGGCCCAGCTGGACAAAAGATCCTTTGTAATATATTCATAGTACTGAATACCTGCTCTTAATATCAATATCAAATAGTATCAGATCAGATTACGAATATCAAAGGGTCTTAAAGCATGTCGTCACTCCTAAAAAAAGTTTTCAAGGTGTCCGTATGCTCAGGTACTCTGATCAACATCAAGTATCAAACAATACATCATCCATCAGTTGAAAGAGACCATCATAGGCCCACCACAGACCAAGTATTATTTTGATGGTTGGCCATTTCAGTATGTAAATGAATGACTCCTTGATGGTGGTGACAGGTTAGTGTTTGTGGTACTGATGCCAAGTGCCACAGAGTAAAAGTAGTCCATTTTGTGGAAAAACGCTTGATCTGGCAACACAGCCTGGACCTTTAGGATTTTTTGCATCCTAGCACCACCATCTGAAAGCTCTGTGAAATTGCAACCTCTACATTTTGTACATTGAAGTGCATTATATGAAACTTTGATTAAAGAAATGTAAAGGTAATGCAATACGGTTAAATGAATATAAACACCCTTACTAAGTATTATGTTCAGGTGTTTAGCCATACCCATTACTTTTAGGAAGGTCCTTTTACACAAGTTTGGTGTGAAGAAAATCCAATGGCCTCAACCCTATTACATTTATTAGAGATAAAAGGAAACATTGATTGAGAGCCAAGCCATCTGTGCCTGGCCTCACGGATGCTCTGACTAAATGGGCAGAAATTTTCATAGACGCAATCCAGTATCTTGTAGAAAGCACTCTTTAGAATCATGGGTTCTATTACAGCAGTTCACATTGCTGCCCTTTTTGAAATAGGATGTCCAACAAGATCATGGTCATGAGTCCACAGACAGTGTTTAGTACTTGCATCATATAATTAGCTGCACTTGCAAGTAATAACATCCACATTCTTTCTCAGCAAATTAACTACAATGGGTGGTGCAGTAAGCGCTGGAGAGGACAATGATGAGCTGATTGACAACCTGAAGGAGGCCCAGTACATTCGCACAGAGGTTGTAGAGTGTGCTTTTAGAGCCATAGACCGAGCTGACTACTACTTGGAGGAATTCCGAGACAGTGCTTATAAAGACTTGGCCTGGAGACATGGAAACATTCACCTGTCTGCACCCTGCATCTACTCTGAGGTGATGGAGGCCCTCGACCTTCAGCCTGGCCTGTCTTTTCTTAACCTGGGAAGTGGAACAGGCTACCTCAGCACTATGGTGGGCCTCATACTGGGTACGTTTAACCTGCATTTAAAAGCTTTAAAACAATTTTATTAACGAATGACATTGACCGAGATGTTATAAAATATTATTTAGTTTACTTTTGTAAATGTTTACCCTAATAATAAAAAAACAGTTACTAAAGATGAATGAATATATGTGGTTTAACTTAGGAATATACAAAAGACATGAAAAAAGCGTGGTAAAGAAGAAACTCCAGTGACCTGCACAGAGCCCTGACCTCTGCCCCAATAAACAGCTTTGGAATGAACTGTAACATCAATCAGGGCTATTTTTGACCTACATCAGTGCCCAGTCATACAAATGCTCTTTGACTCTATGAGCACAAATTCCCACAAACATACTTGTGAGAAGCCTTCTCAGAAGAGTGGCTGATGTTATGGCTAAAAAAAATCAGGTCACTTTATTTTAATGCCATTTGTTTTTGAAATAGAATGTCCAATAAGCTCAAGGTCCAAATACTTTTGTCCATACAATGTATAAAATGCTATATTTATAAAACCACAACATTGACATGATGTATTCTCTTCATTAACAGTCTTAAACCTTCTGTCTTGTTTGCAGGTCCGTTTGGCGTAAACCATGGTGTTGAACTCCACGCTGATGTAATCGATTATGCATATGAGAAGTTGGATTGCTTCATTAAAACCAGTGACAGCTTTGACAGGTCTTGTAGCCATGTGTTTTTGTCAATGTCTAGCATTGCTATTATGGTAACACTTGGCATTGTGATGGAGTTTTGGTTCAATCTTAAAATCAAAGGTAATACTACATCATTTTAATTAATACTACATCATTTTTATCCACAACAGGTTTGATTTCTGTGAGCCATTGTTTGTGATGGGGAACTGTTTGGAGATTGCCCCAGAGAGCAGGCAGTATGATAGGGTTTATTGTGGAGCAGGGGTTCAAAGAGATCATGAAGACTACATGAAAAACCTGCTCAAAGTCGGGGGTATCTTGGTGCTCCCCTTGGAAGAAAAGGTGAGCACACGTATCATCTCTCAGTGTTTGTCTCAAACATTTTTAACCTGACCTGTTGATATTTATAACACATTTTATTTGTTTTATTTTAGTACATTTATTCATTTTGGTAATTATTAATTAATGTAAGACCTCTTGTCCTATGATGTTATAAGTATTAAGTTTTTTGAGACAATGAAAACCTCTGACTCTTTCCATTATTAATTATTCAATAAGTACTTATGTGTAATCATGTACTTACAAAAAATGATTTTCTTCCCTTTTAGCTTACCAAAATTACTCGGACGGGGTACAACACATGGGAAACAAAAAAGATCATTGCTGTGTCATTTGCACCTCTTGTGCTTCCAAAACACAGAGAAAATGGCAAACCCCGAGCAGTACCACTACGTAAGTTATCTATAACAGTAGATTCATATTCATTTACAGATAGTGTAAGAAGCACTAGCTTTCATAATTAATTTAATTAAAACTGAACATACACTTTTATATATTCTCACCACTGACTGACCTCAGGATGTTTTTGCTGAATACAGTGTTTTGTGTTGTGTAGCTACTATGTTTGAAGTGCGAAGCCTTCAGGACTTGGCTCGTATTTCCATCCGGCAGACCCTGAAAAAGTCTGTGTCCGAGTTGTGGCCTCTGCCCCGGCGAGCAGGAGCCAGAGGCAGGTCTCGGTTCAAACACAGACGTGAACAGCGTGACTCTACCATACTAACCAACCACTACATGTTCATGAGTCGCTTGATCCCCAGATCTATGGATGACAACAACAATCAGTCAGGGTCAGATGATGACGATGATGAAGAGGACTGTAGAGGAGTCTGCGAACAATTCGAAGATGAGGTCGAAGAAGGTCAGAATAGAAGAAGGCGGGAGGGAAAAGTTACTGAGGCTCCTGTTAACCACTTGAGAGAGAAAATCCTTACTCTGCCTCTTCCAGAGCCACTCAAGACCTACCTTCTTTATTACAGAGAAAAATAAGCCAGAAATGTCTGGCCCAGTAATTCAGTCGCAGACTACCTACAAGTCCTTATAGCTCCACCAGTCCTTTATTGCACACAACTCTTGTATTGTCAAAAAGATGTGCATGAGTCAATTTGGTATGTGTTGACGAGACCCATGACACATTGTAATATATACTACATGTATGTAGAATCATCATCTTATTAGTAAGGTTGGCAATTTCAGCCATTGTTGGTTGCCATTGTTATTGTGAAATGGTAATGTCAATAAACGGTTTAGCTACAAATCAGTAGGCCTCACTACAGAGTTTTAAACTGCTTCTGGAAGTAGTCAGCATAAGCATTTGTTAATAGATGTTTGGATTGGTCACAGCCCCATCCAGCACTTTTTGTATAATTTACATTAACAGCATTGAGCATACAGTCTTGTTCACAGGGACAAGTGTTTTGTTTTGTCCAGAGTAAACAGATTCTCAATCTAGTAAAAACTGGCTTCTTTCTAAGAACCAATTCAGATAAAACCTTGTTAAAAAGTAGAATCGGAAGCAGGAAAATGTATCCATGCACCAAGTACAAGGTTAGCACTTAAACACTAGTGCTTAAAGGTTAGCGCTTAAACTACTGAATGAAGCGGTGGGTTTTTTTTGTCCTCAGACATGAAGAAACTCAGCTGTTTGGAAAGACAGAGGTAGTTTATTCCACCACCTGGTTTCAGAGCCTTGATGCTCACAAGTCCTAAGGGGGTTGGTAAGAGAATTCAAGCTCAAAACATGAAGACTTGAGCATTGCATTAGGGTAATCCTAAAGTTCTAAAAGGGGAGCCCACATGACCATGTTAGATTACCAACATAAGAGAATGAGTTACGTTAACAATCTTAGCATGTGCTTGAGGCTAAGATAAGCAGGACTGAGATGATATATCAGTCCTGCTGGTGTTTGTCCCGAGTTTTAATTAATAACGAGGTGTCCACCAGACATGCAAGCTGTATCCTGATGAAGGAAAAGACTAGACAAGTCGTGTGTATCATCAGCATAGCAGAGGTATGAAAAGCATATGAGGAGATGTGAGGATATCAAGAGATCAGTTGTAGGGGCAAAGAGAATGGCCCAGTACTGAACCTAGTTGGACTACAATTGAGTTTTTATTACTAAAATGCAAATTCTGCCATGGCACGTTATGACCATTCTTACAGATAAGAGATAAGCTGTAATTCTAAGGCTGAAAAGAATGGACTGGATAAACTTATGGTTAACTGCATCAAACTTTATGATGATGAGGATTTGGTTAATTTGGAAGCACATGTGCAGGTGCAGTAAAACCCTACTGTTAGGATCTTGGTTGGCATTTTAAGTGAGAAAAGGGACAGCTAATTGTAAACCTAACACTAAAAAATATTGAAGAGAACAGAGAGGATTGCTACAGAATTTGGGTTTTCTGTGGAGAGGAATGACTCTTGCGGTCTTGAAAGCTGTAAGGATATAGCCAGCTATCATGGAGTTGTTGGTGACCATTATTTGAAAAAGGACAGGAGCTTTTGTAAATTATCTTGTAATAAACAAAAGGTGTCCTGCCTGATTTTGATGATGTGGTTAGTAAAGATAAAGAAATAATTTAGCTATGTGTTCTTGTAAGAAACATGGTGCTAGACAGTAGTGTCTGTAGCAGTGTTTCCTACTGGAGTTTTTTATTTACATGCATTTATCTGGTACTAGTAAAACAGTGCAGACAATCCAACAAAACTCCATAATATAAAGCACTTTGTATCCTGCCATTAAATATCAATCTTGTATTAATGTATATAAAATAAATACTGAAAAGAAACATCTGCTAAATCTCCTTAAAGCAAAGGAAGGATGCCCCAACCTGGTTGTCCTAACTGGCATCTTTCTTAAATACGGTCTGATCTTTATCAACATTGTCTGTTTTGTAAAGTAATTAGCCAGGCAACGTTACACATGTTGTTTAATTGAAAACATACTATTACTCTATAATCAGCTGCTGAATCACAAAAAAATTTACTCTTATTTTAACTTTGTAAAGTACTGTGTTTCATTTCTTTCTCTAAACTTTTAGTCTAATACAATTCATGACAAATAAAATGGCAAAAAATGAAAAGGTGTGTGCATTGTGTGAGTAGTTACAAACATTTTGCCCTTTTCATTCTCTTCACCCTTTCTCCTCCCCCAATCAGGATTTTGATATGTTTTCAAGCATTTTGTAACTGTATTTAAAATGTGTTCTTAATGTTTCTCTTAATATGTCATGTTTTGTCACGTGACTGGTCGTAACACTGCTCATTCTTTTCATGAATTGCATACGTGTCATAATTAAATGTGCAAAACTGTTTCATGCATGAACAGGGTTTTATAATACCTGCCACTAGTAAATAAATGTTCAGTACTAAAAAAAAATCTATGTGGTCTTTATTATAAAATACATGGAATGTTTTGAGGAGCACCCTCCATGTGACTCCCCAACCCCACACCAAAATACCATTATATATACATGAGATAAGGGGGACTGGACCAAGTGGTTGACTTGATGCCTAATTACTTAGCAATAACCAGCCTTCATGTGTCTGTAGAAAAGAAACAGCCTGTATATATAAAATAAAAACAAGCAAATGACAAATCATGTCAGCAGGATGTTGGATGAGGCTAATGTTGCATTTATTTCTCCGAATTCAAATTATAATATGTATATCTAAACTAGTCCGACCTTTAGAAGTCACATTTTAAACAAGCAATGTTGGTTGTTGGTCTTTTTAGGCTGTTTTTGCTATGGAAGTAACTTGATAGGCTAATCTAATGTAGACTAACATTATTTCTGGCACATTCACTAATAGAATATAATCAGTGGGGACATTGTTCAGAAATATTGACTTGGTCATTTAGGCACTGATGTGTAATATCCAAACCAGCAGTATCAGCTCTGATCTTGATCAGTTGTAATCAAATCACAGCACCGATCTAAATTATGTATATCAGTTATTGGTATTCTTAACTTTCGTATTTATAATTGCACTATGCAGCACGCCCGTTGTTTAAAACAAAAGTATACAAGAGTAGTACATTTAAGACTCAATCTGTTCATTGTCAGCTTTATTAGATTAGAATACTGTGCTTAACCGCCATGTACAGACTGGACTTCACTTTGGATAAGAAAATAAAAAAAAAGAAAGGAAGCACTTACAAAATAACAAAAAGTAATTGGCTTGTTTAATGATTTAAAAAAATATTTCTTTGCAAGACAAGATGCACAAAACAACTATCTCCACTCTCTTTTTAGAAAAGCAAGTGAGAGAAAACGCAAACATGAACACCACCATTTCACACTGAACTGATGACTGGTGTCAAGTTGATGAGGTAAATGTTTTGTGTGAAAAAATAAAGAAAAGGCACAATCTACAATCAACCGTGCCATGTAAATTCACTTAATACCAACAATAATAATAATAATATTAATAATAATACATCATAACACCATCATAACAGCAATAGAAAAAATATGAAGCAAAAATACAGACTAAATTTGATCTTGCAGGGCATAATCCAGCCCTATTGTTTTGCCAAACACCAAAATTCTGGCCTGAATCTGTACACACCATGAGTAATAAGTTCTTTGCTCGGATGAGTCCAAAAGTTCCTCTGATTTCTAATCGCAGGTGATTAGAGAGAAGGTCTGTGTAGGCCAAGCCATTAGCTTTAACCTTAACCTTCAGTTTGGCGGTACTGTAACACACTATCTGACCACCAGACACGAAACACAAAGTTTGGAAGGGCCAATGCAATCGTCATGGCAGAAGGCACCACACCCCTGGCACATGATCATGGCCTTGAGACGACAGGAGCACTTAAGAGCCACTTCCTCTGCAGCACTATCAGCAAATGCCTGGATACTGAGTGTAGTGCTCGGACTCCCAGCATTCCCGACGCTAACACGCGGCCGCAGTTGCAGCACACCATCCGCTATGCTGCGCGAGAAGCTACTACCATCCACTACAGAAACGTTAGCTGTATAGCTGAACCCAGATGAGGACCCGCCGGTGTCTCCACTTAGTGCACCTCCACTCTGCTGCAACTTGGGCAGTTTTCCATACAGATGGTAGGAGAAAGTTGAGGCCGAGGTAAAGGAAGGTGAGGAGGAAAACGGAGAGGCTGAAGAGTCTGTATGACGGGAATAATGATTTTTAGCTTGCTCTTTTTTGGCCATTCTCGCAAGAGACATTTCCATGTTAAGCAGCCCTTCCATTGCTCCCCTGCCACTGGCATACCCATCCATAGAGCTTGCTGGCTCTTTTTTGGTTACAACTACAACAGAACCATTGCCACCAGTTGGAGTCTGTGAATTTTTGGTAAGAGCTTGCTGGCATGAGGGCCGTGCAGAGACCTCATGCTTAACAGTAGATGCATTTGAGAGCTGCTGCTGATAAGACTGAGATTGAGGTGGCTGTGGTTTTGATGGCCGCCAGCTGATCTTAACAGTAGGTACAACTTCAGTCGGGCAAAGGTCACCTTGTGTAGGGGAGGGGGCATCTGGTGTGGTTCTGCACATAGACTGGGAGAGGTTAGTGGAGTGATGCTGAATATCAGCTGCTTGTCTTTCTGGAGTTTGTGAAGGCTGAGAGGTGTGATGCTCTAAAGTCTGAGCATTCTGAGAGTTCATGTCCACTGATTGCTGTGTGGAGGAAGAGGAGGAAGGAAGAGGAGTGATGACCGGTACTGCACCAGGAGGGATGATGCTCCCTGACTGCTGAGAACCAAACTGCTGGACAACTGAACCACGAGAACCGGACTCATCAAAAAAGCATGGCATTCGAGTCTGGGAATTGCTAAGAGGTAAGGGACCATAATTACGACCAGGCAGAGGGGACACATGAGCAGAAAGGGCTTTGTGCTGTAACTCAGCAAGTTCTGTAGCACCGCAAGTTGTGGCTGGACCTCTGAAGCGGGGAACCATATTCCTAGGAGGTCCACCAGGCTGGCAATTTGACAGAAAGTTCGGCGGTGCTCCGGGAGGTCGATTGATCTCCAGCTTACCTGCTGTCTGGGGCAAGACTTTCTCCAAAAGCAGGCTGCCTTGAAGTAGCTGAGTAACCAGAGGATTGTTGGCCTCTACGGAGGAAACAAATCGGGCTGGGCCTTGAATTCTCCGAACAAAAGGAACACCTGCAGAGTTTTTAAATCCAGGATCATCTGCAGGCCCTTTGCTAAATAGTTTTGAATCATTCTCTGTTAAGGTAAGTGGCTTTCCACCATTGCTGTTCTCATGTAGACTATGCGCCTTGCTTTGGTCTTTCTCTCCATGTGTAAGGTATGGCTGTGTATGGGTCAAAGAATTTAAGTTCTGCTCCTGGGTAAGGTTTATGCTATGGCTAAGGACTGAATGTTGCTTTTGGGGTGAAATTACCGTCTGGCTCTGTACACCATTGGAAAAATGTGCCTGAATGACAGTTTGGTTATGGGCAGGGTTAGAAACATGGGCCTGGATGACTGGCTGTTGGTGCTGAGGCAAGCTCAAAGTGCATGAGGTAAGACGATTTGGCGTCTGAATGACAGGCTGATTCTGGGACTTTGTATTATGTGCCGGTACTCCATTATGGTTTATTGCTCCGGTCCAGTCTGCGGCGTCATCCTCTTGGGTATCATTCTCAAAGTCTGACGCCGTCTCTGTCGAGTCACTGTGCATCCCATTATCCTCTTCTCTCCTGTTATCTGGCAGACATGGGAGAGAACTTACATATTTACTATCAGAGTCCACCTTTTCAGTCTTATGCTCTTGCAAGACTCCAGTCTTCTCTGAACCCCCTATAAAGCCATTCTGGGCGGCAACACATGTCTCTTTGGGGGCTTTGACATCTGAGCCATGTTGAATGACCCCAGTAGTGCCAGAACGATGTTCATTTAGATTCTGTTCACCTTCCCAAGACTGAGCTGATGCTGCTAAGGTTCTTATTACATCTACACCCTGTGCACCAAACCTAGGCAAAGAGTCAGGTATGGATGTAGGAACTAGATGAACTGATTCACTGAGCACCGGTGAATTATTGGGAGTCAGTGTTCTGCTGTCATTTGAATCTGCTTCTTCAACCCTAACCTCCTGGTGACTGCCTAAAGACTCTGATTCACTAGGGGTGGGTACTGGTGTGTCTGAGGTCTGCTCAGAGGTTTTATCACTACTGCTGGCAGCCACCTCCTCCACTTCGCAGATCTCGTCCAGCTGATCCTGGGAGGCTGGGCTGTCTGTCTCCTGAGGTGATGAAGTGGGGGTTTTAGGTGACTCAGATGGCAACCCTGAAGGGTTAGAGCATACAGAGGATGGAGACGATACTGTTTGTGGGGTAGAGGCTTGAGGCTTTTCTACATTGGAAAGCTGTAATTGTGTTCCAGGCGAATGAGAGCTTGCAGGCGAGTCCTGTTCCTCCACATCAACTCTTCCTCCTCCTCCTCCGATGACTCCTCCTCCTCGTCTTCCTCCTCCTCCTCCTCCTCCTCCCCCTCCTCCTCCTCCAGGTTCAACGGGACCCGGGTGCTCTCTCGAACGCTTCCCGCTGGGGCAATTCGGTATCCCAGTACCATTCCCCGTGCCGCTCCCCCCAGACCCTGTCCCGTCTCCAGTGGCTGCAACAGCAGCAGCGGCTTCGCGTTGTGCACGGGCTTGCTGTGCACGGGCCTTGATGTCTGCCAAAGTGCGCGCCCCCGTCCCACAGCGCCGCGACCCCTCGTTCGGGGGCACGATGCGAGGACAGATTTGGTATGTTGGCGCCCCTTTGACCCAAGGAGGTTTGATCCGGGAGAGCTGAATCTAGCAAAAAGGGAACAAAAAAAAAAAAGAAAAGACATACAGTTACATAAAGACAGCAGCATTGGTATTAAAATATCACACAGAATTAATCATCTTAGGCAAACAGACACATTAAAAGTCTCATACCCGGATTGGCGGGACCTTGGGTTCTTCTGTTGTAGGTTGCGGCTTTTCCGAGTACACACAGTCAACTGTGTTACGAAAGGACTGACGTTCATCCAGCCGCGCCCTTTTCTCGGGAAAGCTGGTGAAGGCCTGGGACTCCTCGGGTCTCCTTTTCTGCTCTTTGAGCTGGATGGCAGGGCTGGATGTTGCTGGGCTGGATGTTGCTGGACTTGCTGCTGGGCTGCTTTCCCTGCTGCTGGCACCAGTTCCTGCTGTGCCAGTAGTGATAACCGAGGCACCATCGTCCAAGGGGTCAGTGGCAACAGCAGCAGTTGAGGATGAGGAGGAAGATGATGAGTCCGAACTTGCTGCAAAGGCTCCTTGCTGGTCAGAGGTAGAAGAGGGAGATGAGGAGGGAGAGGATGATGATGATGCTGAGGAAGAGGATGAAGAAGGAGAGGAGGTGGAGGCAACAGCTGGCTCAACAACTTCAGGCAGGAGGGTGGCAGAAACTTCTGGTTCATCACAGGTAGAGCTTGTAGACGCCGGAGCAGGTGTGGATACTGGGACAGGAGAAGGTGCTTCCTCTGGACACAGAGTTTCTGCTGGGGCTTCCAGTTCTGATTCGGCCTGAAGTTCAACCTCTGTTTGCACTACAGCAGTCTCTGGGGCCGGTGACGTAGGTGTGGCCACGACCTCCGAAGCAGGTTGACTGTCTTCCTCTTCTGTAGGAGCCGCTGCCGCAGGAGCTGTCTTGCTGAGTGGACGGCGTGCCCTGCGCCTGAGATCAGCACGTGACCGTCTCCTAATGCGACCCTCTCTTCGTCGTCTTCCGACAGCTCTTCTCTTAGGCGTGGCCACAGGAGGAGCGTCAGAGTCCAGAACTGCCTCTGATGCTTCTCCTGCATCACTCATTGTAAGCTTCATTGCCTCCTCACAGGTCAAGCCAGACCTGAAGAGAAGCGTGGAGAGGGATTTATATTTGATCAATATTTATGAACTTCGATAAGAAAACATTGTGAAAGTCAATCATTAAAATCTAATGAATACTTACTTTTGACCATGGTATTCTTCAAAGAATTTCTCTTTCCATGCCTCCACTTTCTTTTCCTTTTCCATCTCTTGTCTAAAACGAACCTGCATCTCGTGTGTGAATTCACCTTAAAGAGAAAACAATCCTTAATTTATTACACTAACTGTGAATAACATTGCTCAAAATGGCTATAATGTAATATGATTTTTAAAGTTATTTGGCTTAGATTGCTTCTGATTTGTTCAATATGATATGCCGGTGAAGTTTCTTATTGCTTGGGACCCCTAAGGGGACATTGCCTGCTGATCTTCTATAAGCTGACAGGAAATGACATTGAAAGAAGGAAATGCCAACTGCTGAAGGCTCAGATCCACATTAATAAATGCTGCCAACTAACTACACTGGGAAACCGCACATAAAACTCCACCCCAGTGAGATTCAATTAGTCAGCTTTTGGAATGTAACTTTTTTCATGAGCTAAACCCAGTCATTAGATTAACTAAATTGATACATAGTTTTAGTTTAATACTGATTCTTACATTGTATTTCAAAACGTATTTTTTCATTCGTTCAGTTAATGTCATAGAATGAAAAGCATTTAATAGGAGCTGCACATTCATAACACGACTATTTTTAGAAATACTTCCGGAGGCATGCATGAACTACGTTTCTGTAACAAGGTGACACTCACCTTCTGCAAGCCTCTCTTTCCAGCTCTGAGAGGCGTGAGTGAAGAACTCATTGTTCAGCGCTGAACTACTAAGTCGAGCAAGACCATCAGGACCAATCTGCATATCAAGATATATATTGTATAAGAAGTATATTATTAAAAATGTACATTAATAGAATTTGCAACTTAAAATGCAAGGCAAATAATTAAACGTCACAAAAAAGGAAATAGGACTTAAACCATGTACCTGTCTGTCAACCTCAGGCAGAAGCTGAAGAAGCTGTTGCTGAGAGTGAGAAGGGAACGCCGCAAAGGTGCGCGTGTTAATCAAAGCGCGAATGTTGGTATTAACCAAGATTGAGCCAGGTGTCTCAAAATCCACCTCAACACCGCCCCGATTCCTCTTCATGGGTCCTGAAAATTTAAACATAAACTCAACATTGCCGCCTTTAGCCTTTAAGCATTTAAAAGCTATGGTTCTACTACAGTTTCATTGTACACTACAAAACTGGTACACTTTTCAATTTAAATGATTAAAATAATCTGCTAAATTATACATTCCATCATGGTAAAGAAACATCTCCTCATGTACTCGTGTTGCTAACACTAAACAAAATTTTTAGAGATCATACTATCTGAATGTGTGTGTATATATTACATTTACTAAAATACTGCTCTCGCTTAGAAAGTGTAAAACTGCTCACTCTGATTTACCTAAAAGAAACAGTGCTATTCTGGGGCAGTTTACAGCACAGACCCAATTATCCATCTTTTATGCATGGTTGAAGGTTGTTTCATTGACCAATGGCCAAACTGCTTTGCTGTTTTCACCTCTATTGGGCCAGTATTGGGTGCACGGGTGGCACAATGGTAAAACACACTAGCCCACCAGTGCTTAGATCGAGTGTGGCATAATAGTAAGTCTCACTCTTAAATACTAGGGTTTCAAATCACATTCTGGGTTCACAAATACTACGTCGTTAAAAAGGTTAACAAAATATTCGGACAAATGATGTGCTGTGGCACCCCTAAAGGAAGCAGCTGAAAGGAATCAGTTATAAGAGCTCACAAGTCCTGGAGGACCAGTGACTGTCCTAACCCTAACCCTAGATTTTCATGCTTGGTAATATGTGATAAACCTGGAAATAAAGTAATTAGTTGAATCAGATTTCTAAGCAGAAAAATCACCAAATTGGGCTGGATCTCAGGACTTGAGTTGTGCATCCTTGATTTAAATCATGCAGACCTAATTTCAACCATCACATGAGATATACTTTCATACAGTCGGCCCAAGTAAATGGTACCATAAACAAATGATGAACAAAAGCAAAATGATCATTTTAGATGCAATAAACCATTAAAATTTTTTACCGTTTATCTTTAGCAACCTATTCAATCATAAGAAACACCTAAAATGGAGTTAAATAGTAACAACTGAACAAAACAGTCAAGTAAATTATTAAGTGGTGAGTAACTGATAAATAAATAAGTGATAAATAGTCATTATAAATAAATGGGTCCCAGGGTCTCATCCTCTGTACCTGAATGAAGGCCACGCATGCTCTTGAAGTGCTGGGGGCGTTTCCAACCCAGCTCGGTACGGGCTCGAAGTGTTGGGCCGGGACCCCCCCTAGACCCATCCCTGCGCCTCCCCGCAGCTCCTGAGGGGACAGGTGGGGGAGGAGGGAGGCTGGTGAGAATGAGCAAGTTTGGAAGGGGCAGCACAGCCAGAGAGGCCAGTGACATTGGAAAAACTGGAACAGCAGGTGGAAAAAAGTGCCGGCTATTGAACTAACACAAAGCCACAAGGACAGATGTCCCAGGCATGAAGATAAAAAGCAGGAAAGGTGAGTGGGTATCTTAAATGAGTGTGAAAACGGAAAGCAGGCGGGTCAGCTATTCAGAAGCCAGAAACACTAGTTTCTGCACTAAAGCAAGGTAGGTACTAAGGACTAGTTACAAAACACGTCCGTGCCTTTTGTATCTATAAGTATTAACAGACACTGAGGAGGGTGCCACCCTTAAGAACATGCTAAAATGGAAGTCTGTCAGTGATTAAAACTAATACAAAATGTCAGATCACTTAGACACTGAGCATCAACAGAGTGAATAAGTAAAGAAAGCATTGCAGAGAATAAAAGATGAAAGGGGAAAGAAGAAAAAGAAGGAACAGGCAAAGAAAAGATGAAAAGGAAAATATAAAGAGCAGTAACCTGATGGTACGTGTTCACCGTTGACCTTGAGTGGAGTAAGAACCACACGAGGCATCATCACAGATTTCTTCCTCTGCCTCCCTGACTGCAAGAGGTGGAGAAAAAAAAACAAGACAAGACAGTTTTTACAAATTTTCTTCCAAATTTACATGTTTCCAGTTCTCACACTGGTGTGGGATAAGGAAGCTTCAGTTGGGGGAGTAAATTGTCATGACTAAAATAAAAAGTAAACTTTTAAAATAATAAATATTAAATATAAATATTAAATATTAAAGAAAATTAAAAACGAGCGTCTGAGAAAAAAAAAAAATCAACTGGTTCTAATATCTTATTCTGAGGACTGGTTTTCATTCCCCCTATCCTTAATGGTCTCTTATGAGCTTGCCTCAAAAAATGCAGTCAGCTACTGCACACGTTGAGACGGTGTGTGTTAGTTACGACCCTCCTCAGTCAGGAGTGGAAGCAAAATGCGATTAGGTAATTGGATATGAACTAGATTGGGAGGAAACTTGTAGGGAAAATGCATTAAAATATAGAAGAAAAAGCAGATTACAGCATTACAGGCTTTAATAAACCAATAAAGTGAAACACTTTGGAATCGAATATTGGAATTAGATGATAATAGCAATGAATGTTCAGAGAGATCAATATCATATCATACGTGAAAACACTTGTGGTTGCATGAAAAATAACATCAATAACCTGATGGTATGTGTTCCTGAAGACACCTTAACAGCTCTTGAAAACGCATTGGTTAAAACATGCATCAATACCACCTGATACAGATTCTTAAAACTAGCGTACACCCCCCCCTCGTGTGCCTTCGCTGACTGTTTCTTTTCACAACCAGATTCCTACAAAGACTTAGCGAATCAAAATGCTTCTGATTGAGGCTTTAATATGCAAGAGTTCCGTCGCTCATGATTTAAATACTATGCATGCAGAATAAGGTTTTTTGTTCATCTGTTAACTGGCGCATGTGTACTGAGGGTGGGATAGGGCGAGTCTTAATACAGCAATCTGAACTTAAATGAACTCATGTGAGGGATCTGTAGCTCCGCTCTCAATTTAAATAAATGGTTAGGTGTTAAAAATGAATTTTAATGACCTTGTCAAATGGCAGCATTAATCAATAAATTCTTTGTCAGTTAATCAAAGATTAATTAACATCCCTTGTATCCCCCCACGTTTTATAGCTTAAATTAAAACCAAAAATTCCATTCAGTTCACCCATATGTGCATTAAAACTGGGAACAAAGGATAAAGAAAATGTATGTGGATGAATTTTCTGTAAACCAGACATAACTAATAACAAAATATTTAAGAACAAAGGCTCTGTGAAAATACCTGTGAGGAACGACTCAGTCGGGTCTGTGGTTCTGTGGAACAGGAGGCACTCGAAGATGTTTCATCCACTGATGCTGCAAAAGAAAACCAAAAGAAAAATCAAGACACTACACCAGCAAACAATAGCTTATAATTTTAGCTAGTCTTTCCCCTTTATTGAACACTTACTCTTGGTCAAGGTCTAAGTGAGTCTTGCACTACCAGAAACACTGGGTAGAGGGCATGAATACCACATGGACAGAGCAGCGCACAAACACAATATGACTAGTGGGCAATCAGGAGTAACCAGTACACATCCTCTATGTTTTGCAAGGTGAAATGAAACTAGAGTATCTGGAGGAAACCCATATAGACAACAGACCAAACATGCAAGGATCATATTAATGTCCAGCACACAAACAGCACAATAGCTGACCCACCAAACAATCAAGCAAGATAAACACCAGGAATAAATACACTGGACTACATGCAATTGCTCTTAAATTTACAAAAAGCTACAACAGCTTCCACACACACACACACAAATACATATAAAAATTATTTCTCTCTAATTGTCACCATTAGAGAGGCGTCTTCTTCCCTCACACAATCAAATGCACATGTTTCAAACCACTCTCATCTAGGTCATTGCAGGATGTCATGTGCTGCTGTAGTATCCATGGCAACACACACATTCTCAGAAAAAAATCAATGTTTCTCTTGCATCCTCAGTTCTTGAAGCATCAGACATCAAATGTCTATTTAGATATCAATTTATTGAAACCCTGGAGGACAGACTAAATTTAAAACCTCATGTACAACTGAACTGAGTCACAAAAATCAAAAAGGAAAAACAAATGCAATACAAATCATACACAACCTGATTTTAATAAATGCAAAATATTACTCAGCTTGCTTTACTGGTGAAAGTAAATAAAGAAATACACATTTTAGTATCACTGTAAATATGCAGACTAATAATTCACCGATTTCTTTCCAGTAAAGTTTGCACCTGGTTTGCAGCCTATCCCATATTTACTTGGTGCACAGTGGGAATGCATGGTTGGTATGAGGCTAGTCTATCATACGGTTATTCGTACCTGATTTGTTTTACTGTTCATACAGATGTGATGCCTCCTAGCAGTCTAAAAAGTCTCTATCTTTAAAGAAGAAGAGCAGTCACCTTCTAAACAAGCGTTTCCAAAATCTCTGCACACATTTGCAGTGACTGCTAAGCGATGACGTGTGAGGAGCTTTGACACTGCTGCACAGCTCCTCTGATAAATCATGAAAGCTCAAGGCTTTTCAACATTTGTTTCAGGCTGCTTTTAGACACACTTCCTGAGGAAGCATGCTTCAGCATTAGGGGTAATTCAGAGAAACAAATCCATCTGATGGGTTTGTGGGAAGTGCGACTATTTCAAGACAACAAGCCAAACTCCAGACCAACTGTAACAGAAACTGAGGACCAAACAAGGGTGTATGAAGCAGTTGCACATTAACAATCAGATCTGTTATTACAGCTACCTGATTAATTAGTCATGTCACCCCATACTTTAAGCTAAACCATAAAAGCTGCTTCATTTCTCATCCTAATATGTCCACAAAAGAGACCTACAGTGGTGTAAAAAAGTATTTGTACTATTTCTGATTGTTTCTGGTAATGTCTATCACAGTGATTGACTGTGACAAGCCTGAATGTGTTCAATTAGATACATTTGCTTACCAATTAAATTTAATTAACTGGTTGATTAAGCAAGCAATGCACGTAATAACATTTTCCCATTTATTCCTTGAATAAATGAATTAATGACTTACAAAATATGCTTTTACACAAGCTCACAATGTGTAATACATTTGGTTTAATGATCTGAAATCAGTTGGTGTGACTAAGAAGCAAGCAAAGAGGCCATCAGAAAGTTTTTACATCACTGTACATCAACGCCACTAGTTTGAGTACAAATGTGCTAGTCTGACAGTAAAATGTAAACACACTCATTGACGGAAAGCCACACACACACCAAGTGTAATGAAAGAGTGTACACAAAATACTATGTACATGCTTCACAGTAAGCTTTGAAAAGTTATACTGGTGGTATTCATGACCATGTTATTTTCCTTTCTTTTAGTGATAGATATGAATGCTACCTAGCCAATAGTTTTTTTTCTAGAACAACAGTAAACTGTGTGTATGTAATTAATACTGTGTGTATGTAATTAATAACACATGTGTGACTTGATTGGAGAAACAGTGAATTACAGGGATGTCATAAGCTAGTCATTTATCGGTTCAGCAGCAACCAATGACAATCGTATCAGTTAAAAGAAATGATCAAAACTGTGGTTTACTCACCATCATTCTCACCAGTTGCCTCTGTGGAGTCGCCGCTTTCCTGCTCAGCTCCCTCTGCTCCGACTGAAGCTGTGGATGAAGCTGCTGGTGTGTTGCTCTGATCGTCAGACCCTGCTGGGTTCTTTGTCCACTGCAAGGCGTTTTTCTGAGTACAAGGAATCAGTGCATGCAAGACTTGAGATAGCATGCAGTAAATGCAATAACAGCTCAACACTACTGGAACCTGATTAAAACAAACCAAAAAATAATAATCAAGTGTGTGTATTATTTTTACCTTTAGTGTGAAAAGGCTCATTCTTCCGGGAAGCTTGAAGAAAATACTGTTTTTTACTCTGTCGCCCCGCACTTGGGAGTGGAGCATTGTGACCAGGCATGCAAGCGGGGCAGTGCCACTGTATACGTGTGAGTAAATACAGAAGCAACATGTTGTTCAGGTGGAAGAATTATTTACATACAGAAATTAAATAAACTGACCAAATAGACATAAACAATTTAATAATCACAATAGCTTACCTTCTGCTGGCAGTGAATGGTGATAATAGTTATTGGAATAGAAGGGGGGAAAAAAGAAAATAATTTAGTATGCAATTACTGAAAGCAGAACAGAGCCAGAATATTCTACATTTGTTAATCTTTGCAAACCATGATACCTAGTCTTGTCTGGTGGTATTGAGAAAGCACAAACAGGATGGTGGAAACAGATCAAGAGAAGTGCTGCTGTGAGTGATATTGCAGATCAATTAAATACTTATAATCTGGGCAAGTGTAAATGCATAGTAAATGCTTAATGTATGCACTAGATTCACATGGTACAAGCCATGCTTGCTTTCCTGGTGTTCTTTCTTTGCAGTATTAAAATTGCCAGTTTTACTATGGACACTTGATTGTGCATTTACAGACCTCATTTCTTTAAGTCCTTTTGTCTGGATGACATGAAGGATCTGTTTGGGTGTCATTGGAGCATCAGAGAAGTTCTCAAGAACCTGTGGGGGGGGGGGGGAAATACAGATGAACATTTTACTAGCAAGACATGCAGGCACACATGGCAGAACACATACCCTAACCACATATGTCAAATCTAAATCTAGTTCCTTGTTGGCAAGAAGCAACTGGCAGCATGTTCTTCCTGTAATAGCTGTTACCCATTAACCTCTGTATAATCTATCTATATCCACTAGGTTTTTAAATGATCAGTATCTGCCTTATTAACACCCATGTTATCTTGGAAATTACGTTAAACTCAATAACCAACACACAGCAAATGTGACAAGCGTGCTACAATCATAGCAGTTTAACTTTACTTACCACAATGACGTCATATGAAACTAAACTGTGTGCGCCCTGAACAAATGACTCATCTTTAGTCTCATCACAAGGCTAACTGCATCTATCAGCTGGGAAGTTATTTGCAAAGCAGCTACACTTTCAGTATGCAAATGCAACCCCATCAAAGACTACTGGCAGTATTTCCCTCTTGCAAATGCCTGCTGGTAAAAATACGGATGTCTGCATAGCAGTTACAAAGAAAAATGCTTTAAAAACTGTCCCTGATGCTGCACTGAACATAAAAACAAGAATACAGAGGCAGTAAAAAGAGCAGAAAGTAATGATGTGCAGCATATAAGAATGTCAACAAAACACAACCTGTCATTAAAAAAAAAACCTAAGACCATATAATATCCACATTTAATTATTACAGCCGAGTACAAAAGTCTGCATCTGTGTGATGCTGAGAATGAAATACAAAACACATTTGTCTAAAAGAACTGAAATTGAAAAGTTGTTGATTCGTAACAATTGAAACAATTAAAAAATGCATAATTATAAAACGGATAGTTCCGGTCCTAAAATCTGATTGGCTGAGCCGTGTTCGAAGCCGTTGTAAAATCCCCGATAAACGCACACCTAGGACCACCTCACATCATTCCATATTAATACGCCACTGAATACAAAAGTTAATGTTATTTTCGCCCTCATGTTGCCTAGCAACACTGTTAATCGAACTATTTTGCGTCGCGGAACAACGCTTTATTGTAAGTTTATACACAATAAATACATTTATGAACTAAACATTGTTGTATTTATTATATTTCATGTTGACCGCCGTTTTATAAAAGCAATAAGCCACTCGAGACCGTACGTTACTGTTACGATTTTAGCACGGGGAAAGAAGTTTTAGGCGCTCCGCTTCGCGTCGTGCCAAAAACGTCATCCCCGTGCTAAAATCACAGTAACGTACGGCCTCTCGTGGCTTATTGCTTTAATCCTTTAGGAGCCAAACATTATAAACAGATGGTGGTTAAAAACTGTGGTGGTTGGGTGGGGCAAATATTACAACTGACAATATCCAAAAGTTGCTTGGAGGATTCACAAAGATGTTAGAATTAGAAATTAGAAATGGACTTTCTTAGTGTCAGATCGTGGCTAAAGTAAAGGCTTCAAAAAGCAGGAAACCTAACCTCCTGCAGGAGGATGATGGAGTGAAATGCACATCAAAGCTTCGCAACAACTACTTGAAGCCCAAAGAAGATCAAGGAGTGCTGACCGTCATGAACTTCCTTCCCCAGTCACCTGACCAAAACCACTGTCAACCTACTACTGGCCAAGTATTAAGTTCAGGGGTTTTAACCACACCCATGATCAAAAATCAGAACACACAGACATGCAACCTCAGTTGACATTAGAAACATTAGAAGAATGGGTTGAGCTAAATAGACTGGTACCTTTAAACATCATGTGATGCCACAAGTCAGTTTATGATTTGTGAAATTTCTGCCCTAGTCAAATGTATTAGCTATTAGTGTGAAATGCAACATGCAACAGTTCAGCCACAAAATAGCAGACCACACTCTGTTGAAACACTCACTACAGAGTTTCAAACGGCCTCTGAAAAAATAATTAGCAAAGGGGTTTCCATGCCCGAGCAGCTCCACACAAGCAGAAAAACTATGTGCAATGTCAGGCGCTGACTAGTGTGTTCAGGACAGTGCTAGCTACCAGAATGCATAGTGCCAACAGTATAGAATGGTGTATGAGGGAAGAAAAGTGAAAGATGTTTTTAGTCATTGGGCTAATCGCCCTCAATTCCTAATGTAATGTTAATGCTACAGAATACAAAGACTTTTAGACAATTATATGCCACCCTTTCATGTTCCAGCATGACTGTGCCACTATGAACAAAGTTAGGTCCATGAAGACATGGCTTGACAAGTGTGGTATTAAATAACTCCAGTGTGGGTGAGGTCAGGGCTCTGTGGAGGCTACTGGGCACTTTTAGTATATATTGGAATGTTTACTTCAAAGCAGGCCTTCTTGTCTTTATCAGTGTGTGACTGAATGGGCACCAACTTACAGAAACACCCCAACATTCCAGAGTGCATATCTTGACTAAATGTACTGCTCTATACATGTTGAATCATACACAAAGTCCTACTAGAAAATGTGAAAAGTGAACTCAGCTGTTTGGATGACCAAACATACTTCTTATAGCCATCATCGGCTTTGTTTTGTTTCAGAACCAAATGCAGCAAGTATATCTATGTAACACATTCTCACCACAAACAACAGAATATGTAAAGCAGTGTAACACCAGGGCTGTACCCCACCCTAAAGAGTAACCCTAGAACCGCAGAAGCAAATGCCACTAAACAGCAGTTGTGCCCACATGAAGCGGCTTCATCTTATGACATCTCATACACAACCAATTCATGCCATAAATTGGGTTATCATAGACTCAATGCTCCGTTTGGACATGATATATAGCTTTTCAATCAGCTGATGTTGAGAAGAAGACCAATGACGTAGGATAGTGAAGAGATACCAGCCTGAACTTGTATAAATAAGGTGAATAAGCTTGAATGAATAACTTCCAGTAAAGACTAGAGATGGGACGATCAGGGTTTTTGGCACCAATTCCGATCTCCGATCTCCTTTCAGGGACATCTGCCGATAGCCGATAGCGGTCGGGGGGGGGGGGGTGGACTGCTTTGTTCACAGTATCGCTATAAGTGATTCATTGATTCACGAGTCATTTTTCGCGAAGCGTAAGTTTCTCTTCTCAGTTATCTCTCCGTGTTTACTGTTATTAATTAAATGTCGTGGTTTTAAATAAACACCAACTACTACAGAACATTTTGTGTGACTCTCTTACATTAAAAAGCTTCATTAAAAAGCTTCATTAAACTGTTATTACCACAGATCTGTAACCGACCGTCAGACTCGTTCCGTCTAAGGAGCTAAAAGTTCAGCAGATGATCCTGAACTAACGAATTTGGTAATGAAGAAACTTTTGCCTCGGATTGGCTCTGTAACGTTTTCTGTTCTCATCTACATCACAAGTAAGAACCGCTTACGATTTACCAAAGTGAACCAGGAGTTTATATAACGTGCTGATAGAATCGACTCAGATGTGACCGGGTTGAATTATCTTTTTAAAGTAAATATTACAATCAGCAAAATTACATCGTTTGTATGATGCACAACGTTAATGATGTTATTTTAGGTCATGAAGAGCTTTCACCGTGGTTTCTGTACGATGGTTGATGAATGGTGATGTGATGGTTGGTGCTTCGTAGCTCAAAGTCTGGATCAATCCACTAAGCTGTTAACTTAACGTGATCTTTATATATCACACGATCGGATCGGCTACTTTTAGGAAATATCGCCGATCGCCGATAGCATATTTTGATTAAAAATCGGCCGATACCGATTCATAGCCGATCGATCGTCCCATCTCTAGTAAAGACCATTACATCAGCTTTAACTAAAAATTCATCAAAGCTAGCACTGGAGATACAATATCCATGGATACAAATCCAGGGTCTTATTCTTACAAACTAGAGATTTTAAGCAGTATGACTGCTGAATATCTTCACCCTAAACTTCTGGCAGATCTTCAAGATTTAGAACATTAAACTCAATGCATTTCTACCTCTGGGTCTGACATCTTTTAGTCTGTAACAGAAACAGAGGTTGTTGAATGTATCTCCCAGGCTTGGTAAGCATCAAAAACATAGCTTTGTTGACAAATGACTAAACTCGTTATGCTGTCACAGTTATTTTACTCATGAATTTAAATAACTATTAAAAAGTAACTTTCTCAAACACCACAGCTTACAAACGTCTCAGAACAATAAACCAAAGAAGGGGTCTCTCTTATATTATAAACATATTTGGTGCGGGTAGCTTATGGCCATATGTCACCCAAATTCCATAAGTTTGTAACAGTGCTACAGAAAAACAACAGGAAGAGTTGTAAAGCCGGAGTTGTTTGATTTTATTATGACCAACATGACAAGATACTAAGAAACTGGCCTGAAGACCGTCCCAACGTGGGTAAGGTGTTGAAATCTGCAGAGAAGAAAGCAGGCCTTAAAAACAACAAAGGGTGGCGACACTGACAACAATGATACACGATAAGAGCATGGTCTGCAAAATATTGGTCTGTAAAAAAGCAGACATACTGTGGTGATGCTCACCAAACAAGCCCAGATTTAACACCAGGTCTGAAACCTGACAATTCAACCTAAATGTTAAATCACTGTCATGCTGTTACTCAGAACTTCACTACTACTTGGTAATAGACATCAATAAACAATGAACATTTGCACAAGTCGTTTTGCGTGAATGCAACTGTTCTAAGTGATAAATCATGGAAAGAATAGAGAATGTTTAACAGCTATCTTTGATTTCATCCTGCTACTATTCACATTTTTGATGCAACTATGTATTAAAGAAAAAATTATTAAATGATTATGTTAACTGGAATAGAGGCAGAGAAAGCCAGACTTGCTGTTTCAGTAAAATTCATCTTTAGTTTTGCTTGAATTCTTCCATTTTAGAGTTATTAGATAAACTGTGAATTATGTATAATTTAAGCGTGGAGGTGTACAGGATCTAAGAACAGAACCCATAATGTCACATGTTAATATATTACAGTGAAGGAAAATCACTTTGACTTAATTTGCTTAAAAACAAAGCTGCTGAAAGGAATGGAAATAGGAAATGCTTTCCAACATCAAATGTACTGCTATTCAAATGTTGTTTAACGTTATTGTTAGTAGTTCTGTCAGTAAAACACTGTTAAATACGGACTATACTACTATATATATATATTACACTAACATGAACTGGGTAGTGTATTGTTTACAGCACTTTCAGGCTAGCCAGTTGGTAGACAGGAAGCACAGATTGTGCAAACGTGTAGAAATAATTTAACTGCTGTACTGTTTTTGGCCAGATAAAATATTCAAACGTCACACAAAGCAGATTTAGGACAGGATATTTGTTTTAAAAATATATATGTTTTTATTTAACCTATTCGAAACAACTAGGTGTGTGCTGTTAACATATTTAGCTAGCATGCTAACGATAGCTGTGACGAGACACGCAAACAAAGGGTCAAACTGGTAGCAGTGCTAACATTGCTAAGCTACAAGCTGTGTTACTTCGTTTACGTGCAAGTCACAACATATCTAATTTTAATATTAATATTTTAGCGCAATTTATTTACGAGGTTGTCTGACTAAATTTAAAAAGAAATTATTAAACACAGGCGGATGATAAACATTTGCTGAGCTTCACTATGCAGCCACTGCAGCTTTATTTACACAGACATCACAAAGCTGTGGCTTAATGTAGCAGAAACAATAAAGCAGACATGAATTCCTTACATACTTATATAAAACTCGTGTTTAATAAACATTTAATAAATAATAGCTATCAAAATAATTCAACATTAACCCTGCTGATGTTTAGCACAATAATCAATGTTTAACTGTTATTTTTGTCAAAATTATTGTATTGTAATAACGGTTTTATTTTATTTTTACAGCAATCAATACTTTGGTTTAAAGGGGGAATAGAATTGTGGTAGAAATAAGTACAATTAAGTTTGGGATGAATTTGATATTGCTATATTTGTCAATATTAATACCCTTCACTAAATTGACTGTTTCTCCCTCTGTATATGACACCAGGGTTTGGTGTCACAAAAATTATTTGTGTAATAAATGTAAAGTAGTTATGATCAAAACATTGTAAAGAAATAGTATTACTAGGTCATGGGTTTGATTATAAAGTCTTGTTAAACGTATATGATGCTTTTTTATCCTATTGATACTATTTTGTCTTTTTAGATATTAATTCAGGGGTTATTTACGAGTGCACCTATTTATTTGGCAGGAAAAATAAATAATGATCATCAAAATGTAAAAGAAAATTAAATAAATGTAATGGTTAAACTTGGTCACTATTAAAATGCATGTATTCTTTGTTGTATAGTGATAGAAAGCTGATAATATTAGCCAATACAATTATACTGGTTCTGAGTTAACTTATTTCATAAAGTAAAATGAGGTTATGATCAAGGTAAAATAAATCTTACATTTCTAGGACATGGGCAGTAGGAACTCAGTGGTTAAGATACTTTACTAGTAATCAATGGTTCAAGCCTTTCTACTGCCAGATTCCCACTGTTGGGGCTTTAAGCAAGGCCCTTAACCCTGAATTGCTTGGATGTTGTGTCACTCTGGATACAAAAGTCTAATAAAAAAAGTGTCATAAATCTTATTGTTTAAGTAACATTTGGATGCTTCCTTACAAATTATATAAAAGCCTGTTGTGCAACACTTTGATAGAAAAAAGAAAAAGAAATGTAGTGTTTCCAGGTCACTATTTGGGAGCATTAGGCAATGTTTACCTGATAAATTATAATGAGAAACATCACAACGGTTGCTGTTTTGATTGTAGGTTAAATCAATTATTAAAAATGAAATGTAGTTATGATCAATGAAGCACAAATGTCCTAAAATCTGGTTCACACCTAATGTTCTTTGATTATGTCAGTCATTGTACGCAAACACTAATATATGGTATTCCTGGATAACTGCTTGGGGCATAAAGCTAAGTTAATTCCCAACGTTAAATGTACAGTGATTTCATTTAAACCCTGCATTGTGTCTTTTATATGGGTTCATAGTTAGGTTATGAGTGCATTCATTCATTTGAGAGAATATAATAGGTGCTACAACGATAGTTGATGCATTTTGGCATGTTCCTGCTGTTGGTTTCTAAATAAAATAAATGAATCTGGTTAACATTATGCTGTATGTTTGATATCTTCCTTTGACAGTAGAAATTGTTAGATGGTTGGGTTGGAGAGTCTAGATTTAAACCACGTTTTTGTATGTTCAGCCCAGCCTGTCCGCCACACAGCATTGTCTCGCCACTCATGTGTGACGCATAAACCCCTAAAATTAACACAGTGATGGAAGAAAATGAGCGGAATTGAGATGAGTTTACCATGCGAGCGGCTTCGGCCCATGTGCGCTCCTTCTTTCTCTTCTGTTTGTCCTTCATTTCCTCGCTCTTGTCCGTCTTTCTGCGGCGGGTTGAGCCGAATAGTGTTTGGCTGACGGCGGATATGAAACGTGTGACCTGACTGAGCTCGGCTCGCTGCAAGATCCCAGATCTGCAGATCCTCCTCCTGGTTTCTGCTTTCTCTCTCTCACACACACACACACACACACACACACACACGCTGTACGTTCCTGCCTAGCCTGGTGTAACAGACGTCCAAAATCGTGAAAATCTGCGGTAGATAAATAACCAGCGCGGTGCTTTGTAGGTTGCAGCGTTATCTAGTAGGCAGGAATAAACGGATGCAGGACGCAGACTGAGCCAACTAGCACCTCTGACATACTGCAGGAAAACCCCTCGAATTGGTATGCACAGAGAAAAGCCCGACTACGAAGTCAAAGGTCAAGCACACTGCAGGAATGCAACACAAAACAACTCTCCCCATCCCCCTCTTTTAGACTCGTATTTCCCCAGCCAACCCAGCACTACTATCTATACACAGCAGTCTGTACTGTTTCTCTGACGTATAACACAATGCTGCGAATCCGCCCATCAAGGATGAATCGTTCACAAACGAGTCGGTTCTTCGAGTCTTTTATTTAAGATGATCATCAGGAGCCGACTCGCTGTGAGGTGTCGTTTAAAAATGATGGGTTTAGCAATCTGTTCTTTTTGTACGTTTGGTGAAGTTATCTTCACATTCAACTCACCAACACAAGAAGGCATTTACTTGCCTGCCAATCATGCTTAGAATGTGTAAAGCATATGAATTTTGGGTGTGGCACTGGAGGGAACACATGCTTCCTTCTCAGACACGCAAGCTTTATTAAGTTGTAAATACGGCTTGATGTATGATTAAGATGCAAAGACTGTATTTAAGTCATTGTTGGTGTTGTTTATATTATCAGTGGAAGAATCTTTATTCTGCCCACTGCAACAAATGGGTGACATTTATTTGATAATAAAGATAACAGTGACCGTGGTAGCCTAGTGAGTAGAGCTTTGAGCTATCAACTGAAAGGTTGAGAGTTCGAATCCCAGCTGTGCCATGCAGCCACTGTTGGGCCCTTGAGCAAGGCCTTTAACTCCAGGGGCGCTGTACAATAGCTGACCCTGCACTCTGACCCCAGCTTCCAATCAAGCTGGGGTATGCAAAGAAAACATTTAGTTGTACTGTACATATGTATATATGACAAATGAAGGCATTCTAGTATAAGATTGTAACAACTGGTTAAAATTGTTAAAAAAAAACAAACTATAAATCCATTTAAAAGGCAACATTGTGCTTTTAAATAATAACATTATGAAATTTGTTTATTTTAACTGGAAAATTAAGGTGCAAGAATGGTTGATTTGAATCAGCAGTGTTTCTCATTGCTTTTATTCAGTCTGAATTTTTCTCATTCCTTTATACTGATATTTATTTCTTTTGTTTGCAGCAATAACTGAGACAATGATAAATATTAATGACGTTAATGTGGGGTTTTGTATAAACTTGCAAATGCAACGCAGTTTAATGTATACTTTGTATGTAAAGTACTACATGTAATCAGATTAGCTGAGTTGAAATAACAAACTGCCAGCGACACTAAAGATCCGTTTGAGAGTCGACTCTTACTAGTAGTCAATTGATGTATGATTCACTGAAAAGAGCCGGAATGCCCCTCACTACCGCCCATATTTACCAACACTAACGCACCCCACTTATTCATTCATCATGCATCTATACTGCCGCATATACATCAAAAATATATATAAAAAAAGTCATATTTATGATCGGAGGACGTTACATTGTACAGGTAACAACAATGGTATTTTTAAAAACAAGATCTGTAGCACAAACGTAATTTTTCTTGATTTTCTTTCAAAATAAAAGCTTCACACCCACTTCCACCTTCTTTTTCAAGACTACAGATTTTGACTGGTGGAGTGGACTCCTAGCGGTCCACTGAGGTAAAAAGTCATTATGCTTGCAAATTCAGAGACCATACGAAACACCAGTTAAATTACAAGCAACATTACAGTTTCTTTGTCGTACCGAAGCCCTAACTGACCATAAATGCATATATTTTATTATGTTTTAGTGATTGAAGTCATTATCACGCAATAACACTTGTAGAGATTATAAGGTTTTTATCTTCTTGATTAAAAACGAATAATTGTATTTTTTAATCAACTCAACATTGATATAATACACTACACACATACTTTTTCCTTTACAACTGAAGTATAACAACTTTTTCTGCTTTATTAAAAATTAATTTATTTAGCTCGACCGCTATAGAGCTTTTATTTTGAAATGCAATGACGTACGTGAAATGTACATTTCTCTGATACATGAAGATGAATTAGACTTAGATATTTACTTTTTACTTATTGATTTCATAAACACTAACTGAAATAAGCAAACTTATGGTTTAAAACAAAGTGAATGTTTGCGAAAGTACGTCACATTTGCCATCTTTGTGCGGGGCAAACATGCCTAAAAGTTGCTCTGCTTATAAATGCACCAGTAGATACAGTAGTAAGAATCCAGAGATCACCTTCCATAGGTAAGTATTCATATACATCACCGTGTTAAACTAAACCAAATAATGTAGTTGGATGTTTTTTTATTAATCACAATCAAGTCTATATTTTATGTTCCATCAGATTTCCTTTGAGTAAGCCATCGGTGTTAAAGCAGTGGTTGCACAACATTGGACGAGAAAACTTTCAGCCAAGAAAGCATATGGTTATATGTTCTCTACATTTTACCCCAGACTGTTTTAGTGGCGCAGGAAATCGTAAAAATCTGCTGTGGAACTCTGTCCCAACACTTTTTTCAATTCCACCTCAGGATGCCATGGTGTCAGCTGGTCGAGAGGTAAGAGTTAAATTATACAAGAACACCCTGTTGTGTGTTGCCTGTAACTCAATCATTTTTCTTTTCTATCATACAGCAAAGAAGTCTGAAGACAAAGGAACCTGCTCCTCATAGCTGGGACTCTTTTGCACCTGAGTACAGTTTCAGTATTCCTAATCAAACTGAAAAGGTCCAGGAACACTGCATACAGACCTCATCTAAAACTCCTGACCACAGTTATGCCCTGCTGGATCCTTGCTCAGCAAAAACACGCCTGTTTGAGGCCTTTGAAATGAACTCAAGGTTGCAAAAAAGATTCAAAACAAAATGTAAAGAATTGAAAAAGATCAAACAGAGTCTGCAAGCTGCTGAAAGAAAACTGATGGCCATCCGCTGTTGGCATGATTTTAGGCTTACACAGCGGCAAAAATATTTATGGCCCCCAGTTAAAAATGCACAAAGAAAAACATGCTTCATAAGCCAGCACCAACTGAGAGTCAATGTGTAGTCAAGTTCTTAAAGGAATCTTTGTATCACTGGATAGACCAGGTGTTCTCAACCAGCAACCTGCACTTCTGTACTATAGGCCTTTTAATGAAACAAATCAATAGCCAATTTGTGTATGTGACCCTTGTTAATTGCTTTTGGTTAATCTTTCAGTACAAAAAGGGTAGCGCAACTACTGTATACAATTATTTGCAAACTATTCTAAAGAATTATAAAGATGCATAAACAGGCAATTGCCAGGGCTCCATTCTGCTACTGCAAATCAGAACAATGAACAGGAATAAATATTATATTTTTGTTACAGACATGCAGCTTCATTTATTTCTCTCAGTGTGTCTGACACATTAAAGGTTAATAAGATGTTGCTACTGTGAGGAATTACCATGCAAAATACTTTGTGATGACAGATTGCACATTAAACAGACCTCAGTCATTTTGCACTTTACTGGATGACACTTCACTTGTGACATCTTTATGCAACATCTTTAACTTACAGTGTTGTCTAAAAGAGGTGAAAAGTTGTGGTGATGTATACAATGACCTGTCGAAAGCTAGCTGGCCTGTTTAGTTTTGGGAATTTTAAAAAGTCACCCTCTGAAAGAAAAGGTGTATAGTATACATTTGAAGTAAGTTATAGTATCAGTGTCCAGATAAAAGGTACATAATTTTGACCCACTCAATGCAAACTGATTTCATTAATAATAAAAGTGTTTTTGTAATGTTCCTAAAAATTAAGTATGATGAAGTTGCTAACCTGGGTTGTCAGTACATGCTTGTTAAGAATTTTAGACTTGCTGCATTCCATACTTAAGTTTACAAAAAGTATTGTGGATTTTAATATTCAAGGTTGAAAGTGGGACTTTACATATTCCATACGGCCAGTGGTACGTGGACACCCATACTAAGTTTTTTCGGCCCCACCCATTACTGACAGGTGTATAAAATACATTATATAAATTATATGCTTTCAAATTTGTGGCAGCAGTTCAGGGGAGGCTCTTTCCTGTTCCAGCATGACTGCACAAAGCAAGGGTAGAGGAACCTTGTGTCCCCATATTTTTGAACATGTACATATAATGTAATGTACAACTGGTTGGTTGTGAATCCAAGAGTTGTCTAAAAAGAACAGAAGTAAAACAACAATTTTGATTTGGGTTTTAATGTACCTTTATCACCACAATGGCACATGTAGAGTGTGTACATGGTCACCTTTAATGTCAACACTTTTAGAAAAGAGATGTTGCTCATCAAGTCCTTTTAATTAAATTCACTTTGATTTAAGTTTATCTATGTTCTCCGTCCCAGCTGCTTTCAATTGCAAAACGTATGAATAAATTAATGTAAAGGAATAAATAACCATGATGGGAGAAACACTGACGAAGATATTTTAGGAATCAAGATATAGATTCTCTACTAAATTAAAGGAAAGATGTTGAAAGCTTACATTTCTTATCATCATCAATGCCAGCATTATTTAGGTTTTCTGGGATAAAGTTGAAGGTGGAAACTACCTGTAGAGAATATTAAACTGTGATTTTCATAGTTTAAAGTTTAAAACAATTGATATAGTGTACTTTAATTTGAAGGTAATGGGTCATGTGGATTAACCCCGTGCTATATTTTCATGTAACAGTTTATTAACACAAAGTTGCAAAATAATGATTTATAGAATGGCAACTATTTATTAAGGCCTGCCCAAATATTACTTATCTATTACCAGTTCCAAGTATTCACCTGTTCTAGAATACACCTGTTTAGTGAAGATTCGATTATCTTGTATGCATGTTTCCAATTCAAGAGCCAATGCTGAACTAAAAGTGTGATTCTGTAAGTACTTTTAGGGAGTGCTGTCTTATCTATACAGCAGGTGTAATTATCTTTTAAGTAAGGCCTAAATAGAGACACTGGGATCCTGGAGATTCTCCAGTACAGTTAATTTACGTGTTAGTATAGTGCCCATAATTGTATACATGAAAAGTGGTATTTATTCTAACAGTAAGGCCCAATTACATATCAAGAAACAAATCCTTCGCATTGATTTAAGATATAAGGTTTTCCAAGAGACATTAAACAAACTCATGCATTGTTCCAGTGAAATCAGTTTTTCTTAAACATTCCCTTTTTCCATAACAATTAAAACTGCACAAACTGAAGGCTATAGATGCATTTGATTGCCGTTTAGGCCACAGGGAATATCAGTCACTATAACATCCATTGCTCCTTTAGGTAAGTCCATGCTGTCCTGTAAATAACGGCTCCTAAGTGTCATTATCAATCCTGTGAGCTAGAAAACAAACAAAATAAAAATAGAAAAGTTAAATTTCGGTACAATGAGCTCAACATTAATTGATGAAAATCAAAAGTATATACAAAAATCACATAATAACGACAGAAAGCCTGTGAGTCATACATTGTTTAGGTATCCTGAGTGCTTCTGTGTCACCAGACAGAACTTGGTGCATGACTCCTCTGAACTGATACAACACCTTCAGACTCTTGTCCTCACCCACACATGGGTCATAAAAGCCCGGTAATCCGGCCTGCACACAAACAGAATTTTTAGTTCAAATATTGGTGTAAAAATGATCTAATTATTCATTATACACATGTATAACTTCTTGCTGCCACACACCGCATCTGCTCTGTCACACAACAGTTACCAACCTTGAAGTGTAAAGACTAGAAAATGCTTTAACACACAAAATCAGCCACTGCATCTGTTCACAGTGCAGCACGTGTTCGTGGGGGAACGTTGGGGGAACGTTCGTGAAGGAACGTTGAGGGAACGTTTGTGGGGAAACGTTGGGGGACCGGTCGTGGGGAAACGTTGGGGGAACGTTCGTGGGGAAACGTTGGGGGAACGTTCGTGAAGGAACGTTGGGGGGGACGTTCGTGAAGGAACATTGAGGGAACGTTCGTGGGGAAACGTTGGGGGAACGTTCGTGGGGAAGCGTTGGGGGAACGTTCGTGGGGGAACCGTTGGGGGAATGTTGAGGGAACGTTCGTGGGGGAACGTTGAGGGAACGTTCGTGGGGAAACGTTGGGGGAACGTTCGTGAAGGAACGTTGGGGGAACGTTCGTGAAGGAACGTTGAGGGAACGTTCGTGGGGAAACGTTGGGGGAACATTCGTGGGGAACGTTGAGGGAACGTTCGGGGGGAACGTTGAAGGAACGTGAGGGGGGAACGCTGAGGGAACGTTTGGGTAGATTGTTGGGAATGGTTGGGTGAATTGTTGAGGTAATGGTTGTGTGGATCGTTGAGAAAACGTTTAAGTTTTCAACAATTCACCCAACCATTCCCTTAACAATCCACCCAAATGTTCCTCAACAATTCACCCAAACGTTCCCTCAACAATTCACCCAAACGTTCCCTTAACAATTCACCCAAACGTTCCCTCAACAATTCACCCAAACATTCCCTTAACAATTCACCCAACCATTCCCAACAATCTAGCCAAAAATTCCCTCAACTGTTGAGAAAACGTTTGGGTGGATTTTTGTGAAAACGTTTACATTACACGACAGGAGATACCTTAGAAACAACTTTCTTTTTCTTAGAATAGCTCTCTTTTTTTTTTTTTAAGTAAAAATAGTTCTTGTGTGAAGCTTCCCCAGCATGAATTTTAATAAAAGTGCCTGTAAAAAATTTGGAACATGTAGCTTTGTCTCAGAAGTGTCTTTTTGTTATTACCTTATCGGATAAAAAAAATATCGAGATATACATCGTATATCGCCATTCAGTGAAAAAATATTGAGATATTATTTTTGATCCATATCGCCCAGCCCTACCATAGCATACCATACACAAGCTTGCAGATGCCCAGGATTCGCTCATTATTCTCTTGGACCTCCAGAACTATATGACTACATCATTGTTGGGGCTTGAACAAAAAAATTTTTAGACAGCAAGATGAACATTTTCTGTGTAATTTGATCTGGTTTAGAAACAAGTTGAAAAGTACACAGCCATTAAGTGTTTACCTTTGAGGCCTCTGTGAGAATGAGTTTGGAGTCCTTCACCAGGCACTGAAGAGGTACAGTCACATCAATGACCCGTGCCCTTTCATGCTTCCTGCTGTTGTCTGTCACAAACTTTCCATACCAGGCATTGAGGATGATCAGTCCTGATGATAAAAGTTGTTTAGTTAAAAACAGTTACAAGTAAAAAAAAAAAAAAAGCAGTTGCCAGGAAATGGCTTTTCCCAGTTGGAAATTTTGGTTTCAACTCATTTCAAACGAGTTGAGATTAAGGTTAACCCTACCCCCTCCACTTCATTCAGGTAGGAAAGACCACCCTCTTAGGCCTCATATTTCTAAATAAATTGTATTAAGAACAAAGAAAATGCCCCACCCCTTTCCCTTTTTTTTTTTTCCTGAAAATATCTCAGACAACTTTCCAATGAAAAACAACCAAACAGCCCTATGTATAAAGGAGAGAAAGAGGAAAAGGAGGGTAAAGAAATGAGGATGTCTGAGAAAGTAGGGATGTAATTGTATATGAAGATAAGTATGTGCTGTAAGTATTCAAAAACATGAGTATAAGCAGATTTTTTATTTAATAAATACTAAAAGTTTAGACTGTATACTGTACTTTTTACACTTAACCCAATAAATACAAGAGGGTTCTACATGTTTGAATATGTAGTGAATGCATGATAACATTACATTATGGTAGCACAATTAGGTGTAGGATTCAGTGCCTTTTATTTTGATTGATCTATTGCCAAGATACACACAGACTCTCTTACCCATTTTAGACTCCTCTGCTTCAATTATTCTGCGCACAGACTCCTGCATCAGCAGAACCTACAGAAAAACACAAACATACACAATCAACAAACAAAACAACACGATTACTATGTTCTGCTTAATTTCATGCTACACATATGAACTAGAAGCAGTACAGTAGAATAGCACAGACTCACAGCAGACTCTGCCTCCTGTTTCTTCTTGGCAATGTCAGATGCAGCACTCTCACGATGTTTTTCCAGTTCCCTAAAGAGAGACAGCAGCAAATAAATGGAATTCAATAAAACAGCTAACATTCTGCCTCTGCATCTATATCTGAACAAGCACCAATGGAATTTTAACAAACAGAATGCACCCAATCAGTATTAGTATAAGCGTTAAAGAGATTTAAGAGCCAACATTTGATTTGCAGCCAGACTGAAGAGAAGTGATTATGTAGTTAAGTCAATAAAACACTCCAGCGTTGACATTCAATACATTTGCTAAGACCTTGTGGTTCTCATCGTTTTGAAAATGTAAAGGTACTTCAATCCTACAGTGTAGTTAATATTAAATTTAGTCCCTTAAACTATTATAATATTACAGATTGGACATTTTAAATAAAAGTATTTTTTATTCTGTTAATATATGTACAGTGCTGGCCAAAAGTATTGGCACCCCTGCAATTCTGTCAGATAATACTCAATTTCTTCCAGAAAATGATTGCAATCACAAATGCTTTGGTATTAATATCTTCATTTATTTTGCTTGCAATGAAAAAACACAAAAGAGAATGAAAAAAAAGTCAAATCAATTATCATTTTACACAAAACTCCAAAAATAGGCCGGACAAAAGTATTGGCACCCTCAGCCTAATACTTGGTAGCACAACCTTTAGACAAAATAACTGCGAACAACCGCTTCCGGTAACCATCAATGAGTGTCTTACAATGCCCTGCTGGAATTTTAGACCATTCTTCTTTGGCAAACTGCTCCAGGTCCCTGAGATTTGAAGGGTGCCTTCTCCAAACTGCCATTTTGAGATCTCTCCACAGGTGTTCTATGGGATTCAGGTCTGGACTCATTGCTGGCCACTTTAGAAGTCTCCAGTGCTTTCTCTCAAACCATTTTCTAGTGCTTTTTGAAGTGTGTTTTGGGTCATTGTCCTGCTGGAAGACCCATGACCTCTGAGGGAGACCCAGCTTTCTCACACTGGGCCCTACATTATGCTGCAAAATTTGTTGGTAGTCTTCAGACTTCATAATGCCATGCACACGGTCAAGCAGTCCAGTGCCAGAGGCAGCAAAGCAACCCAAAAACATCAGGGAACCTCCGCCATGTTTGACTGTAGGGACCGTGTTCTTTTCTTTGAAGGCCTCGTTTTTTTTCCTGTAAACTCTATGTTGATGCCTTTTCCCAAAAAGCTCTACTTTTGTCTCATCTGACCAGAGAACATTCTTCCAAAACGTTTTTGGCTTTCTCAGGTAAGTTTTGGCAAACTCCAGCCTGGCTTTTTTATGTCTCTGGGTCAGAAGTGGGGTCTTCCTGGGTATCCTACCATAGAGTCCCTTTTCATTCAGACGCCGACGGATAGTACGGGTTGACACTGTTGTACCCTCGGACTGCAGGGCAGCTTGAACTTGTTTGGATGTTAGTCGAGGTTCTTTATCCACCATCCGCACAATCTTTCGTTGAAATCTCTCGTCAATTTTTCTTTTCCGTCCACATCTAGGGAGGTTAGCCACAGTGCCATGGGCTTTAAACTTCTTGATGACACTGCGCACGGTAGACACAGGAACATTCAGGTCTTTGGAGATGGACTTGTAGCCTTGAGATTGCCCATGCTTCCTCACAATTTTGCTTCTCAAGTCCTCAGACAGTTCTTTGGTCTTCTTCCTTTTCTCCATGCTCAATGTGGTACACACAAGGACACAGGACAGAGGTTGAGTCAACTTTAATCCATTTTAACTGGCTGCAAGTGTGATTTAGTTATTGCCACCACCTGTTATGTGCCACAGGTAAGTAACAGGTGCTGTTAATTACACAAATTAGAGAAGCATCACATGATTTTTCAAAGGGTGCCAATACTTTTGTCCACCCCCTTTTTTATGTTTGGTGTGGAATTATATCCAATTTGGCTTTTTGACAATTCTTTTTGTGGTTTTCCATTGAAGACAAATTAAATGAACATTTTAATATCAAAGCATTTGTAATTGCAATCATTTTCTGGAAGAAATTGAGTATTATCTGACAGAATTGCAGGGGTGCCAATACTTTTGGCCAGCACTGTAATTACATCAAGTCTCTCATCAGTGTATAGTTATTGATATATAAAATGCATGTCTGTAAGAAGTTTTATACCACTTCTAACTAAAACCATTAATCTTATGTAACATAATCAATGGCCAACTTACTCAATTTGTTAAGTCAACAAGAAAATCATGGATCACCTACTTTCAAGGATAAGCAGCCAGTTTCTCTGTAAGGTTAATTACTATGGCAAAGACTGTCCACAAAATAAATCAACATGTCAAAACAAAAGTCGGGCAATTCTTAGATCACCAGACCTAGAAAAGGATGCCAACTTAAATACATGAAACATCCCTTAGAGGTCAGTTCAGACATGACACCTCAGCCATACTAAACTGGGCAACCTTCAAACCAGAGTCAACAAACTAGAAGAGCTCCTGTTTGAATGGCTTTTAGAAAACCGAATATTTTTTCACAGGCACTGTATATTGCAGTGATTATACAGTTACAGTCAATATATTTTACAGCAATCCAGCAGTGTAGAGATAAGGGATGCTTACTGTTCCTTCTGGGCTCGTAGGTATGGCTTAATAACAAGCCGATGAACAGCCAGGTAAAATACCAGAGGTCCGACTGTGGCATAGAATACTGCACTGGGAAGGAGCTGGTCTGTCAGGTGAATCGGGAAAAAGTATGTCTGGCTTGCTCTGTTTAACCTAAAAACATAAAAAGTAGTAAATGTTTTATATTTTACAGTTCTTAACATTTTCATCCTTTCTTAACATATACTTGACAATTAGCAGAACATTTGTCGTACTTTATTTTAAGCGTGACACCTTGTGGAACTCCAACACTGACAGTAGCACCAAGAACACTATGTCGACTGATCTTAGTCTCAGCACCATACTCAACCACTGTTCCAAAAAAGCCTGATCTGTTGAGAAATAACAAAAATGATTTTAGAATAGTGATCCAAAAGAATTTTAAAGAATGAATAGTATAAAAATAACATGCTTCTCCACATACTTGACAGAACCCTTGATTTTCGTCTGGTCATCATTTTGAAATTTGTACTGGTAGCTCATCATAATGAAAGTGTGTGGGATTCCCAGCTAAGACAAGTAATAGAGGATATAATTACCCAGAGAAAACGTGAGTAATACAACAGCTATTATATTTCTATATTTTAGATATATGGAAAACACAAGGCTACACAATTGTTGAAAAAAACTAACATGATCAAAGCAAGCACGTGCTAAAAAGTGCCTGAGAATCTGGCTAGGCTTGGTTACATTTCTTCAGTAAATCACATTATATACTTCACACTTTGGAAGTAATTCCTCCCTTTTTTTACTGATCACAAACTAAAAAAAAAAAAAGATAAACTCTTAGCATCTCAGATTGTGCCGAGTGTTACCACAGTGTGCCAGTTTATTAATACCTACAGCCACATTGTGGGGCCACTAATCCGATATAGGTGATATGACACTGATACTAACCTGTACAGCAAATGTGAAGTGGCTACTCTTTGTATCTCTGACAATGCTGGTGTTCATGGAGGACTGAACCCCCCAGCGCCACTGTAGGTAGCCCATTGTGTTCTTGTCAAGGTGGCGCGCAAGCATGGTGGTTACGCCCGGCCTCACTCCACGTGATGAAAACTGTAGTGCACACTGAGCGGTCATGAAGCTAAAAACAAAAACACACAAACAGGCTCATATCTTGTGTCAAATTTTAAAGCCACAACCTATGAGGTTTTGGTGTGTAATAACAGTCTACTCAAAATCATTAAATTCACCTGATGTTATTTAGCTATTATTGTGTCATGTCCCTAAATATTGCAGTAGCAGGCTGACTCCACACTAAAGGCTGCATATGCTTGTCCTAGCCTTTATCATGATAGATAGCTCTTTATAAAACGGATAGTTCCGGTCCTAAAATCTGATTGGCTGAGCCGCGTTCGAAGCCGTTGTAAAATCCCCGAAAAAAAGGCACACCTAGGACCACCTCACATCATTCCATATTAATACGCCACTGAATAGAGAAAGTTAATGTTATTTTCGCCCTCATGTTGCCTAGCAACACTGTTAATCGGATTACCTTGCGTCGCGGAAGAACGCTTTATTGTAAGTTTATACACAATAAATACTTTTATGATTAAACATTGTTGTATTTATTATATTTTATGTTGACCGCCGTTTTATAAAAGCAATAAGCCACTCGAGACCGTACGTTACTGTTACGATTTTAGCACGGGGAAAGAAGTTTTACGTCATCCCCGTGCTAAAATCACAGTAACATACGGCCTCTCGTGGCTTATTGCTTTAACAAATATAGCTTCACTGATCATCAAGAGGAACTTTGGGGGGCTACCACAGAATTCATTAAGAGAAAGTAATAATTTTGTTAATTAAATGAACCACTCCAAACAAATGTACGCAAGGTTAGACATTTGTAGTTAAAAAGGTTAGACAAACACTTTTACAACTACTTACCAGCGAGGTGTCAGGTTGCGAAATATCTTCAACCCAAAAAGAGGTCCGTGTGTGTCTCCTGCTCCCAATTCAACCTAAAGACAGAACTACTTGATGAGAAGGGTCGGCTATACCGAAGTTAATTAACCACTGCTTGTGTGGCGAGAGTTCTTACCTCTCCCCAGCCTTTGGCTGATGTCACCCGTCGTAGAGCCAGGCTAATATTTCCACCACCGTTGCCATTGTGTGTAGAGAGAGAGCCCGAAAGTATAGCCGTGTCTGACGTTGTCAGAGGTGCCTAAACCATAGAATTTTCAAAAAGCAGAATGCCCCCATTAATCAATTCATTTAACAGTAAGACCCATAATTCAACTCAATTCAAATCTGCTGCACATACCTCTATGGATTGAGATATATGCATCTTGTTAATCTCAACGCTGGGAAAGCCCCCACCAGGGAGTTCCTCGTAATCTTCCTCATAACGATCAAAAAGGTCTGTGGCATCCACACCCACACTAATTGTCCCCTGTTTAAGAGATTAACAGTTAGTACAAAGACAGCCTTATAACAACAAATGGAATGTCATACAAAACACAAGTTAAACCTTAGGGTTGGTCCTCTGCTGCAGTCTCCTTTCCTCCCTCTCTCTCTGGAGGCGCTCAAACTCATCCCGGATCTCCGCCGGCGTTCTTCTCCTCTCCACTACCTGAAAATAACAATATCAATATGTAAAAACAACTCAAATATATCATAAATGGCAAAAGCTGAAGCAATTATAAATAATATAATAATAATAACCACGTCTTACCTCCCATCCTTCCACGCTGAGCCCTCTTTTTCCATAAATATCATAGATAGCTCTGGATTGTGGATCACTTAGAACTGCAGAAAGAGAATTTTTTTAAACACCACAATTGTTATCATATTTTGGTAAAGAACCAATAGAATTGAAAAATGATCATGTTTCAAACTCCATAAAGTCTGACACTGACATCACTGATGTCAATGACTTGCCGCTTACCTTCATATGCCTGGTGTACAAGGTTAAAAAGCTGTTCTGCCTGTGTTTTGAGCTCAGGGTCTCTGTGTTTATCAGGGTGGTAGAGCATGCAAAGACGGCGATACGATGCTTTGAGCTCTTCTTGTGTGGCCTGAAAATTATGAGCACATTTGTGTTTCATGTATACACAGGGCTACACAATATTATTTAAAATCAACCAGCCAACAACTAACACAAATGAAAACATTGCTTTGTTCTTGTCCTAATGCAGAGCACACTGAAGTGTTCATAATTGTAAATAAAAATACAGAAGTGTGAAATCTTGCAAAGTTTCATGGAAAGCTTGCCCAGAATTACAAACTTTTTACAGATAGTGACCAGAGGTGAAGTTAAAACCTTGATGCTCTGCATCACAACATTGTATATAAAACATTATGCCGAAACAACAGTATCTAGATTTAAATACGTTATATTAACTGACAGATATAGAGCTGGTCCAGACTTGCATTTCTAGATCCATACACACTTGGTTCACTGTTTATGTTTCACTACATTTATATGTACAGACGTAGTATTTAAGCAAACAACTAGCATTTTCCAAACGTTCATTTTACTAGAGAGAGAGAATGCCTTTATTGTCATATATACATATACAGAAGTACAGTACAACGAAATTCTTTCTTCGCATATCCCAGCCAGTTTGGAAGCGAGAGAGGGTTAAAAGCCTTGCTCAAGAGTCCAACAATGGCTGGGATTCGAACTCTCAACCTTCCGGTTGATAGCCCAAAGCCCTACCCACTAGGCTACCTCTGTCCCATTAGTGACAAACTGAACATTTAAGCCTGTTAGGTGGGTAGTTGGGACACTGGTCTTGGGAAATTGGGCACATATTTAATCACTATAGAAAAAATAAATAATTTTTTTTTTAGCTTTAATATTTTGACTATACCAAAGGTTAAACATTTGTATCATCAGATCTTTAAATTCCAACAATTGACATATGAACTAAGAATAGAGTATCAATTAGAAAAGTTAAATATACACACTTGAGGAGATCATTTAAGGGATTTTTCTGTTGTAAGAATGAGTTCTACATGAAACTGTCCATGCTGGATTGACATATTAAACAAACTACGTGACCAACCTGTGCATTTGTTACTATGGTAACAAGCATCAAGTCTGAAGAATTCACTGGAAGATTCTAGAAGCCAGTTGGATTCGTATTATATTTGAGTACAGCTATAAACACTGTTTATTCGAGTACAAGTTATTTGGAATAATGATATTAGTATGAATTATATTATATAAATTATAATTATATTCAGGATACACGTTAACGAAGTTCAGCTGCGGTAAGTTTTTTTCTTCCAAATGTTTATGCCGTTATAGAATTAGCTAACGTTCAATTACCTCACACTAGCACTTTTTACCTCCCAAATTTGATTAGTGACACCACTGTATTAAGTCGTTTGTTTAACTCAAATTGTAAAAGTAATGTTAGTAAATAACTCAGTACAGACATTTTATGATTTCTACGACTTTATAGAAGAATATTCTCAATCATGGACTAGTTTTGCAGTGCAAAAAGAACCGAGTGTGCATTTTTTTTACTGTGGTAACAAGCATCAAGTCTGAAGAATTCACTGGAAGTTTCTGGAAGCCAGTTGGGATTCGTATTATATTTGAGTACAGCTATAAACACTGTTTACTCGAGTACAAGTTATTTGGAATAATGATATTAGTATAAATTATATTCAGGATAGACGTTAAACTTATAGTCTAAAGCTATTGAAGTTGAAAGGAAGAAGTTCAGCTGCAGTGACTTTTTTTCTTCCATATGTTTATACCGTGTATAGAATTAGCTAACGTTCAATTACCTCAGACTAGCACTTTTTACCTCACAAATTTGTTTACTGACCCAGCTGAAATAAGCCGCTTGTTCAAGTCAAACTCTGTAAAAGTTTATTTGTTTGTTTATTAGGATTTTAACGTCATGTTTTACACTTTGGTTACATTCATGACAGGAACGGTAGCTATTCATTACACAAGATTCATCAGTTCACAAGATCATATTGAACACAGTCATGGACAATTTAGTATCTTCAATTCACCTCACTTGCATGTTTTTGGACTGTGGGAGGAAACCGGAGCTCCCGGAGTAAACCCACGCAGACACGGGGAGAACATGCAAACTCCACACAGAAAGGACCCGGACCGCCCCACCTGGGGATCGAACCCAGGACCTTCTTGCTGTGAGGCGGCAGTGCTACCCACTTAGCCACCGTGCTGCCCCTCTGTAAAAGTAATGTTGGTAAATAATTCAGTACATCCATATTATTAATTCTACGACTAAAAACTAACACTTTTTACCTCACATTTTTTTAATAGCACGGCTAACCTAACATAAGCCGCTTTTTAAGTCAAACTCTGTAAACGTAATGTTAGTAAATAATTCAGTACGGTCATATTATTATTTCATTTACATTTACATTTTCAGCATTTAGCAGACGCTTTTATCCAAAGCGACTTACACAATGAGCAATTGAGGGTTAAGGGCCTTGCTCAGGGACCCAACAGTGGCAACTTGGTGGTGGCGGGGCTTGAACCGGCAACCTTCTGTTTACTAGTCCAGTACCTTAACCACTGAGCTATCACTGGCCCATTTCTACTACTTTTCAGCAGAATTTTCTCAAACATGGACTAGTTATGCAGCGCAGACTATCTTTCGGTTTATAAAGCTACATAGCAAACGAGCTACACTCGGGCTGCGTCCCAAACCGCACCCCAAATACTAAATAGTGTTTGACAGCACCGATGACTGTCTACTAATTAGACAAGGTGTTAAGTACTGTGGTATCAGGATTGGGACGCAGCCTTGACTTTGTGTTTTCTTTCAGCTGGATGCTTGACGTTAAACCAAACTAGTTCAGTAGGTTTGGTTAACTGGAGCAAGTTCATGGAAAGCTGAAAGTGCAACCAATTCTAATGTAAGCTCATTAATCACAATTCACATTTAAAGGTTACATTAAGTTAATATTAAAGAACTACATGCAATGATAAGCAAGGGTCACACTGCTAACTCTCGCCACAGTTACTCTAATGCCCAATTTCCTAGTCGACGTGCAAATATACAGCATTAACATGTACTGCCAGCTCCGATGTTGTGCATGTATTAATCAGCCATGTCGACTGCTTACCTCTCTTCGCACGTTTAACAGCGAGTAATAATCATCGTTGTCGATTTCATCCTCCTCCAAGGCCGCCGCCATGTCTACAACCTTTCATCCCGCCCAACGTCACCCACCCTAAGCAGAGCTTTCACAAGGACCCGGCAGAGTAGTGCCACCCTCAGCATGGGAGGATCACTACACTACATTCTCTTTCAATTCACTTTCAATTCCTCGTTGCCTTCAGGACGGGACTCTCCGGGCAGGACGCCAATCCATCGCAGGGCAACACCGACTCAGATTTCAACCTTTCTGAGCACAGTACAGTGGCGGTTCTAGACCATGGGTGTGTTCGAAAACCTAGGGAGCTGCCTTGCTGTCTTACTGTCTACATAGGCAGCTGCCTCAGTAGAGAGGATTCTAATAAGTCAGTGTCTTATAAGGCAGGTTATTCGAACGCACTACTTAGACAGCGATTCCATCGGGTTTAGCATTTCGCGTTTAGCATCTTGCCATTAAAACCAATGGATTGAGGTAGCACAGCACGCTAACGTCAATATAACATCTTCCTTCATGTACCGATAACGGTTAAATTTCCTGACAAGCCCGAACGTGCAAATAAAAACACTTAAAGTTAAAAATCAGTAATATTTTATTTACGTTTGAAAATAACTCCATTCGTTTCTCCGCCCCATCAGAGAGAAGAGAGAAGAGCACCCGACCCGCAATGAATTCTGGGATTGCCTCGATCACTAAGGCAGCGTCGGATGCTCACTCGTTCTTGAGCCAAAATAACATTGAAATATGAAGATACCTCAGAAGTGAGGATTTTAAGGCATCTAGGATTTCGAACAGCCTCATTCTCGGGAGCGCGCACAGGATGACGTAAAATGCTGTCTATGTAGACAGCACACTAGCTTTTCGAACACACCCCATGTGGGGTGCGGGCAGGGTCAGGCAGGGGCCAGAGGCTATGTTAGAGGGGCCAATTACTTTCTGCCCAAATGTGCATTGTGGGCATTAAGAGGAAACAGTCGATATTCAATAGAATTCAACATTTTATTTATGCAGTTTTCAGTCTACATTTTCTTGAGTTTGATGTAACTCAGGCTGTAGCCTAGTGGTTAAGGTACTGGTTAAGGTACTGGACCAGTGATCAGAGGGTCGCTGGTTCAAGCCCCACCACTGCCAGGTTGCCACTGTTGGGCCCTTGAGCAAGGCCCTTAACCCTTAATTGCTTAGACTGTATACTGTAACAGTAATGTAAGTCGCTTTGGATAAAGGCGTCTGCTAAATGCTGAAAATGTAAATGTAAATGTAAACAAATCAACCAAGAATCACCATTTAAGGCTTTTGCTCTGCTTAAATGTCATTTATTCAGTCCTTTTCTTTTTCATATGAGTTCATTTTCATTTGAGTTACATATACCGTATTCCTAGGGGGGCTGTAGGGGGGGCCAAGCTGGTTGTCACAGGGGCACTGGCCCCCGCTGAACACCCCCCCCCCCCCCCTTCCCCGAACCGCCACTGGCACAGTATTGACTCACAGCATATTCTTTTAGAATAGTGTTGTTTGCCCATCACTGGCGAGTCTTAAATGCGGGGTTTGAGTCTCGACTATGCCACCTGCCTCGTCAGGTGCTCAACAGACACAATTTTTCATGTGTAAGAGATGGTCTGTAAACTTCTTGTTGCTGCAACAGAGACTCCTACTGTCTTGGCCAGGCTTCTGACATGACAACAGAAGAATATCCAGCAAATTACATGGTCCTTTGTACATGCTATGGCTCTTTGCAAGAAGCTTATACTAGCCAGTGTAAAAATGCCACCAGTGGCTTTATTCATGCCAGAGAGTGTGCCAGCATGCAGCCCTCCTGGCCCAGCATGGGTGTTGTGCAGCCAGAAGAGGTCACTAGAGTGCATGGGGATAATGAGTATATCCATACTGAGACAATGCAGGAAATGAAGAATGACAAAAAGATAAATTAAGTTTCTTTAATTGCATTTACTCTACCTCTATACATTTAATTACCAGATTATAAGGTATACCCACCATAACGAAGCACATCTAGTCAGCCACAATTTAATAAATAAAAAGGACAACCATAGGACCACCATTGAACAGAGATGATATAAATAATAGGCCATTGCTGTGCTACAGAACTAGTCCATATTTGAATTTTTTTCTCAAACAGTTAGAAGAGGCCATAATTGCAGCAGCAATGGGAAACCCCTGCTTGAACATTTTCCTCCCTACAGATACTGTCAATCATGTCTGTGTAGGTGCCCAACCGGTCTATAGCACAGCTGAAACATAAAGTGTTGATCTATAGACCATGTTATTTGGCCCATCAGCCTTGTTAATAGCACCCTCAGGATTGGAGGTTCATTATTCTCTTAAAAGCTCAGTGTGATATTTGAATCTGCTTAAGCTTTTCTTTAACTCCCCAGCCACTGTACTTTGTTTTACTAGCCATTTACATTTTGTAGATATAGGTATACCTACTATATAGATGCACGTTGAAGGTACAGTAGACGGTTGCTGGCTGTATAACATCATAAGTGGATAGGGGCCACTATAGGACATCAATGACCAGATATTTCTGAAGTGCTGTACTACTCTCAGCTTATCAGTGACTAATGAAGTAGTAATATATTTATTAGGTTCTGCACTGCTGTAAGTTTTTTTGGCAGCAGCAGCCTTTTGAGCACAATCTACTCTTGTAAACTGTCTACACTTACAGACCATATGCACTTTTTACTATGTACACTTTGTTAGTGCTACCTTAACATCACATTATTTGAATAAAGCCTTTTAAACTGCTTTGACTTTTTCTCTCTTTAAGCATTTTATCAGGTACATTTAATGTCCCCTTTCCACTGACTGTACCCTATGGTATAGTACAAGTTTGTGATTCCACATTTAGTGGTCGTTTCTATTGTCAGGTGACAATACAAGCACCCTATTTGAAGTCCAACTACAATAGATCTTATTAAGAAATTGTACAATAAGATATACTAAAAGTAAAATAACAACTGAAGTTAGACAAATCAACTCTAAAATAAAGAAGCAGATTATTATAAGTGTTTTTTCACTAACAAGAATGCAACCACCAAGCTCATGCATTGCCTCACTCCCCTAAACTGAGGGGATATTTAGTGCAATTTATTTACCTTTTTCGTGTTTTTGTAAGGTGGGAGGAAACCAGAGAACTGGGGAAAACCCACACAGACACAGGGAGGACATGTAAAATTCTATTACAGACGGTGACCGGAGCTGAGGATCAAACCTAAGACCTCAGGGACAATGTTGCTGTGCGAAACATACTTCATCTGCTGCACTACTCTTTTGCTCTAAATTCCAAGTAAAAACTAATTATATTTTGTAAATCTAAACACATTTCATATGTTTTGTTTTTTTGTAAATCAGCTAAATCTGATCTTTATATTCTCTATGCCCTAATAATTTCTTAATGGCAAGGATTTATTATTAGCTTAATGGTAAGTTTTGAATTTCCTATGTAGCAATTCTTAACTCACTAGAGAACTACAATGACTAAAAGCCTATTATCAGCACCCACACGTCTGCATATTTAGATGCATCATTATTGCTTAGGCTTAGGCACTCCTTGATTTGAAATTATACATTTGCTAAAACGACATGCCCATGGACAAGATTTATTAGCTTCATAAACAGGCTATTGCTGCTAGAATAAACGAAATGCAAATGAATTAACACATAAGCGTAGTTAATTACCAGTGCACAATTCATTCTTATAGAAAGTAAACAGAATTAGCTAAATTAATCTCTGCAGCAGCAGGACTAAGTACACTAAATTTTAACTCTAATTCATTTTCATGAATGAAAATAAGAATCCCTCCTGGTCATGTAATTTAAAAGGTAAACTAAGGACTATGCCTAGTTTGTGCCAAGAATACCATCCAAAAATAAATTAACTGAAGATGACTTTATTATACAGGAGTTTATTTTCTGACATAGCAAGTGCCTTTGCACTTTTTAATTAAGCTACTTTACCACTTCATGACTTCTCTTTGCAATGAAAAGGTCAGGATTTGGAGAATGCATCCACGTTATCAATCGAATGCAAGCAATAAGGATAATATTTTAATGATGGCATTTCACAGTCTGTTTTTGCTGCAGGCAAAGAAACATTTAATTCATTATCTCTGAGCTCACTGCAATTAAAGTTCATTAATCTCTCCATGTATCAGGCCAGTTCCATATTCATGATTGCAACATTGCCAAGGTTGCCAAAGATAATTAAGCTAGAACATCCATGTAAACCTATTGACCAGGCAAAAAATAATATATTTATGTTATCTGGAATATTTGTGGGCAGATCTTATTTACATTTTATCGGGAATTAAAGGGTGTTGTGATACAGACTAGTTTTGATGAGCTTTAATGTTCAATGTCATTGTCTCTCTCTTTACATCGTGGTTCTTAACCTTTTTATCAGCTGGGCCACAGTAAGCCACAACTGTGGCCAGAAGGCAGTCTTGCAGGCCACACAAATGCATTAACAAATAGAAATAACAGGCTTTAGCATAGGAGGTCTGGTCAAGTGGAGCTTCACACACAATGGAGCTGTTCTTTCAGCACCAATTATGTGATAGCATATTCTATCCCTCACTTTCAATACTTGTATTTGGACTATGCATTTTACTTTTTTACTTTGTTACTACTGATAACAACTTACTTATAAAATGTATATGCACAAATAAACTTATCTGTAAACATAAAACTTTTAGATACTTCATAAAATCTATTTTAAAGATATCTTACCGAAACTATATATACCGCATCTTAAGCACTGCAATTGACCTAGAAAGAAAATACCTAAAATAACCTGTTTACCTGAAACCCATTTATATTGGAAATCTAATGGGAGTTGTTAAAATCTTTGAATAAATGTTTGTTACACCAAAATATAATGCAAATTCAGCAAATGTCTTACTGAGACATGTCGACTGCCTTATCACCATTAAAGCTTTTCTAACTGTTTTATCCAACTTGTTTTACTCATTCATTTTTAGAAACTGCTTAATTCTAATTAGGTTCAGGGTAAGGGCAGAGCCACCTGTAATCACTGTGTGTAAGGCACCATACATTTACTCATTCACTCAAATCCAGGGGCAGAGAAGCCAATCCAGCTGCATGTGTTTGAGATGTGTAAAATAAATTGAAGTGGACATGGAAGAACATGCCCTTCTTCTCACTGACACTCATAGAAGACAGGATTTTAACCTTTACATCCACTTTACCAGCTGCACCACTGTGAAACACTCTGTAGAGTAAAATGTAATCCTAGTTGTGGTGTCCATATTGGTAACACATTTACACAAGTTCTTCCTTTCTAATAGTCACATCTGTGATGGGATAACATTCAGATTTAAAACTTAAAATATTTTTTGCTTGCAAAATTACCATTCATTCATTAATTCATTTATATGTATCCACTTTATCCTGATCAGGGCAACACTGGGTGCAAGATGGGAATACATCCTGTATAATTTGTATTAGTAGGTACTTGGGTGGTGAAGCAGTCTATTACTCTCACCCACCACTGCTTAGATTTTAGTTATTTCCCTTCGCAAACACACCTAATTTTACATGTCAGTATATTACTTGGATAAGTAGGTGTAGTGTGTGCTGCACAGAATAATAAAGACTTAAAGACCTGTGTTTAATCACTGTCTGTAATAGACAACAATCTAACAACACAAATCTGCTGAAACCCTGTTAGAACAAAAGTATTCAGGTAGAAGAAAGATAGATAGATTAGTAAATGCAGGGCTGTTTAAGTATTTAGTGAAAAGGTGGGTTTTCAGTCATCTTTTCAAGATGGCAAGAAAGTCGGCTGTTTAAGCAAACAGGGCAGTCAGTTTTACCACCTGGATGCTAGTACAGAGAAGAGCCTTGATTCTATCTTCCTCAAATTTGAATTGGTGGACCAAGACGAGCCAGACTTGTGTCTTGAAGGGTATATTATACAGAACAGGGCAGATACATGTAACCAGTGAAAAGAGTGCAGCATTGGGGTAATTTGGCAGCATTTGGATTAATTGAAAACCAAGGGGCAGCCTGCCAAGCGGGAGCTGGAATTGTCCAGCCTCAAACTGACAAAAGATTGGACAAGAAAACGAGTGGCTTCCATAAAAAGTAATGGTCAAATCTTTCTGATGTTGTAGAGGAAACTTGGCATGATCTTGTTAGGGTAGCAATGTGAGCCAAGAAAGATGGCTATCCAGAACACCACTGTACATTATCACATGATTTGGTTTGAGAGACATTGAGAGATACGACTAGGTCATGGACACAGATCTCCAGGAATATTTATCAGCTCAGTCTTACTTGGGTTATGTTTCAGATGTTAAGCTGGCATCCATTGTGAGATATCTACCAGACATGCCAAGATACTTGGGTGTCTAAAGAAGGGAAAGACAGTAAGTGCTGAGTATCATCAGCATATAAATGGTAAGAGAAGCCATGGGAGGATATTACTTTACCAAGAGAATAAGTGTATATGGAAAACAGAAATGGTAGAAGTTTGAAAACCTGTGAAACACTAGTTGAAAGATTGGACGGAGGGGAATTTAGATTACCTTCATGAGTCCCTTTGAATAAGTTCCACGTTTAAATAGGGTGAACAGAAGAATGCTGTGATTTACCTCAAAGGCTGCAGATAGGTTAAGGAGGAACATGACTGAAGACAGTTTTGTTCTGGCAGCATGAAGCTTTTCAGTGACACCCAGAAGGGCTGTTTCTGTGGGCATGTGCTGTCTTGAAGTCAGACTGATAGTGATCATGAATGTCATTCAGGGTGAGTAAAACAAAAAAGATTACTAATTGTAGCCAGCCCATTAAAGAATTTTGGACAGAAAGAGAGGAGTGATATGGGTCTGTAGTTGTAGATGTCTGTGGTGTTCAGTGGGGGTTTCTTAAGAAGTGGGATACTTAAAAGCTGTAGGGACAATACCAGATGTCAAAGAGTTATTGATGATCCAGCAGGCAGGTTGTTGCCAGTAGGAGAAGTCCAAACTTCTTGCACTGATGCATCACTCACTAATGAATCTTTTCTGGCTCCTTTATTTTCAAAAGACGCCGTCTGAATCCATTCGGTCTTACGCACTTGTCTGACAGCGCACATTTCAGCCGTTTGCTCATCCTGTGGTTGGTCTGTTCGGCTGCAAGGGCGTGACGTTTCGACTAAACATCAGTCCAATGATCCAATGATCATGAGCGGCTACTTGCAAAGGGTGGTAATTTGGAATTGAGCTCCTCCACCATTAAAGCATCATGTGGTCATTCACAGTCTCACAGCCAATGGCATCCCGGTATTGGATCTGCCTCCTACTCCTCCGCTCCCTCCTCGCGCTGTCCTCACCGTGCACGCGCCTGTGGTACCCAACGCTCGCGCAGAGGAGGAGGAGGAGGATGTGGCGCGCGGAGGGGAAATGGCTGCCGAAAACAAGCCGGAAGGTAAGAGGCAAAGCTTGGATGTATTTTCTTACTGCTCATGACAACAGTGCGAATTGAGTGGAAACAGTACGAGCAGAGCCGCGACTCACGCCGACAGGACCTTACGGGATTCCGGGATGTGCGCCTTTATCCTGACACACTCGTTATTTCAACACCGAGGTATCATCACCCAGCCTGCTATAGCAGCTACTAGCCAGCAATGTGTAGTTTTAAAATTGTGGAGATTAATAACAAAAGAACGTCAAACGATGAGAAGAACTATTTAGTACAGCGCTGAGAGCAAACTTACTGGCTGCACGCTGCTGTGCACGAACTTCTTTATTTATCCAGCTTCCCTTGGTGCACAAAAATGTTCCTAAGTTGGCAGGTGTAGAGTTTCGTTCTCGTTGCATTCATCCTCCAAGTCTGGTACTTAGATATGCAAAGTCGGTTGGTCAGTAAGTCAGTTTCCAGTTTGCATTTTGGATTAACCACTGGTGTTACTTTTAGATTTGTTTTAAAATTGTTTCTAATTTGGCAGGCTCTGTCTTGACTCTTGGATGTTTTACAAGCAGCTTGATTTTAGAGTCTCAGCACATTTGATTGTAACCAGGACACCGGACTGCCAGTTTTTAGATTTGTTTTAAAATTGTTCAACTTGGCGAGTTCTTTTGTCAGTTCACCACTTTATTTCCAGCTTTATTTAAAATCAGTTTTTTACAGATTACACTTGCGATCACTTTAAGTCTGTGATCTCATACTGGACCGACACTTTTTAGATTTATTCCATATTGTTCCAGTTTGGAAGTGTAGTTCCCACTGCTCGAATGAACGCCAGGTTGTCTGTGAGTGAGTCAGTTTTCTCCAAGCCCATTTGTGATCACAGTAAATTTGTGATCGCAGCACATGGCTGGCACTTTCTGGTTTCACAATTGTTCGGAAGAAGGAGTAGGTGAGGTGTAGTTTGCAATGCCTTTATCCACATAGTCATTAATTCAATAACTGGATTCTTGTTGTCTCTGAAAGTAAGTTTGCAATGTTCTTACCTTTGCTCAGGTTGCTCTTTTGATTTGCATTGCTGCCGTTTTTCGATTACTTTTTAAAAATCAATTGTTTTCAAAATAGAATTTTAATTCCAGTTGCGTCTATCCACTAAATCCAGCTTAAGCTCTCCTAAGCAAGATTGTATGTCCTACATTCACTTTAAATCAGTGCTTAAAACATTGTAATTTTAGTTCAATTTTAGTTCTTTGTTGAGTTGAAATGTCAAACAAACTAAGTCGATTTGTTCTGGTGGTACAAACTTATTTTAGGTGTAGGTGAAACTTTAGAATATTGTCAAAAAGAGCAGCTCTGGTTAGTTGAACTGAATTGGGAAACATCTAAATGCAAAGCGTTTTATTTTACTGTAAGCCTACTTAAGCACATGCTTAGCAGGTTGTTTAATTAACTAAAACCAGTCAAGATAATTGTGCTGAGTGATTCTGCTTAGTCAGTTCTGGTTATTATCAGGCCTAAACTATTGTTTATTTTTCTCAGGTCCAGTGTCTGGCTTTTACTAATTTTGTCAAATTTCTATGAATCTGTTGATCTAGAACAACTACATGGCATGAAGGTGTTTGTCTAAAGTTTGACCTTATTCAGAGGTTGTTCTGTAACAATTTAAAAAGAAAATAGTTTAAAGGAAATCTGATCTTTGTTCAGCCACATGGTGGAGACCTTGTCTTCAAATAATCCTACCAAGAAAGTGGCAAAAGCCATATAATTTTATAGCACATAAAATTAGAAATTACTGCTGTGATATTTGATGATGAACATAATGGCTCTGGTGAACTTCAAGAGTTCACAAATAATGTCAGTCGGACGATTCCCAGTCACCCTATACTAGAAACAATAAGATCAATTCGATGCATGTTTAATTTACTTCCTTTGGCTATAAAATCAACATTTTAAAAGTAATGTATAACATGATAAAAGTGTGGCGTGTTTAAACAAGTGCTGGCCCACAGGGGGGTGGTATTGAGCTTTGTTAGTAGCCACAGTGCTTATCTGTTTTACTATGCGCAGCATGTCAGCTGAGACCAAGAGTATTAAAATAAAGAGATATCTACCTTGTGTTGAAAGCATCACATGGCTCGGGGCTACCCATGCTTGTTCTGGTTTTGCTACAGATGCAAACACATCCAGGCTTGTAATGTTTGCTGCATTCATGTACTTCCTCATATATAGAGTTATAGATGCCAAGTGCTTTTTGGAATGACTGAGTTGAGACTCCCTTAGCTGAGCAGGTTGAGTTATTTTTGCAGATCCTGTGAGGTCAGTGTGCAGAGGAGGAGTATGTGTCACACATTTGAACATTAACATAGGTTCTGCGTTGTAAGGGCTTTGGTGTTAAATATATGTATTTATATATTTATATACATATATTACCGTACTGTCCCAAATTAATACTCCAGACATACTTAGCAACATATAACATTGTGTCGTGTAGAGTTTTGAAGTTTTATGCAATTCTGTTTCCTTTTCAAATTACTATCTGTCCTATAACCTTTTGTCCTTGATGCCGCAGTGTTTGTGTTGAGCAGTGCTCTCCAGGGCTTCAGTGCTTTGTAGATTTTTTGCACATAAGGACGGGCTGTTCTTTGCTAGAGGCTGATATGAAAACATGGGTAATGTCTCTTGTGCCCCACTGAGTGCTTATATCCCTCGGATGCTTGTGTCCCCTGGTTTGACCCTTCTCACTTTCAGAAGATCAGAGGAGACCTTAATAATTACACTTTATTCTGTGAACTTGCTTTAAATTGTTGTGTAAAACTATGTATAGTGATTTAGGAAACTAGATATAAATATATAAATAAAAACCACCTGAGCAGTACAGTGGATCGACCTACAGTATGTCCTCAGTTAGAGCAGAATCCAGCTGTACTTTTAATGAGTACTTTTTAAGAGGGTGGAAATAAAATATCACATTAAATGTTATTAAATATAATATATTTTTATAATATTTAACATTTGTTTTTCCAGACCAATTAAAGCATTACCAATAAAGGCATTATACAGTTTCTGTGGAATCTATTGTAATACTGTCCACCAGATGCTTACTAAAATAGCCACTCAAGATTAGCCACTGTTGGGACAGAACAGATTATTTTGATGAGAAAGTAGACATTTCAGTTTTGTCTGTTAATTATTTATTGATTTATTCATTCATTCATTGTCTGGTCAGGGTTGCAGTGGGTCTGATTCATTGGGCGAAAGGCAGAAAAAACCCGAAGACCTGGGTTTGATCCTTACTATCTGTGAGAAGTTTCACATGCTTGCCCAATTTGTGTGGGTTTTCTCAGTGTGTATTTTTTCTAACATGTTTAAAACACACAGAAGATTGGCTGCTCTAAACTACTCCAAGATGTGAGTGACTGAATAAGTAAGTGTGGGTTGTCATTGTTAAAAGATCAGACCTTCCCTAACTATTATCTCTGGTCCATGTTTAGATACTATTTGCCTTAACTATTTATCCGTCAAACACTTCTTAGTTAATAAAATGATACAAGCTGCTGATAAAAGATCAAAGAGATTGCTTTTGTACGGCCTCAAAGCCCAATTCTGAACCCCGCTTGCCAAATGAAAGTCCACATGTTCCTACCACTAGGGAGCAACTTAAGTCAGAGCAATTCTTTCGATCTCTCTGATTGTGGACGATGAAAGAGGGTGCAGACTTTATGGACAGAAGTGAATCTGACACACTGAACCTAAAGGCTGAATTGAGCAGAGGTAAACTACAAAGTGAGCTCAACATCCCCAGCTTTTTAAAAGATATTTAGGTTAATTAATTGTAATAAAATGAGTTTATAAACTTATAAATGATAATTCACTCTAATGACGTAATAAAAACTTAATGTTCTTTTTAAGGGTTAATGATTAATTATGCTATAATTATGATTTGTAACACTTTTGCAAATTTATGGAGAGTGAGGACGAGTACTGTTGACAATACAGTGTAGCATACACGTATTGTGTATGCAATATTTACCTAGTTTTTTCTTTTTGTAAGAATCTCATTATTCAGGGCAAAGTTCTTTTATTGTACTGTATATAACAATAAAACACTTCAACAGCTAAAGTCCTACAAGTCTAAAATAAATAATCAAGTGGCATTGCTTTTATCTGATATTTTTATATTTTGTATCGTTTAGACCTTGTGTTAACCTGTTCTGGGGTAGGTCAGCCACAGAGAGTAATTTTCCATGTTTTTAAGCTGGTTAGATGCTAAATAACCATTAGGATACTGGTAAACATCAGTAAATCCTGAACTTAGCTTGCTAACCCACATATGCTGCTTGGTGGCATACCCTTTTTCTAAACTGTGATGGATGTGTCTGAGAAAGGATCAGGTTTATCCTGTTACTGATAATGCTAAAACACTGTCTGTGTGCATGGAGAGAATGTACAAAGTCTTAATGTAAACCAGTTGTGCAGCTTAAAATGTGCAGTTTCCTAGTCTCTTCTCTTTGTCTACTCTCTTTTTGCCTCCTGAAGGACTGAAGAAAATTCGTAATCCGGATCGAATGTACAGATCAGCTGTGTGTTATTCCGGCCATGCTCCTCCTAAGGGTGTCAGTGATGACACCGAGATGAACAGTAAGAGCTGGTTATTAATATTGCATCTGTGGCATTGCTCGAAGGGGCCACTTGCTGGCTGATCTATTATTTATTCATCGATTCATTTATTTACTTCTTGATTTTATTATATCTTCCTTCTTCTCCACTGGGATCTCCTCCCAGAGCCTTTTCTGAACCTTGAAGTGTCTTCTTGACAGGAGCATGCTGTCACAATATCACAATTGTTGCCATTTACTAAGAGCCAGACCCACCCATACAGGCTGCATTCCACCAGACCCTCATACTAAATGGTGCCATTAACTTTAACACCGACCTTCCAAAAGTTGCCACTACTATCTGTCTAAAAGCACAGGATTTATCATGCTGTACTTGCAGTCTAAGCAAAGCTGGAGTTTGCTGAAATGATTAGTGAAAACTGCTAGTTAATCTTATTTAGACTGTGAAATAACTGTTTTCTTTCCTCAGAAAGGAAAACATATTTGCGTTTAGTTAAATTATGTGTATTAATGTATGTTGATGCATGAAACGTTGATTATTCCATTAGTACCCGAGAAGTCTCCATGCTTAATACGCATTGAGCTGCGCTCCCAGCATCCCAGGAGAATTTGTTGATCTGTGTAATTAAGTGCGTTTATGTTTGTCGTAATTTGAAAAACGTAGCCAGATCAGTCTCATCTTCTTGTTGTGCTATTCACTGATTACATACACTCTTTCCTTTAGTTAAGTCCTTGGGGCTTCAAAACACAGTGTTTTAATGAACACTCGTGGAAATGAAAAAAGCAAATTCCTGTCTGTATGCACCGTACGTATCTGGGACTATATGACATTTTCCTTTGCTCCATCTCATAATCTCATACTTTCTTGCATGCAGCATGAGGTAACTGTATCTGGTGGCCCAGTTAACATGTGCTGCCTAAAGGTTTTCATATCACTAGGACAGTAAAAAAAAAAATGCAGCCTGTCCTGTCCAGAGCAGGTAAACCAGTCATGTGAGTAATTGTGGAAGTGGTTATGATAAGGAGAAAGGGCTTTAGTGGGCATCTGGCAGAGTGTCATTTTATTGTTTAGTGTGTGTGTATGGGTGTGTGCTCTCAGGTCCTCATCTCCTCTTGCCTTGAGATGGAATTTTCATGGATGGGTGCATTTGGCCAGGGCTGAAAACGCATAAGGAGTTCCCGTTTTCTCTTTATTTAATGCAGATACAGTGCATTGAATAGGTTCTGAGCCCCTTGTCTATTTTATATTTATACTCAATTGTCCTAGACTGCACATTAAAATATTTTCTTCCCAGTTGCATTATATCAGTTTAAAAGGAAAAAGACAAAGTCCTTATTTAAATTTATTGAAATAAGTAAAAAAGTTTAGAAATATGTAAAACTACAGCCACACTCCCTAGGTCAGACCACCTATCAAAACTCAGTTAGCACACCAAGATTTTTTTTTGACAAAATGTTTCTGTATCAGCCATAAATGTGGTGTCAATTGCATTTTTCTAACACCAAATAATCCCTTACTTTAAAAAAAAACAACCTTCAGCAAAGAATATGCCAATCATCAAAAAGTATTGTTGTCTAACATAGATCCTACAAAGCAGGTAACAGCCAGGTAACATCATCCCACTGTGTAATATGATGGTGTTACTTTACAGGAAATAGTAAGATGCATAGTACTACGAAACTACCAAAACAGAAAGCATAAGCTGGAAAGAAAAAATATGTCCCCTAGCAAAATAACGATGATCTTGCATAGCAAGATCTCCTTTCAGGGGAATAACATGTATTTGATGCGTCATACTTTAATATACTTTAATCCTTAATTTCAGATTCTTCTAAATCCAGTGCCTTGTTTAGTCTAATACAGCTAGTTGACCTTTTAAGCATATTAAATAACCAAGGTTAAAATGAAGAGAACATTGTTTTAATAATTAACCAAAGAAAGGTCAAACGATTTTCTCACTGTCATACTGTAAGAGCGGACCAGCATTAACAGTGCACTCAAGACTCAGTACAAACTTTGCAAGGAAAGCCTTTATTTAAATACATTCTTTTGCTATATTAGCCTAGTCATCAGACCTTAAAATATTGACCTTGAAACCTCACCCAGTGTGTCCCACAACAATTTTGATCATATTGCATACACAGTTTCAGCAATGCTTTCAGAGCTGAGGAGAACTTACCCTTTTACAAGACAATATCAGTTTCTGTCATGGCCTTGAGATTAATGCCTCTCACATATCCTGTTAGCAATCCTCAAAACAAAAAACAAAAACACATCATTGGTAACCGCAGTGTAAAAACTGTATAAAAGCAGAAATAATCCAGTAATAGCGTTTGATTGATGTCATCTTTTAAAAGTCATTCTTTACCCAGTTTGCTTTGATACTTGGCTTTCAGTAACAATATGATAGTTCTGGCGTTTGTAGTTAAGCTAAAAGCATGACTTTGTCATTAAATCTAGCCATGTGTTCAGTGTTCATTTTCCTGAAAGCAGCTGCCTGATATATACGAGCCTGTGATCTAGATCTAAAAAGATGGTGCTAATTAAGAGTGCCGTCCAGCACAATCAAAGTCATCTTTTTAAGCAGTTGCATCTATCAAGGAGTCTCGTTGATTCCATTTGGACAGACATGACAGTGTAACCCACAAAATACACTGCAATTTGGTTCTCTGTGATTTATTAGTGCACGTAGAACTCAGGGCTGTGTAATGCTGGTGAATCCCTGGCTATCTCCCCGAACTGATTGTTCCTGATTGCCTGCATGTGATTTAAGCAGCCATTGCAACTTGCTAAAGAAGATTGTTCTGTTATTGCTGTTCAGCTAAGCTTTTTGCCTCTTCATTAGCAGGGCTGATCACAATCTGAAACGATTCGCTGTCTGAGTGGAATAATAGTGGTATAGGATTGAAATTAACTTTCTTCAGACCATTGTTGGATAATATTGTTACAAGCTGCTAGAAAAAAACACTGCCTTAGCCATTGTTGTAATTACGTGGCAGAAGTGGGAATGCACACTGGAGTTTGTCTGACATCTTAACATTGGAGTGTTATTCAGACACCATGTTGTCTGCACTGAATATTGAATAACTGAATTTCTCTGCCATTTATATTCATATTAAATAATACACTATATGGCCAAAGTATTTGGACATCTGATTATGAGCTTATCAAATATCCCATTTCAAAAACAAATGGAATAAAAATAGAGTGATTTATGGTGGAATTTGTGCCGGTTTAGTCAAAAGAACATTTGTATCGCTGGGCACTGATGTTGATTAGGAAAGCCTCGGCTGATGTTCCAGTTCATTCCAAAGTGGTTGATTAGGGCTAGATTAGGGCTCTGTGCATGTTACTGGAGTTTCTTTAAACCAAGCTTCTCTTCATGTCTTTAGAGACCTTGCTTTGTGCACAGAGTCACAGTTATGCTGAAACAGGAAAAGGCCTTCCCTTACACCTATTAGCAATTGTTGTGACTGAAACACATGAATTCAAATAAAAATTTTGGCAGTTTTTGGCATGTTAGTTTATCATTGTTTTGTTTCTTGAGCTGAAAACGTTGGTACTTTGCTTTATCTTAATCCTTCTGTCATGCTTATGAAATGAAAAATGGAAAGTATTAAGTAGAAGTATTTTATAGCTCATATAAATATGTTAATTGCTAAAACTTTCATTTATTTCACATCTGGCTTTTTGTTTACTGTCAGAGATTTAACACAAAAAACTATTTATTGTTTAGTTTAGTGGTAATAAATTCTAATATTGACTGAATATTTTGCCTATAAATTTTGCCACCCTTTGCTTGTGACCTTTATCTGCTACATTTTAAAGCGAATGCCTGCATGTGTTATTTTTGTTTTTGGCATGTTTGCTTTTTTTACCTGCTTTACGTGCATTAATAAATGCAGGTCATGCAGAAAACCTGTTACTATGAAAACTAATCTCATTGAAATGACTGAATGTGCCCTACGGGGCTGTGCGAGATCATTGTCTTTTGCTGTTTGTATAGCATCTGTATTTAAATTCATTGTGACATTCTGTATTATTTGTTTCCTTGCTCAGCAACAATTCTCGTAAATTATTTGTCTTCCCTATATGGTGAAATCTGACAAGTACACCTGCGGCAAAGGGAGCTGTGTTGGCGTGCATGAGAATATAGCATCTCTGTGTGATATTCTCAGAATGTAGCATGGAGTAAAGCTAAATTTAGATGACGTGCCAATCTCAGAAAGGCACAAGCTTAAGCGAGAAGCAACTGGCCTGCCAGGGCTTTGTTTAAATTGAGTTCATCAGTCGAGCTTTGATAGCGGGTTTCAGTAGCTCAGTGGAATGACTGAGACCTAACAAACAGCCCAGTGACTATGGCTCTCCATCAAGACTGGGGGGAGGGGGGGTGTTGAGAATTTTACTGTCGAAAACGATCCAGGTTTTACCAAAATATTGAAAGGTGGAGCTAAGTTATTCCAGCACATTCCATTACATTCATGGTCTTGAATCTTTGATGGATTGATTTAAAAAAGACTTTCCCTAGCACAGTGCTCTGATTATTATTTCAATTCAATTTTCTAACCCTTTGGTCACAGGAGGCATGCTTTATTAGATTAGTATTGAATGGATCAATACCACAGTTGAGAGTGAATTTTATAACAGCCATCTATTGTAATGTCTGATGACTTGTGGACAATAGGGAAGTACTTTACAGTCTTATGTCTTAGTGTAATTTCCAAAATTGACATACCAGTTCCATATCTAGATTAGAGTTTACTCTCTGAATATAGGAAATATTATTTTGCCACCATTTAACACTTCTGAAATGATATAAACATGCTTTTTATATTTTACAGCATCCATAACAGTGATCCTGCTTGCAGAAAAAAGAACAGAAAGGCTTCTGAGATTAAATAGACTTTTTGATGAATGTACTGGTGCTCTAGTATAACAGCTCCACCTCACTGAGGGAGGCAACAATTATAAGTGAAGAGTGTCACTCACTGAGCAAGCACACAGGCAGCAACGAGGGAGAGAAGGAAAGAGAGAGAGAGTTGTGTCGCAGATGATATTGATTTGAGATTTGTTTTTGTCAGCCCTCTCTAGTTTCATGACCTGCTCAAGTCTCCAGGGTGACACTGGCGCAGGCTTGCATGACTGATATTGTTAAACCTCCTAAACAGACTCCTTCAGGAGCAGTATCAGTGATAATATGAGGATGAGTAGTGCCTTGTTTGTAAAAAGTTTTTCCTCCTTAATATTATGGACATCTGTTAGGATCTATCCTAATAAAAAACTGAGAAAATGGCAATGATTTGTGTCTGACACAAACATCTAGAGAGAGGGCCTTAAAGGTACAATAAGACATCAGCTTTGCAAACAGACTCACTAAGATGCTAAATATCATCTAAAATTTTGGAGTTTACAGGGCTGCAAGTGTATAAAGTGTATAAGTGCTAATGAATGGAAATTGTAGTTGCTCGTATTTCATCTTTACCATTATCATCCACTTGATTTCAAATGAAGCAGCGAAAAAATTATTGTCCTATTGTCCAGGAGCATATTGGTCTTGTTTGCTGGGTGAAGGTAACAGAATACCTGCATCTTCTATTAATCGTGTAATGCTAGATAAAAGGGGTGACACGGTGGGGCAGTGGGTAGGGCTGCCAGGTCTCTACTCTCAGATCAAGTCTGGATGTGTGCAATCTGCATCAGTAATCCAGAACTTAAAAGAAACAGTCTATAGATCAGTGTGAAACATCATGGAACATTTAATGCTTTTCACATTTTTGTTCCTTGTAATTTTTTTTTATCAATTAATTAATTAATTATTGTCATTGCCTGGGGTGCTTAAGGCAGGTCATGTTGAATGGGGTCTCCTCACTGATGCTGGAATAGCAAGCTCTGCTCAAGTCCCAGGCAAAAATACCACAGGTACTTGTAGGGCGTAGCATAACTGGTGTAGAAAAGTACTGGCTGGTGCAAAGAAGCATCCAATGACTGCACAAGTGAAGGAAGGACTGGGAGGAATTGTAGTGAGAATTGTTAATTACTAACTTGGAAGGAAAAGGGAAGAAAGCTAATTATAATTAATGAAGATAACAGTCAGTATATTAAATCTTTTTATTTAAACATTAGTGTAGTTATTATAAGATGAAGGCAGGTTCTGAGATTGCAGGTTCAAATCTCAGCAGTGCTCCTGGCTGGCTGGTCACATACACTGACATGATTGGCTATTTCTGGGTGGGGGGTGAAGGGGGAGACTGTCAAAGCCCTGCAGTAGATTATCACTCTGCCCAGGGTATTCCTGCCTTGTGCCCATTGTTTCCCAGTAAAAACTGACCCGCCATGACCATGAACAGGATAAAACGATTGATGAAATTGAAATGAAATGAAGTTATAAGATGATAAGCTGCTTTTATACTGAAACACGAGGCAAAATATCCAAATCCATACTGACACAAAATAGCTACAGTGTGCATGTTAAGCTCTCAAATCGACAAGACCAGTGAAAGTGTGAAGAGTTGGATTGGGTCTGTGAGCTCACTGTGACTGAAAAGGACACAGCAGTACAGTTAAATGCCAGTGTAGAACTGTGGAACATTTTCTGCTGCTGAATACATGCAGACAGGGTCTAAATTTAAGGAAAGTCACTGAATTGAATATGCTTTTCTGCCATGTCTGTAGACTTGGCAGATCTCAGATCTCTTCGTGGTATACATTTCCTACCTGGTCCTGCTCAAGAAAGAATGCCTCTCTGAGTGGGTAGCAAGCATAAGCAAAAAAATCTCCATCTCTGTGTCCTTTCATTTTTCTTCTCTTTACATACACTTCCCTTATGTTTCCTTGCCTCCTGTAGCTACCAAACCCAGTATGTTGGCTGGTCTTTTTCTTCTCCTTTATACTTTTCCTGCCCTTACCTGTCTGATACTTTCTATCTTTTCAATTCGTCTTTCCATTAAAGCATCCATAGGCCTGTAATTAGCTGCCCCACCAGCTCGGCTCAACACTGTGGAGCTGGTGGAACAGCTTGTGGAGCGACTTTCTTGTTTGTATTATTGCATGATTTTTTCTTTAGCCTGCCTTTAATTCAGAACTAAACAACTTGAGTTTTTCCCTGTGTTATGGAAAAATTAAATATAACCTGAGTATTAGTATTATGCTGCTTGTGCATTAAATTCTTAAAGTTAAATCCTTATGTTGGTGCTTGAGGTGTGGCTGGGAGTCTAAAGTACAGAGATGAGCAACATGTCTGTTGTTAAGCGGTTGTAAAAACAACCGTTAGCATAAAATGGAGGTTCCAAAGTCCAACACCCAATGTGATGTGACTAGAGCAGTATAAAGAGAGGCCCACAGTTCTGTTCCTTGTTTTTCAGTTCATATACTGCTGTAAGAGCCCACGATCATGCCAATAAATTCTCCAATCCAGTCAACTGTAATCTTTGTTTTCTTTTATCATCTGACCTAATTTTTTTTACGACACCTGCTAGGAATAGCGATCTATGCCAATGTCTGTGGAAAACAAAGTGTGGGCTTTGAGCACAAATGTCCAAGCCTTTCCAACAGTGTCACAGACATCCATGACTGGAAGTCCAAGACAGCATCAATCTTCCTGTTTTTTTCATGGAAAGGATAACTTTTACATTTTTTCTAGTCAATGACAACAACAGGTTAGCTAATGTTTACACTAGAGGCCATTTTCTGCTGTCCTCCAGCATGACTGTGTTTCTGTGTACAAAGCAAAGAGAGGTCCACAAAGACATTGTCTAAGTTTGATGTGAAGCAGCTCCAGTGACCTGCACGGATCCCAAACCGTAACCCCACTGATCACCTTTTGGATAAACTGGCACGACAAATGCGAGCAATTTCCTGTTGTCAGAAAGCAGTGCCTGACCTTACAAGTGACCCTCTAATATCACTCAATCTTGATTTGAATGTCACAGCCTATCTGAGCATCATTCCTTTCTATGTGCATATTTTTATAATCACAACTGACCACGATTTAATGGCTACATCCAGCATTATAATACACAGTGTTACAAAGCATGTCATCTCAAACTCTTTCCATCAACGTGACAGTACCGTTAGTGTACTTTAGTGGCATCTCAATTAGCAGATCGGTAAATCTGTATCCATGCTACAGGGAACAGCGCATTTCCAGCATGAATATGCAGCTGACAAATCTGCAGTAGTTATGTGAGGCAATCAGGTCAACATGAACCAAAAACGCAGAGCAATGTTTTCATTACTTTACCACATAGACTGGGTCCTACACAAGATTAGTATGTGTTCCAACTAAAGTAACCAGTTAGTAGGTTTCCATTCATTTCATTTTCATCAACTGCTTTATCCTGGTCAGGGTCCAAATCCACCAGGAAACACTGCCTGCAATGCAATAATAGAGAGGGCCCCAATCCATTGCAGGGCTTCAGCCATCTCCCCTGACACAGCCAGTCATTTGTATAGATTTTCAATTCCTGGAAGGTTAATATCAGCCAAAAATTTCAATTAGCACTCCTGTTGACTACTCACAATTAGTATTGTATTAGCTGTAAAAAAATCCATATCATTTGACCTCCAGCACTTTTCATCACTTTCCAGATTTGTCATATGGTAAATTGAATTAATATAGAACAGGATGTAAGTCAGCAAAGAAGGTTGGCATGAACATGATGGTGTATGTAACCAACATCCATGAAAACAAGATAAGGAAACACTTGCCACCAATGTTGCTCTGCTTATTTTTTATTCTTTCTTTTGGTGTGTGCTGTAAATTTGTTTTTTGGTGTAAGTAAGCTCATTTTAGCTCTCAAAGCTCCAACAGTATTCTGGTAGAGGGTATGTACAGTATAAAGGCTGTACTTCTTAATATATGACAGTAATTGTGGCTAGTTATTAAAGCGGGCTGAATTACTGTGGTAAATTAACATTCAGCTCAGTTTCTTATACTCTTAACTGCCAAGCAATGAGATTTTCGTTCAGTCACATTTGTTTAATTTGTTGAAAAGGGAGCAAATCATGGACTTCCATACATGTCTCCCAAATTGCATTCGAGAAAGGTTACAGAGTATATTACCAGTCTGATGAGTTTTTAATTAACAGTCATCTAATCTGAATAGAGACGTTTTGTCTTTTTCCTCAGGATGTATGCTCAAATTCAGAACAAATCAGTTTGTAACTTTGTACTTTCACACTGGTCTGAAGAGGCTTTTCCCGTTTCTTTATTAGCTAACTTTTTCATTCCTTTACTCCCATGTACAGATATAGCAGAATTACAGGCTCAATCTAAAGTAGGGTTGGGCGATATTGCCGATTATCATACCGTCATACCGTCTTCATAAAATACCGTATTTGGTACACAAATGTTATATTGACATGCCAGCGCGTTGTGCCACCCCATCCCATGGTTTTGAATGCAAAACCTTAGCAAGCAAAACCCGATGGAATCGCTGTCTAAGTAGCGCGTTCAAATAACCTGCCTTATAATAAGTCATTGACTTATTAGAATCCTCTCTACTGAGGCAGCTGCCTATGTAGGCAGTAAGACAGCAAGACAGCTCACTAGGTGTTTGAACACACCCTATGTAGAGAGCTCCCTAGCTTTTGTGTTATCGCCTCAAAAAGTGAGCACCCCCACAACCAATCAGTGAGCTCCAACCACCTACAACTCCCGCCCCTCCCTTATTGTGGATGCGCGCAGGTCTTAAAGTCTCCGTTTTAAGCAGAAATTTGGCGCTTTACATTTTTTAAATACCGTCACCATTTTTAAATACCGTCAACATTTTTAAATACCGCGGTATACCGTAATACCGTCATACCGCCCAACCCTAATCTAAAGCTTCAACTTTTTCACCTTGACATGCTCATAAGTAAAGAATTATGGTCCAGGTTCCGCTCACCAGCTGTGGAGGAACATGTTTAAATGTACAGTGGGGTCAAAAAGTATTTAGTCAGCCACTGATTGTGCAAGTTCTCCTACTTAGAAAGATGAGAGAGGTCTGTAATTTTCATCATAGGTACACTTCAACTATGAGAGACAAAATGAGAAAAAAAAATCCAGGAAATCACATTGTAGGATTTTTAAAGAATTTATTTGTAAATTATGGTGGAAAATAAGTATTTGGTCAATAACAAACAAGCAAGATTTCTGTATCTCACAGACCTGTAACTTCTTCTTTAAGAAGCTCTTCTGTCCTCCACTCCTTACCTGTATTAATGGCACCTGTTTGACCTTGTTATCTGTATAAAAGACACCTGTCCACAGCCTCAAACAGTCAGACTCCAAACTCAACCATGGCCAAGACTAAAGAGCTGTCGAAGGACACCAGGAAGAAAATTGTAGACCTGCACCAGGCTGGGAAGAGTGAATGTACAATAGGCAAGCAGGTTGGTGTGAATAAATCAACTGTGGGAGCAATTGTAAGAAAATGGAAGACATACAAGACCATTGATAATCTCCCTTGGGGTCAAGATCTCATTACGTGGGGGCAAAATGATCATGAGAACGGTGAGCAAAAATCCCAGACCTACACGGAGGGACCTGATGAATGACCTTCAGAAAGCTGGGACCAAAGTACCAAGGCTACCATCAGTAACACACTACGCCAAGAGGGACTCAAATCCTGCAGTGCCAGGCGTGTCCCCCTGCTTAAGCCAGTACATGTCCAGGCCCGTCTGAAGTTTGCCAGAGAGCATATGGATGATCCAGAAGAGGATTGGGAGAATATCATGTGGTCAGATGAAACCAAAATGGAACTTTTTGGTAAAAACTCAACTCGTCGTGTTTGGAGGAAGAAGAAGAACCCAAGAACACCATACCTACTGTGAAGCATGGGGGTGGAAACATCATGCTTTGGGGCTGTTTTTCTGCAAAGGGGACAGGACGACTGATCCGTGTTAAGGGAAGAATGAACGGGGCCGTGTATCGTGAGATTTTAAGCCAAAACCTCCTTCTATCAGTGAGAGCATTGAAGATAGAACGTGGCTGGGTCTTCCAGCATGACAATGATCCTAAACACACCGCTCGGGCAACGAAGGAGTGGCTCCGTAAAAAGCATTTCAAGGTCCTGGAGTGGCCTAGCCAGTCTCCAGACCTCAACCCCATAGAAAATTTGTGGAGTCCGTGTTGCCCAGCGACAGCCCCAAAACATCACTGCTCTAGAGGAGATCTGCATGGAGGAATGGGCCAAAATAGCAGCTACAGTGTGTGCAAACCTGGTGAAGACTTACAGGAAACGTTTGACCTCTGTCATTGCCAACAAAGGTTATGTTACAAAGTATTGAGTTGAACTTTTGTTATTGACCAAATACTTATTTTCCACCATAATTTACAAATAAATTCTTTAAAAATCCTACAATGTGATTTCCTGGATTTTTTTTTCTCATTTTGTCTCTCATAGTTGAAGTGTAGCTATGATGAAAATTACAGACCTCTCTCATCTTTCTAAGTAGGAGAACCTGCACAATCAGTGGCTGACTAAATACTTTTTGACCCCACTGTATATGAAAGATGTTATCTGTAGGTTTTGAGGAGACATTTTAGCTTGTTTGATGATAAGCGAAGAGTGCTTAATTATAGGTTGAGTCCGACAGGAATGAGCACATAGAGCACGCAATAGAGAATCTCTGTCACTGAACTGACTTCAAGAACTGCTTCAGATAACCAAAGAACACCTCCATGATTACTACTACTACCAGAAATTTCATACGTAAGTGTGGTGTCAGTATGGCTGTAGAGGCTTGTTTAAAGTTCTGGTGTCTTGTTAATGAGTTATTAATTTGTCAGTTATATATTCCATGAGAATGATTTTGAAATGGTTTTTAGGGCCTACTCAGAGCAGCTTTTTTATGTGAAATTTATGTGTGAAAGTTCATATATTTTAATAGGGTTTAGGTTGATAAAAAATGTGCGGGGTGAAACAGAGTGAAATATATTTTAAGGTTTGTTGAACTCTAGTTTTGTGTTGCCAGACTGCTGATACACTGCTATAGAGAGCACTAAGGCCATTTTTAATTCATTGTGGATAAAACACCAAAGATGTAACACAATGTTACCCAAGCAAACTACAAAAAAGTATTGACATGGTTCACAATAACTCAGGGGGCAGAATCTTATTCATGCATTTGTTCATTCTCTGTTTTACCAAAGCTTTATTCTAGTCAGGTTCACGGTGGGTCTGATTCTTTGGCTGAAAAGTAGGAAGCACCATGCATCGGTCGCCAGTCTTTCACAGGGCAGACACACACACATTAACACCTAGAGCAATTTTTAGACTGGATTAGGGCTGCAACTATCGATTATTTTTGTAATCGAGTATTCTATCGATTATTCCAGCGATTAATCGAGTAATCGGATAAGAAATACTTTTGCTTTAATAAAGAGCAAAAATAAATACATAATACGTAAGATTAAATACGACATGTCTCTTGAAACAAACTATATATTATATGTTTTTATTACTTGCATACAGGACAGTTTGAAGAGTTTATTATACTGTATATACAGGGGTTGGACAAAATAACTGAAACACCTGGTTTTAGACCACAATAATTTATTAGTATGGTGTAGGGCCTCCTTTTGCGGCCAATACAGCGTCAATTCGTCTTGGAAATGACATATACAAGTCCTGCACAGTAATCAGAGGGATTTTAAGCCATTCTTCTTGCAGGATAGTGGCCAGGTCACTACGTGATGCTGGTGGAGGAAAACGTTTCCTGACTCGCTTCTCCAAAACACCCCAAAGTGGCTCAATAATATTTAGATCTGGTGACTGTGCAGGTCATGGGAGATGTTCAACTTCACTTTCATGTTCATCAAACCAATCTTTCACCAGTCTTGCTGTGTGTATTGGTGCATTGTCATCCTGATACACGGCACCGCCATTGGATGCACATGGTCCTCCAGAATGGTTCGGTAGTCCTTGGCAGTGACGCGCCCATCTAGCACAAGTATTGGGCCAAGGGAATGCCATGATATGGCAGCCCAAACCATCACTGATCCACCCCCATGCTTCACTCTGGGCATGCAACAGTCTGGGTGGTACGCTTCTTTGGGGCTTCTCCACACCGTAACTCTCCCGGATGTGGGGAAAACAGTAAAGGTGGACTCATCAGAGAACAATACATGTTTCACATTGTCCACAGCCCAAGATTTGCGCTCCTTGCACCATTGAAACCGACGTTTGGCATTGGCACGAGTGACCAAAGGTTTGGCTATAGCAGCCCGGCCGTGTATATTGACCCTGTGGAGCTCCCGACGGACAGTTCTGGTGGAAACAGGAGAGTTGAGGTGCACATTTAATTCTGCCGTGATTTGGGCAGCCGTGGTTTTATGTTTTTTGGATACAATCCGGGTTAGCACCCGAACATCCCTTTCAGACAGCTTCCTCTTGCGTCCACAGTTAATCCTGTTGGATGTGGTTTGTCCTTCTTGGTGGTATGCTGACATTACCCTGGATACCGTGGCTCTTGATACATCACAAAGACTTGCTGTCTTGGTCACAGATGCGCCAGCAAGACGTGCACCAACAATTTGTCCTCTTTTGAACTCTGGTATGTCACCCATAATGTTGTGTGCATTGCAATATTTTGAGCAAAACTGTGCTCTTACCCTGCTAATTGAACCTTCACACTCTGCTCTTACTGGTGCAATGTGCAATTAATGAAGATTGGCCACCAGACTGGTCCAATTTAGCCATGAAACCTCCCACACTAAAATGACAGGTGTTTCAGTTATTTTGTCCAACCCCTGTATATATACAGTGTATCACAAAAGTGAGTACACCCCTCACATTTCTGCAGATATTTAAGTATATCTTTTCATGGGACAACACTGACAAAATGACACTTTGACACAATGAAAAGTAGTCTGTGTGCAGCTTATATAACAGTGTAAATTTATTCTTCCCTCAAAATAACTCAATATACAGCCATTAATGTCTAAACCACCGGCAACAAAAGTGAGTACACCCCTAAGAGACTACACCCCTAAATGTCCAAATTGAGCACTGCTTGTCATTTTCCCTCCAAAATGTCATGTGATTTGTTAGTGTTACTAGGTCTCAGGTGTGCATAGGGAGCAGGTGTGTTCAGTTTAGTAGTACAGCTCTCACACTCTCTCATACTGGTCACTGAAAGTTCCAACATGGCACCTCATGGCAAAGAACTCTCTGAGGATCTTAAAAGACGAATTGTTGCGCTACATGAAGATGGCCAAGGCTACAAGAAGATTGCCAACACCCTGAAACTGAGCTGCAGCACAGTGGCCAAGATCATCCAGCGTTTTAAAAGGGCAGGGTCCACTCAGAACAGACCTCGCGTTGGTCGTCCAAAGAAGCTGAGTGCACGTGCTCAGCGTCACATCCAACTGCTGTCTTTGAAAGATAGGCGCAGGAGTGCTGTCAGCATTGCTGCAGAGATTGAAAAGGTGGGGGGTCAGCCTGTCAGTGCTCAGACCATACGCCGCACACTACATCAAATTGGTCTGCATGGCTGTCACCCCAGAAGGAAGCCTCTTCTGAAGTCTCTACAAAAGAAAGCCCGCAAACAGTTTGCTGAAGACATGTCAACAAAGGAGATGGATTACTGGAACCATGTCCTATGGTCTGATGAGACCAAGATTAATTTGTTTGGTTCAGATGGTCTCAAGCATGTGTGGCGGCAATCAGGTGAGGAGTACAAAGATAAGTGTGTCATGCCTACAGTCAAGCATGGTGGTGGGAATGCCATGGTCTGGGGCTGCATGTGCAGCAGGTGTTGGGGAGTTACATTTCATTGAGGGACACATGAACTCCAATATGTACTGTGAAATACTGAAGCAGAGCATGATCCCCTCCCTCCGGAAACTGGGTCGCAGGGCAGTGTTCCAGCATGATAATGACCCCAAACACACCTCTAAGACGACCACTGCTTTATTGAAGAGGCTGAGGGTAAAGGTGATGGACTGGCCAAGCATGTCTCCAGACCTAAACCCAATAGAACATCTTTGGGGCATCCTCAAGCGGAAGGTGGAGGAGCGCAAAGTCTCGAATATCCGTGATGTCGTCATGGAGGAGTGGAAAAGCATGGCAACCTGTGAAGCTCTGGTAAACTCCATGCCCAGGAGAGTTAAGGCAGTTCTGGGAAATAATGGTGGCCACACAAAATATTGACACTTCAGGAACTTTCACTAAGGGGTGTACTCACTTTTGTTGCCGGTGGTTTAAACATTAATGGCTGTATATTGAGTTATTTTGAGGGAAGAATAAATTTACACTGTTATATAAGCTGCACACAGACTACTTTTCATTGTGTCAAAGTGTCATTTTGTCAGTGTTGTCCCATGAAAAGATATACTTAAATATCTGCAGAAATGTGAGGGGTGTACTTACTTTTGTGATACACTGTATATATATATATATATAAAGTAGTCTGTGTGCAGCTTATATAACAGTGTAAATTTATTCTTCCCTCAAAATAACTCAATATACAGCCATTAATGTCTAAACCACCGGCAACAAAAGTGAGTACACCCCTTAGTGAAAGTTCCTAAAGTGTCAATATTTTGTGTGGCCACCATTATTTCCCAGAACTGCCTTAACTCTCCTGGGCATGGAGTTTACCAGAGCTTCACAGGTTGCCACTGGAATGCTTTTCCACTCCTCCATGACGACATCACGGAGCTGGCGGATATTCGAGACTTTGCGCTCCTCCACCTTCCGCTTGAGGATGCCCCAAAGATGTTCTATTGGGTTTAGGTCTGGAGACATGCTTGGCCAGTCCATCACCTTTACCCTCAGCCTCTTCAATAAAGCAGTGGTCGTCTTAGAGGTGTGTTTGGGGTCATTATCATGCTGGAACACTGCCCTGCGACCCAGTTTCCAGAGGGAGGGGATCATGCTCTGCTTCAGTATTTCACAGTACATATTGGAGTTCATGTGTCCCTCAATGAAATGTAACTCCCCAACACCTGCTGCACTCATGCAGCCCCGGACCATGGCATTCCCACCACCATGCTTGACTGTAGGCATGACACACTTATCTTTGTACTCCTCACCTGATTGCCGCCACACATGCTTGAGACCATCTGAACCAAACAAATTAATCTTGGTCTCATCAGACCATAGGACATGGTTCCAGTAATCCATGTCCTTTGTTGACATGTTTTCAGCAAACTGTTTGCGGGCTTTCTTGTGTAGAGACTTCAGAAGAGGCTTCCTTCTGGGGTGACAGCCATGCAGACCAATTTGATGTAGTGTGCGGCGTATGGTCTGAGCACTGACAGGCTGACCCCCCACCTTTTCAATCTCTGCAGCAATGCTGACAGCACTCCTGCGCCTATCTTTCAAAGACAGCAGTTGGATGTAACGCTGAGCACGTGCACTCAGCTTCTTTGGACGACCAACGCGAGGTCTGTTCTGAGTGGACCCTGCTCTTTTAAAACGCTGGATGATCTTGGCCACTGTGCTGCAGCTCAGTTTCAGGGTGTTGGCAATCTTCTTGTAGCCTTGGCCATCTTCATGTAGCGCAACAATTCGTCTTTTAAGATCCTCAGAGAGTTCTTTGCCATGAGGTGCCATGTTGGAACTTTCAGTGACCAGTATGAGAGAGTGTGAGAGCTGTACTACTAAATTGAACACACCTGCTCCCTATGCACACCTGAGACCTAGTAACATTAACAAATCACATGACATTTTGGAGGGAAAATGACAAGCAGTGCTCAATTTGGACATTTAGGGGTGTAGTCTCTTAGGGGTGTACTCACTTTTGTTGCCGGTGGTTTAGACATTAATGGCTGTATATTGAGTTATTTTGAGGGAAGAATAAATTTACACTGTTATATAAGCTGCACACAGACTACTTTTCATTGTGTCAAAGTGTCATTTTGTCAGTGTTGTCCCATGAAAAGATATACTTAAATATCTGCAGAAATGTGAGGGGTGTACTTACTTTTGTGATACACTGTATATATATATATATATAAAGTAGTCTGTGTGCAGCTTATATAACAGTGTAAATTTATTCTTCCCTCAAAATAACTCAATATACAGCCATTAATGTCTAAACCACCGGCAACAAAAGTGAGTACACCCCTTAGTGAAAGTTCCTAAAGTGTCAATATTTTGTGTGGCCACCATTATTTCCCAGAACTGCCTTAACTCTCCTGGGCATGGAGTTTACCAGAGCTTCACAGGTTGCCACTGGAATGCTTTTCCACTCCTCCATGACGACATCACGGAGCTGGCGGATATTCGAGACTTTGCGCTCCTCCACCTTCCGCTTGAGGATGCCCCAAAGATGTTCTATTGGGTTTAGGTCTGGAGACATGCTTGGCCAGTCCATCACCTTTACCCTCAGCCTCTTCAATAAAGCAGTGGTCGTCTTAGAGGTGTGTTTGGGGTCATTATCATGCTGGAACACTGCCCTGCGACCCAGTTTCCAGAGGGAGGGGATCATGCTCTGCTTCAGTATTTCACAGTACATATTGGAGTTCATGTGTCCCTCAATGAAATGTAACTCCCCAACACCTGCTGCACTCATGCAGCCCCGGACCATGGCATTCCCACCACCATGCTTGACTGTAGGCATGACACACTTATCTTTGTACTCCTCACCTGATTGCCGCCACACATGCTTGAGACCATCTGAACCAAACAAATTAATCTTGGTCTCATCAGACCATAGGACATGGTTCCAGTAATCCATGTCCTTTGTTGACATGTTTTCAGCAAACTGTTTGCGGGCTTTCTTGTGTAGAGACTTCAGAAGAGGCTTCCTTCTGGGGTGACAGCCATGCAGACCAATTTGATGTAGTGTGCGGCGTATGGTCTGAGCACTGACAGGCTGACCCCCCACCTTTTCAATCTCTGCAGCAATGCTGACAGCACTCCTGCGCCTATCTTTCAAAGACAGCAGTTGGATGTAACGCTGAGCACGTGCACTCAGCTTCTTTGGACGACCAACGCGAGGTCTGTTCTGAGTGGACCCTGCTCTTTTAAAACGCTGGATGATCTTGGCCACTGTGCTGCAGCTCAGTTTCAGGGTGTTGGCAATCTTCTTGTAGCCTTGGCCATCTTCATGTAGCGCAACAATTCGTCTTTTAAGATCCTCAGAGAGTTCTTTGCCATGAGGTGCCATGTTGGAACTTTCAGTGACCAGTATGAGAGAGTGTGAGAGCTGTACTACTAAATTGAACACACCTGCTCCCTATGCACACCTGAGACCTAGTAACATTAACAAATCACATGACATTTTGGAGGGAAAATGACAAGCAGTGCTCAATTTGGACATTTAGGGGTGTAGTCTCTTAGGGGTGTACTCACTTTTGTTGCCGGTGGTTTAGACATTAATGGCTGTATATTGAGTTATTTTGAGGGAAGAATAAATTTACACTGTTATATAAGCTGCACACAGACTACTTTTCATTGTGTCAAAGTGTCATTTTGTCAGTGTTGTCCCATGAAAAGATATACTTAAATATCTGCAGAAATGTGAGGGGTGTACTCACTTTTGTGATACACTGTAGGTATACAGTGTATCACGAAAGTGAGTACACCCCTCACATTTCTGCAAATATTTCATTATATCTTTTCATGGGACAACACTATAGACATGAAACTTGGATATAACTTGGAGTAGTCAGTGTACAGCTTGTATAGCAGTGTAGATTTACTGTCTTCTGAAAATAACTCAACACACAGCCATTAATGTCTAAATAGCTGGCAACATAAGTGAGTACACCCCACAGTGAACATGTCCAAATTGTGCCCAAATGTGTCGTTGTCCCTCCCTGGTGTCATGTGTCAAGGTCCCAGGTGTAAATGGGGAGCAGGGCTGTTAAATTTGGTGTTTTGGGTACAATTCTCTCATACTGGCCACTGGATATTCAACATGGCACCTCATGGCAAAGAACTCTCTGAGGATGTGAGAAATAGAATTGTTGCTCTCCACAAAGATGGCCTGGGCTATAAGAAGATTGCTAACACCCTGAAACTGAGCTACAGCATGGTGGCCAAGGTCATACAGCGGTTTTCCAGGACAGGTTCCACTCGGAACAGGCTTCGCCAGGGTCGACCAAAGAAGTTGAGTCCACGTGTTCGGCGTCATATCCAGAGGTTGGCTTTAAAAAATAGACACATGAGTGCTGCCAGCATTGCTGCAGAGGTTGAAGACGTGGGAGGTCAACCTGTCAGTGCTCAGACCATACGCCGCACACTGCATCAACTCGGTCTGCATGGTCGTCATCCCAGAAGGAAGCTGACGCACAAGAAAGCCAGCAAACAGTTTGCTGAAGACAAGCAGTCCAAGAACATGGATTACTGGAATGCCCTGTGGTCTGACGAGACCAAGATAAACTTGTTTGGCTCAGATGGTGTCCAGCATGTGTGGCGGCGCCCTGGTGAGAAGTACCAAGACAACTGTATCTTACCTACAGTCTAGCATGGTGGTGGTAGCATCATGGTCTTGGGCTGCATGAGTGTTGCTGGCACTGGGGAGCTGCAGTTCATTGAGGGAAACATGAATTCCAACATGTACTGTGACATTCTGAAACAGAGCATGATCCCCTTCCTTCAAAAACAGGGCCTCATGGCAGTTTTCCAACAGGATAACGACCCCAAACACAACCTCCAAGATGACAACTGCCTTGCTGAGGAAGCTGAAGGTAAAGGTGATGGACTAAACCCAATTGAGCACCTGTGGCGCATCCTCAAGTATAAGGTGGAGGAGTTTAAGGTGTCTAACATCCACTAGCTCCGTGATGTCATCACGGAGGAGTGGAAGAGGATTCCAGTAGCAACCTGTGCAGCTCTGGTGAATTCCATGCCCAGGAGGGTTAAGGCAGTGATAATAATGGTGGTCACACAAAATATTGACACTTTGGGCACAATTTGGACATGTTCACTGTGGGGTGTACTCACTTATGTTGCCAGCCATTTAGACATTAATGGCTGTGTGTTGAGTTATTTTCAGAAGACAGTAAATCTACACTGCTATACAAGTTGTACACTGACTACTCTAAGTTATATCCAAGTTTCATGTCTATAGTGTTGCCCCATGAAAAGATATAATGAAATATTTGCAGAAATGTGAGGGGTGTACTCACTTTCGTGATACACTGTATATAGGTATTTACATCTGGATCTGATACACAGTTCAGAAGATAGCACCTTTTGTCTAAACCCACCCATTTTTCTTGTGAGCATAGACAATCAGCGCTATTTATTGTTTAAATAATCAGTGTAACAGGACACACCTGGACAACAAAACACACCTGACAGTCACCTGTTCCAATACTTTTGCTCACAAGAAAAATGGGTGGGTTCAGACAAAAGGTGCTATCTTCTGAACTGTGTATCAGATCCAGATGTAAATACCTGGAAATAAAAGCTGAAATGTTGATCTTTTGTCTCATATTCATCTTTTAATGTCAAACCCAAATGTTTTCAGTCTACAGCAAAAATAAAGGGATTGGCCTCACTGTTCCAATACTTTTGGAGGGGACTGTATATATATATATATACAGTATATATATATATATATACACACACACACACACACACATACAGTATATATATATATATATATATATATATATATATATATATATATATATATATATATATATATAATAAACAATAATACATAAACATTGCCTCTAATTTGTGCAACTGATCTCAAACTTTCAGTCGTTTTCTCTGTACCTCTCTGCTCATCCCGCTATACTCTCTCTCTCTCTCCATTTTACAGTCCGCGCTTTCAAATCTCGGCTCCGTTTCAAATCGCTACTACATACTGAACAGTGTGTACAAACAGGTGAAAAGTACCCGGATTAAGTCCTGTTAGGTACTGTTTAATTGAGAGATTTGGGACGCAGCCCTGGGGCTTCCTCGCGTCACCTGAACACAGCGTAAACGCGTGTCCCGTGCGGAACACCGTGAGCTAGGTATCGGTGTATGGAATAAACGATTCCTCGATGCGAAAAATTTGAATCGATCATTTTTTGTAATCGAATTACTCGAGTTACTCGAGGAATCGTTTCAGCCCTAGACTGGATGTCTTCGAACTTGTGGAACACAATAAGAGCACCCGAAAGAGGAAACACACATACACAGGGAATCAAACCCAGGCCCAACAGCGCTACCCAATGCGCCACCGTGCAGCCCACTTTTTTTTATAGCATTTCATCAATTACGAGGCCAACTATACCGTAAAAGTGATTTAGACTTGTGACAAATGCAGAACTCTTTGATCTACTTTATTGTGTTTGCTTGATTGTATTTGCTCTTAAACTTATATAATATTCCGAATATTTTCCTTTCATTTAACTCTTTTATCTGCTGGATCTCAAGTCTTCTCTCTCGCAGTCATCACTGGACCATGGCCCTGCTGTTATAATAAGAGAACATTAAAAGCAGAGTAAACTTTGGTAGAAGTATGGAAGGAGTTGATGAAGGAATCAGTGAATAACGTACAGGATGAATAAAGCCTGTATAGTGCAGGAGTGGGTGGATCATCATCCCAAAGCACATACTACAGTTACAATCAGAAATATTTAACCACTCTCAACTTAGAAGGTATTTTGGTGATGTGTATAGAATTGAATAAAAACGAGTCTCAGTAAACAGAGCAAGAATGTTTATTGTTAATTTATTTTGTAGTATTGGAAAATGTCAACAGCACAGTATGGTGATATTGATCTAGAGGGCTGTCGCTCAGGACAACAGGCTGTTTGCTAGACTATGTTGACGAATTGTAAGTTTAAATGTATGGATTGCCCTGAAATCTGTGGAATTTGTGTTAAACCCTTTAGCAAAAAAATTTTAATCTGTTTGGGATTTATCTGCTTGTCACATATTTTGGATTTCATTTTCATCAACCGCTTTATCCTGGTCAGGAGTCATGTTTGCCTTCAATCGATATTTGGCTCCAATCCACAGCTTCGAAACCCCTCTCAGACCTAGCCAGTCGTGTCTGTGTAGGTGCCCGAATGGCTGATAGCACAGCTGAGATTCGAATCCAGCTCTTAACGATGGTGGGCCAGTGTAAATGACCTCTGCATCACCTGAGTGCACCTGTCAGATATTTAAATGTGCATCTGAATTTAAATAAATTTGAATAGTGTTTCCAGTAAAATAAGTAAAAAACTAAATACATGTTGAGCTCAGGTTAAGCTCTTATTAGAATGTCATTGTTAAAGTTTTATATTTTTCTTATACTGGCATTTAATTTAATTTACATGTTTTACCACAGCTTTATCCTGGTCACGGTGGTGGCTCCAGTTTTCTTGGAATCCCTTGGCATAAATCAGCAATACACTACAGACATATCACCAATCTATTGCAGGGCCTCAGCCACCATTCTCAGGCCGATAGGACCTTTGGGTATTTTAATTTTGGATCCCAGAGGTAGTGGTCTAACGTAATTTAACGTTGCGCCACCTGAGTGCTTTTACCAGCATTTGCTGAATCATAATCTAAACTGTCAGGCTAAGAGCCTAAAACGGAAGGTCTTTTCCCAACTTGGAGACTCGGGCTGTGAAGTGCAAGTTGTTTATTTATCTTGCTTTATTCTTTCTGCCTGGAGAGATGCTGAAGCACCTTGTTGTTATCTGCGAGCAGTTGCTCTGTTGCAACGTTAATTGAGCGAGGCAAATCATTTCAGATACAGTATCTGCTCCCTACTGTAAGAGTAATTTAACCTAGCACAGCCCATTTTCAGCACCCAGCATGCACCAAATGCCAGGGTTGAGTCACCTCAGCGGAAAAGGAAAAAAAGCAGCGAGTGTCCTGCTGTTGTTTTACATCCTGATGTGGAAGATTTGAGCTTCTTTTTAGTATTTGGATTATGCTTCTTACTTAGTTTCATCACCATTCAAGTTATACTTGTAATAGTAGTTATCATACTTTAAGACCATTTTCTTACAAGTCGTGCAGGACATAAATATATGTCTGGGGGGGACAGTCTGTTCAAATGTAGCAAAATTATAGAAGACTTTGTATAACCTGTCTGCTTAAAGTTTGGAGAAATATTTCATAATACATTTAAAACAGCCCAAAATCAGACAGAGATGAAAGTCTGCTGGTGTTGTCTCTGAATTCTCTAACCTTTCAGACTACATTAAATAAACCTACTTCAAATCAATTCACTGTTGCAAATCCACTAACAGGCTTGAAAGTTTTTTAAGAGATAAATAAACATACATCAAGGTGGTCGAGAAAATGACAATAATGAAATCCACTTTAAATTTAAAATGCCAGAGAAAACTTAATTGTGAATAGAAGAGATCACACACTCTGCTTTGTTAACTAGCAGGAAAGGATAGTGCAGAACTCCCCTTATTACTGGTTTGTGCCACATATTCTCATAGCATTCTCATGGCATTGTTGTTTGTTTTATTGTTTGTCTATGTCTGGGTTTCATACTGTGTTTTTACCAATCTTCTAGTCATTGATTTATTGTTATTGTCTTCATTTAATGTTGGATGAGTAGGCCAGGCTTGCAATCGACATTTCAATTTGTCCCAATTGTGCTCAGTGGGGTTAAGGTCAGAGCCCTGGGCAGGCCACTGAACTTTTTGTTCACTAAACTTGTTAAACAATTGTAAATAATTTGTGTTGGAACAGGAAAAAGTCTTGTCCAAAATGTTATTTTTTATTGGAAGCATGGGTTTTTATTTTAATAGTATAATTTTTACACCTGTTAGCAGTGGATATGGCTGAAATGCCTGAAGTAAATAACTTGGAAGTGTGTTCATGTAATTTTGAATTTGTAATGTACATATTTAGAGAAACTGAGTAGGTTCAATATGGGCATGTTATGTCTCAAAGGAGTGATTATTGTGTGAATTAGATTGTGTATATTTATTTATGTAGATGATCTGTATGATATCAGTCAACATTATACATCATAAAATATGTGTGTGGACCAGAGTGTAAAATGTTAAATTCGATACGATTCCTGACTTGCCATTTAGGCCGGTAGCACCTCTGATACCAATACTCTGTATCAGTTCAAGACGTCCATGTTAAGGAAACACTATCATTTTACTTTGTACAAGCTCCACTGGTAATCTCATTTTGCAGTGGTGATGTGAAGGGACAGGGGGATGAGTGAAAGTCAAAGCTTCCTAGCTGGAAAGTATTGTTCTAAAACCACAGGGAAGATGTCATGCTAGTGGATTACATACATTAATTATGTATTTAAAATTATGCATTAAAAAGATGATGAGGTTTAATAAATGCTGAGGCAGATGAAACAGCTCGGTATCGCATAAGGCATTGGGATTATGACTTGAATTAGCCCAGTGTCATTAAAACAAATCGTACACTCATATTCGAGCTTGGGATAAAGCTGTGTTTCGGGTTGGGATGGGACAGAAAAGATGACAGGAAAAGAATAATAAAAATAATTCATTTAAACCTATATTTGTCACAGTGTAAACAGATGACAACATGCTCTTTGACAAATGTCTGCAATATCAAGAGTCGATTGCCTGACAACTAGAGGGAGAATGAGGGATATGCAACGGCAACGTCAGTTCCATAGTTTACATGGCACTTCTGTCATTTCACAAAGCAAACACAGCCTCTTGGGATTTCTCCGAAGAACTGATATTACTTTATTGTACTTGTCATCTCCCTCTTATTGTGTTATTTTTCATTGTGTGAATTGGATTGAAGGGAAATTGATTTAAAGAAGGGGCCCCTCATGCTATGGTAATTTCAATTTCGCTCAAATTGCCCACTGCGTCAAACATGCAGCTCGAGCTGGGACTCATGTAATTGGCTTCAGTAGGTGTATATTTATATGTCATCAGTGATGAAAGTGGCGTTATAGCATTCTGTGGAAAGTAAACCCATTAGCTAAAAGAAAGCTGCAATTTCACATTCACAGGTTTTGACATAAATTAAGATGCATGGAAACGATTAGCATACAGTTAAAGATGCATCAGATTTGTGCTGGGATTTTCTTGCGTGTCTGTTATGACTTTGACAAGACAGTTAAGTCATCGTTGGTATGTGTGTTGTCATTGTCTTTAAGACCTTAGACTCATTCTAAAATCTTGTCATGTGCCCACATTGTTGTAACTAATATTAGATCATTGGATTCCAGCCCACTCAAGTAATTATTTTGCTGGAATAGAAGATGGACTCATGTACATTTGAGCTCTTGCAGGATTGTAAAATAAATTACCATTCAATTGATTCTGATTGATCAATTTCTCTTTACATTGTGAGGGGTTAAACTTACTAAACCAAAATTCATTTTACCACTGAAATCATTTCTTGCTCTGTTAAGGCCTCTGGTCTTGTTGAGCTTTTAATGATTTATGATGATCTTTTCTGATCCTGCTAATCTAAATCTTCTCCAGATTGGATGCTATCGTTTTTCGTACTTTTTTATTTTAAGATTAAAGGATAAGCAGTTAAAAAGACAAGAGCCAAATGCTTGTGGGACATTATGTACAGTAGATTTGACTAGTGAATTTCTTTTGTTAATTTGGTAAACGTAGGATTGTTTCAGAAGTGATCTGTCATACTTTCCCAGGGTGTCACTGTGGCACAGCTAAAAATGTTGACCCTGCCCTGGTCAGTTGTCCGGGTACCCTACTCAACACAACCCTGGCCATGAAGTAATGAGTAAAAATAGATAAATAAATATATAAACATAATCTACTAGACAGGAGTTCCTGTACATCATGTACATCTAGAAATTAGGGCTGGGGTGGATCAGTGGCCCATCAGTGATGGATTTAAACTTAACAATAAGAAAACTCACCAAAAAGCTTAAAAGCAAATTTAATATGAATGTTGGGCTTTTAGATTTACATGCATCTGGGCCCACAGCAGGGGTCATACCAGGCCTGGCTGAATTTGAGAGAGATTAGAGTCATTATAATCTATATGGCTGTTCTTGTATTTGTCTGACCATTGTTTTTATTATATAACTTGTATTCTTCAATTTTTTTACATCACTGACCGACTAAATATGTTCCTCTTTGTGTTCTCAGATGAACATGGACATTTGAAAATATACCTACCCAAAAAGCTGCTTGAATGTCTACCAAAATGCTCGTCGTTGCCAAAGGAGAGACACCGGTGGAACACGAATGAGGTAAGGTCACCTCTCCCTGCCATCTGCTGTTGTCTTTTTTTAACTGCTACTGACCTTATAGAGATCTCACCATTTTATTTTAAGCAATGCATCGGACACCAGGGTTTAATACAAAGTGTTCCAGTGGCTCTACAGACCCATTACGAGCATGTGCGATTGCTTATATCATAGACCCGAATTAAGCAAAAATTCTTTGGCCCCATATTTGACCAACTTTATAGCAATCTGTTATATTAAAATAAAAAAAATCATCACTGTCTTTCAAATCAATGTGGCTTTAGTCTTTAAGAAATATAAAACAATAACATGCATATAAATACCAAGACCAGAATTCATTTAACAATTTAACATTTACAATGTAGAACCAGCAGCTTTTATTCTACCTTTGGCTGCTCCTGTATTTAGGGGGTCACTAGAGCAGATCATTCCAGTCTGTAGATCTGATTCGGCACAGTTTTTACGTCAGATGCTCTTTCCAACACAACTTGTTCTATCTGGGCTTGAGACCAGCACTGACGGTGCACGGACAAGTGCACCTTCCAAAGGCTAGGCTGTTCGGCCACTCAATTTTTAAAAATTCTAAATTTAACTGTGTTTGTCTTGTTAAATACCATTTTGACCGTGTCTGAATGGAAATGTGGTGTTCGTCCAGTGGGCAGAATTGTGTGATTGACTTTGTATTGTCACTCAACACCACAAACATTAATACTGTAGTAAAAAATACACCAGTGGATCGGATTGGAATAAATGTCAAATCAGATTCAATATTATTGATCCAGTATTTCAGGTTGTATTGGAGCGGTCTGATGATTCACTGCTCGTCTGATGATTAATTTTTTTAGATAAATCTGAATGTTAGATGACAGACACCCTTTTTGCTGCAGTACAACTTCTGCCCAAAATGCTGCTTTACTGAGCAGTCTGCTCCTGAATAAATCATTGTAACACTGACAATACTTGGAATCATGCACGGTAACGACAATAAATTGTGTTGAATATTGTAATACATCTTACAAATGATTATTGGCATATGCTTAATTGAGCACAACTGCATTCATTATCTAAGTACATGAACATAGATATCATTAGCTTTCCAGCACTGTGAAGCTCAATTCAGTACTTCACTAAGCATATGTAGACTAGAAAGTCATTAATTGCCTGAAATAACGTGGGTAATGTACACACTGGGAACACTATAGTTGGTAGATGATACATTTGTGTTTAAGTATGTCGTTTTCATATTTTTGCCTAGTTATCTGCAGTTTTCCATGTTTCTGCACAGCAACTTCAAGTTAGAAACACACCATAGAACTTTCTTCACCATCTGTTCAGTCATTTTGACTCTAGATTACGGCTATAAATAGATTGCATATTATTTATAGGATGCAATAGCATATGGTTTTTTGTTGCACTTGTACACTGTCAGATGTTTTCTTGGTGTCTTTACGAATCTTATTTGGCCTGGTATACTTACCTTAGAGCTGTCTTTCCAAATTGCTTGTCTTTTCATCAAAACAGAGTCCCTGTAATGTGTTGAATTCTTCTGTAGTTGTAGAGCAGTCATATTTACTTGGACTTTGATATTTAAATGAACTCTGAAATGGTTCAAATATTGGTTTATTTAATTAGCTCACAATTAGCTCACAATTAGCTCACAGCTAGCTAACTACTATCCAAATATCAAAGGCCAAAGCAAAGCATTCATATAAATTAGAACATTTATTTCAGTGATGAATGAAAGGAAATATTCATGGCTAATCAAGATAAACAGATATCTATAATGTCACAACAGCAATTGGATTCAGCGTGTTGTGTCATTCCCTATCCAAGTTTTAGGAGCTAAAGTGCTAAACCAGTGCTTAGCCATGCGTGTGAGGGATTTAAATTCAGTATCTGTTGTGGTGGAAAGTTTTACCCAAAATAGCACTACCAAGACTTGAATGTGTTCAAGTAAATATTTTATTACTTATTCAAAATACTTGTTTGCCCTCACAAGCCCAGGAAGTCACTCTTACCAATTTACTACCATACCTCAGAGTGCTACAGAACCAAACAAGCAAATACAGAAGTCAAATGAAGACAAATACATTAAGTATTTAGCATTTGCACCAAAATTGGCCATACTGAAGTCAGTGTTGTTGTTTGCCTTTCATAGTGCCGTTTATTAGATTTTTTTTACCTTATTACTAACTTGCATGTTGTACACTGTATTCTGTGAGGTAGCCTAGTCTTAACTCAAAGATTAATGCCCGGCATTGGACATTACAAAGCTCACACAATTAGCTAAATGCTTTTTAATTTCTTTGTGGGCTAGTGACAGGATCGAAAACACGTATCTTTGAAGACTGTTCTAGAAATTACCCTCAAACCTTAAGATTTAATACTGAAATGGCAAGATAAGGGTAGTTTAGGTCTGAACATGAAAAATGTAAAGGTGATTTGCTAGTAAGAAATATGCCTAGTGGTGGAATTAGACATAAAGTGCAGTCTTTGGTTTATCTCCTTAATGTTGTAGTCAGCATGCCATTTTAGAAATCTGTGCCCCTGCGGAGCAGCTGGGCTATCTTAAAAGGGCATGCACCCTATAATCTGCATACAAAAAATGCACTTGAGTGTCTTTAAGCGTGCTTTATCAAAGTCAGAACCTATTTCCTGTACAATGTATTAAACAAACAAGAAAAGATTAAATTCTTGGGATTTTTGCAGTAAAAGTGAAAGCGCATGCTGTTTGGTTTTGGACTGTGAAAAGGAAAATCACAGAAGCAATTTTGCTTCAGAAATACAGATAATGGCTTAATTCTTATTTCCTTGGTGCAAAAAAGCATGCCAGTTTGCCAGTTTCCTTTTTGTCTATTCATCAGTTTTGGAGGGATGTCTAGTTCTTGGTAATGTCACTGATGACTGTCTTCACTATGTTCTGTGGTATATGTAATGCCTTGAAAATCTTTGGTACACTTGTCCTGACTGATTCAACAATTAAATCCTTTTGATATTTTGTAAGCTTTTTTGCAAACCATGGCTTTTGTTATGAGATGCAGCTTAGTAAATGTCAGGAAAATCCTACTAGAAGTGCTGAACTTTATATGGGGTTAATTAGAGTCACTTTAATTGATTTCAGGTGTCACTGACTACTACTTAACATTTTGAATGTGATTGGTTTATTCTGAACACAACCACATTCCCAATTTAGGTCACATTGAAGATGTAAATAAATTGAATTAAATAAGTGATTTATTTTGGTTAGATTTTTTTTACAAAAAAACTGGCCCTTTTACAGGGCTGTGTAGACTTTTTATATTCACTTTATACAGTGGGCTTGTATAGGATTGACAGTGATGATACGGTAAACCAAAAAGCAAATCTGTTTCCAGCAATCAGTTTGGCACGAACTTAATTAGGGATGATGAGGTAATTTGTTTGACCCAGAGTGTTGTGCTCTCGGTTGAAATCATTTATTTATCATTTTTTTAAATTGATTGGCACTCTGCGCTCATAGGAGCAAATTGCCGGCGGATGCATCTTTGAACAGTCCGTCAAGCCATTTATTACAGAAATTAAATTACAACAGATGCCTCATAAAGAAGGAAAGAAGTGGTAGTATTTTCAGCACCACTTTAAAGAACATTTAATGTGTTGTCAAGCGCCCCTTGGATTAATGTCAACTCATCAGTGGTATATGCTTAGAGCGCGGTACGAGGCAGCCACAAAAGTTTTGCCTTATTCTTATGTGGTGCACATCAGCATTGATGGTTGCATGGGAAAGCAAGGAGTCAACCTTCCCCACAACCAAGGGCATTTCTCTTTCATGTGTGCCAGGCACACACCAGGGCTGGAGTGACTCACTGATGGCAGGCTGAGAAGGATTAAGGAGTCTCTTGTTGCTGCTGATTGTGTGACTCTTACTGAAAGTGACACCTCATTTATTCTCTGCATATTCCTTCTGCCTGTCCTGCATTGCTAATGTCTCCTTTTTTCTCCTTGCCTAAAATTTAACATGTTTTAGCATGCAAGAGGGTGCCATTGTTTTATTTTAAACAAACAATGCTGCTTAAATGCTTTGTTTTATCTTGTTTTGGGCAACCGATGCCTTACTTGCTTTTGCTGTGATATAGGCATGCTGCCTAGTTTTAATGGGTTAGAATGATTTTGTTCTGTACAAATAAAATATTCATGATACTATAAAAAATCATATAGCTGTTTTAATGGCAATCTTTGCACACTGCATTTCATATCACAATGTAACTTTTTGGTAGAAGTCAGGAAATGAACATCAACAGTTTGTGTTACTGTTGTGAAAACAATGCAGCATGTTCTTAATTGTTTAGTCAAGTTTATCTGTGACTAGTCCACATTTTTTAATCAATATTTCAAACCATGATGAGGTAACATAATTATTTTACATATGATACCACAATATGTTTATCTAGCTAATACCAAACTCAAAACAGAACTCACTGTCTAAATCCATAGTGATAATTTTTTTCAGGAATCAAAAATATCTATTCAGACTACTGTCCCACCACTGGACACACTCAACTTATATACCCCAACTTAATAACCCCCTCCCTCAACATGTTTGTGGGTCTGTATCTCCTGCTTTAATGAGATATGACATATGACATCTCACTCAGTGCTACTCTTTATGAATTCTGTCAACCCTTCCTCCCACTTCCACTCCCATTAATGCTTCTCTGGCACCTTTTATTAGTTGGTCTTCAGTGGCAGCAAATAATTATAATTTTAGTGAAGTTATGTATATAAATAGGTGCACATTACCAGGTTTCTGCTGGTCCACCAAGTGGTTTTGGTACTGGGGTGTTTCGTGGGGAGCTGATCTCTACATTTACGGTAGACGCTTTTATCCAAAGTGTCTGATACAGCATACAATCAAAGAAGCTAAAAGTAATTGGCTTTGTTCAAAGGCCCAACTTGGTGCGCAATCTTCAATCTTCTGATCAATAGGCCAGTACTTCAGTCAATGAACCAACAATTTCCCCTCTGACAATATCTGATGCTTGCAGTCAAGCAATTTGTTGATCTATATGATTGCATGTCTGTGTTCATACGGAATCTAAAAAAGGTCAGATTGTTACTCTTCACATGGTGTAAACAGAGCGGTGAATCCATTCTGTAGCAGACACTGTATACAATAGAACTCCTTAGCTTTTACTACTGCTATAATTTAGATGACTCATGGCCTTAATTTATCTTTTTTTTCTCCTATTTTCTCAACCCTCAGTACAGGAAGAAAGTGTAAAATACGATATGCAAAAATACATTTCAGGCATATTCCTGAAAATTAAATAAACCTATATTATCAAAGCACAAGACGAAGTAGAATAAAGGAATCAGGTTAGCGGAGAAGGCAGTTATGTAATCTGATTTTAATTATTAGTGGAAGATTAGGAGAAAATCTATGCCTGAGCTCGACAATTTATTTAGCTGGAACAACTGTATGCTTTTATAACAAATGTGTTCTCTAACAGTACAATCATCAGACTTAATTATAAAAGCAATGTAAGAAGTCAAAATTTCTGTTCTCTATTATCCTTTATTATTATCCTAACTAAAACAATGTATCTTTTAGTCAGAGTAAAACTGACAGGTTTTTGACAAGTTAATGGATTCATTCATTCATTTGTCCTTTTCCACCAAGAAACAAGGTAAGAACACCCTGGACAGGTCGCCAGTCCTCAGCAGGAATACATACACACACATCTAGTACAGTCACTTCATAATATGTGTGAGAAAACTAAAGGCCTGACATATAGAGAACATGTAAAACTCCTTACAGACAGCAACCAGAAGGAACTTGTCCTGCAATAACTATTAATAACAATTATTTTTATATTGTTTTAGCTACACCAACTGGTAACAGGTGTATAAAATCAATTATGGAATTATTCTGTATAAATGGCCATGGTTTTGGATTGGGCTGTCCAACGAGCTTGTGGTTAGAAGTCCACTTACTTTTGACGTATTGTGTATGTTAGAAAGTGTCAATGCAAAGGTATACAATGACCTCCTGCACAGTTAATGCTCTGTCACCAGGAACTATTCTTCCAACGCTGCACTTAACATTGTGCCCACTTCCAATATGCCATTACTCTATTTGCGGATGCCATAGTGAATCCACCTGGCACTGGAGCTGCCCTCAGAGAGATGTGGGCACAAAAAAAATCAATCTTCTGGTTACATACTTGTCCGGTTGGACCATCCATTGAGAGGCTTCTGGTTACAGAAGAGGCAGACGAGGGGGAAAAGAGAGAGGATTGGTGCACCAGGCCAGAAACTACTACGTTTTCTTTTCCAAATATGATCCCTCTCGTGAGAGGGGATGTTCCTGCCAGTGAAGCCCGTTTACTTGAATAACTGAGAGAACATTCTTCTATCTGTATTATATGGAGGGATGCATCATGAGCAGTGCTTTGAGGGAGTTAGTTAAAAGTCAACTGTAGGCAGACATTAACCACATCATAGTTTTAACAACTAATTTTCCCCTTAGTTACCTAAATATCTTTAATCATTTCACTGGAATCACTGGGCACATTGCAGTAATACACCTTGGGCATGACTCATCAGGGGGCCTTGGACAAACCCAGATATTGCAAATCTTGTCCGTAGGTTGACGTCCGACTGGCCGATATCACAGTCCACTTCAGATTCCAACCTCTACCTCTTAAATAAGGGAGCAGACTAACTTTTTCTTTACAAGCTCACAAATGCCAGGGATTAATCAATGTCACTGCCAGGACCTAAACCTGATATTTCTGGAGGATTGGGCAAAATATTTTTCACTGTGCCAGTTAGGAACTCTTTCATCACTTATTAATGTACATTCTTCTTATCAGCCTTCTGGCTGTGATCTCAGGCAGATCACATGTCATTGGGTAGATTAGGGCTTTTGAAAAAATACAATAACTGCACGCTTTGGTATATTAGGTAAGCTCATTTTCTGCTGATTGATAGGAAATCTCTCCCTCCCAAAGACCAGGGCCTGTTGTGCTTTCTTGGACTCCTGGCCAAAGATCATTTAAGTTGTTACGCCACTTGGGAGCCCTTGTGTTACGTATTGATTTACATTGTGGCTATTTCCCCCCCCCCCCCCCCCCCCCCCCCCCCAAAAAAAACTACTTAAATTCTAAATGTGAAGTGGAGAGTTAAGGAAGCGTAGAACATGTATTTATTTTAACTCCAATGATTTATTACATCTGCAATGAGCATAATGTAATATTTCATTGTTTGTGAGGAAACCAATCTCCTTGCTCAGTTGTTGTAGTCAAGGGCAATAGTGTGTTTCATGCTCCAGGGGTTAAATCTTCAGTTGGCTTTTGCACCTAAATCAAGTTTTCCCGAATAGAATCTTAAAGAATGTCACACCATAATTTCTTCTTAGACATACATGCCTAGAGTGGGATATTAGAGCATTCCTCAGTAATTCTGATACTCTGATACATTCTATCCTGACACTTCAGTTGTTTTCCTTCTGGGATTCATAAAAAGAAAATATAATAACCACATAACCTGTTTCAATAATGACATTTATGCAGTCTGCACACCATCGGTAGAACTAGTAACTCTCCAATATTATTTTAAACAAAACCTTAAGGAGATGGACTGCCCTTTTAGTCTTCTGCAGTTATTGATTAATGCTAATATGGAAAACTCCAGGGGCCATACTTATGAGAGGAATGAGAGGAAGTCAGGTTTTTTTTCTGATTTTGTTTATACACATGCTTATGTTGTGAACATAAGCCTTCAGTTTGTCAGTATAAATCACAGTGTGGTGGTTACATTCCTGGATTTGTTGCAGTGGGGACGTGAAGGTTTCCACTCTTCTATTTATAGGTTGAAACATGGCCATATTAACCCAGTTCATAGATATGTACAAACCTATAATAAAACAATTCACTGTAATACACTGTAATAACATTACTGTTATTAAATTTAACGTAAAACCATTTCTGTATAACCTTTTCTTTCCACTAGTTGCCAGTAATCGCCATGCAGCACCCAAATATGTGTACCCCACAAAGGATCTGTAAGAATATACACATTCTTTAGCCATCTTTTCATAGCCATATGCTTGATAAGCTACTCTTTGCCCCAACCCTGCTGATAGTGGAGATAGCTTTGATAGCCTTTGGTGGTTTCCTCTGTTCTGTGAGATCTTTAAAGCTCATAGGCCTGAAATACCATTACAACTTACAGCTTGATGCTGAGAAAAACTTTCCAAACAGTATGTGGAAGCTACAGAGTATAAATAAATCCACAGAATGAGTCCCAGATGAATAATCTTATGAGATGCAGGTGCCGGGGGCTAGTAGGACACCGATTCTAAATGCTGATAGCCTGGGTCAGAGGGAGGGCTGGAAAGCAGCGTAACAGCTATGCCCAGGTGTCATTTATGTATTGTTTATTTATGGGTATAATCATGGATTGTGGATTCCTATGCAGAGAAATTTAAACTATGTGACCTACTGTTGGATAATCCTTATAATACACTGTAAGCCCGGATAAGTTCAATCTACTTAAAAAATTTGAGGAAACCGGTTGCCTTAAAAAAGTTAAGTAATGTATAATGAAAACTTGAGTTAGCATAACTTAAAACATTAAGTTATTACACCTAAAAGGCAAGTTGATTAAACTTTCTTTTTTTTGTTATACCAACTGCTTTTCCCAATAATTCTACTTAATATCTTGAGCTCAATGAAAAAAACTATTGATTTCTTCTTAGTTTTCATGTTAATTACATTTTAAATATGAATTACAAATGTTTATAGAGAAACAGACACAATTATAAAATTATTTTTCTTTATTTCACTTCAGAAGTATTTACTTAAAATACAACATGTCAAGAAAACATCTTTAAAACTGTACAAACTGTATATAAAGTTCTGATGAAACACAAACAGCTCCTCACAGTAACCATGAACCTTTAAAACAACAAAAAGAAACAACAGAAGTTAACAGCATTAATTTAAGGATTAAAATAAAGCAAGCCAGCACACTATTTGCTTCGTATGAAGGCTAGCATGCTAACATGCTAGCATGTAGCCTAAATACGGCAAATAAAGCAGCGCGGTTTGATTATTTATTTAGTGTCAACATTAAGATCATTTATTTTAAACAAAATTGTTATGTAAAGTACAACACTTACCAAAATTAGACGGAAGATGAAAAAGCCCCATCTGACTGGTGTACATGCTACTCAAAAATAGCATAATGAGGAAGAAAATGTTTGTCCACTTAGTTTAACAAAAGTTCCACTTCACAAAAGACATTTCAGGAAGACAAGTTTACTTGTGCAAAAAGCCTTAAATGAAAAGTAAAAAGTAATTTGCAACAACAGGTTTCAAAAGTTAAAACAAATGGCTGCCTGATTCACCAACAGCAAGCTGAAAAAAGGCGGACTTACATGTAAATGGTGGCGTTTTTCTGTTTTATTACCTTAACTTAACTTTTTTAAGTTAATCTGATAGAAAAGTAATTTTTTTTGTTTAGTAAACTTAAATCTTTTAGCACATTTAAATGTGTACTCAAATTAGTACAATGTACTCCGCATTTTATAGTAGAGCAAAAAAACTTAAATAATTTATGTATGTTGTACTAAAAATGTTTGATTAAATATAAAGTCCGGGCTAACAGTGTAACAACTTAACTCCAATAAATCAATCTGTAACAATTGTCTGAATAATCAGAAGATGTACAGCTTCAAGTCTTTTAGCTATCGTTAGCAGTATCTCTTCAAGTGCTTTATGGATCAGTTTAGTTTGTCAATAGTGACAAGGTATTACAAACCTCATTTTCAGAAAAAAACTTGGGACATTTTGTAGAATGCATTAAAAAAACTAGAATCTGTGATTCGATAATTGTATTTTGTATACATAAAAATAACAAACAGGCATGTTTACCACTGTGTTTCATCACCTTTTCTATTGCTTGGAATGAAAGCTATTTTGCTGTACCCAGTATAGTGCACAGTGGTATACAGTAGAGGGTTAAGCTTTTTTGGAAGTTGCTTCCATGAAAACAACTGTAAAGAGAAAAGGGCATAATATTGATCATTTTGTTATCAGCGTTTAACAGTAATATTACATCTCTTATTAAAATGTCTTTGGCTTATGGTTGATATCTATTGACACAGATAGGAACCTGATCTTAAATAAAAAAGTGTCCTGAGGCGTTTAAAAGATGGCATCAAAATAACAGGTTCTATTATTTTATGCTTTCTGTTACAACTTACTTGTTTGAGTTTGTCCCCAGATAGGACTTGACAATTCTATTAAACACATGGCAAATGAACAGTCCTTTTCTACTTAATATATAATTACACAACTGGTATTTTACACCATGTAATTTGAGTGGTTAAAATATTTTGAATAAAAGTGTATCTGATTAAATTTTTAAACCATATCTGTATTACTCCGCTCATCTCATGGTTGCTAATTATTGGTAATAAACCTCTTAATTTAATAGCATGAGTAGAGTATTGGACAGTATAAGTTATTTCTCATTCAGTTTGTACTTTGGTCAGACTCTAACGAAGAATGTGAAGTTATTAGGCCAAATTCCTGACTTTGATTATACTTGATCCAGTAGGCAACCTGATACAAACAATTTAATGTAATGTAAATGAATAATATGGTAAAACTGTAATAATTAAAACAACTTTATTAAAACAACCTGATCAGCACCCTGTCAACTTACATACATGCTGATCAAATCCTACAATCATTTATATTTTATTGTATAACAACAAGCAACTTTGTTCTGGTGAAATAAATTGTTCATTTAATAAACGTTATTTTATTAATGAAAACACTCTCTCACATGTGTTCTAATTAAACTGTCTAGGGTTCTAATTAAACTGTCTAGGGCAGTTGTAGCCTAGCGGTTTAGGTACTGGACTAGTAACCGAAAGGTTGCCGGTTCAAGCCCCACCACTGCCAGGTTGCTACTGTTGGACCCTTGAGCAAGACCCTTAACCCTCATTTGCTCAGACTGTATACTGTCAGAATACTGTAAGTCGCTTTGGATAAAAGCGTCTGCTAAATGCCGAAAATGTAAATGTAAATGTTCTATTTCTTAGGTAACTGAGTGTACTGGTTAGAATCAGAATACAAAAGAGCCACATAAATCTAACACAAAGTGTAAGTGACTTTATTGCAAATGCTGCACCACAGTGCAGGATTTGCCCATTATATTTACTTATTATAGTGTGGCTTCAGATAAAAACAAGACATAATTCTTCATTCATTCTTTGTTTTTTCATGATGTCAGCAAAGGCAGCTTTATATTGCACTTGTCATCGAATCATGGAAGTGGGAGTATATGGTCTCTGACTAAAATTTAGCTTGGCAGAGATTTGCCTGTCCCAAGTGCAGATATATTGTTCTCTCCATGCTTTTTTGAGCCAAACTTCGTTATCCTGTGGGGAGGTCCCCTCTCCCACCTCCCTCTGCTTCCTCAAGCTTTTCAGTTTTTTGTTTTTTTGTTTTGTTTCTTTTTTTTTCTTTCAGCTGCCAAGGCCTCGGCTCAATTCCCACCAGAATGACCTGACCTCATTAGAAGATTTGTCTGGATTAAGGCTTGCTTGTATGGATTACAACAATTATTAATGAGGTGTTTTAATTATTTCATCTCAAAGAGAGGACTTATAAGTTTAATCACCCATTTTAATCTATTTTCCCAATGACGAACAAATTTCAGCAGCCGCATTTTTTTACTATCACATTCCACACTGTCTTAGCTAATCAAACTCTTGTGATTAAATGATATCTTCTTTTCAACATGTACATGAAACCTCTTTTCCTCTCGACTGTGCACAATGAAAATTACCTCGCCTGGATTGCAAGTGTTTGTCGAGACGTTCATTAGCTTCTCTGGGGCAATCAGTGGAAATTAAAGGTCATGTTTGCTTGTTTGTTTTCTACCAGGAAATGCCTTAATGTTTTTACAAGCAGCTGTCCAGAGCATGCCTGGAATGAGTAATGCGCTGAGCAGAGGTCTCAGGTTGAGCCGTTAAATTCTTCTCAAATGTCATGTGTGAGATTAGTCTTTAAAAATGATCTTCTCTGGGAAATCTAGTTAGTGTAGATAAATAATTTTGCTTTTATTTATATCCCAAAGCATTTGCCAATGTGCCATTTGTTTCTCTAGAAATGAGGGCTAGGCAATACATGAAATATTTAAGTTTTATTGATGCATTTTTATCCAGTATTGAGCCACATAGTGCACCGTAGAGAGCGTTGAAAGTGAGGCTCTGCACGACTCGTAGTGCTGCAGTTTAGAAAGACAGATTAGCTTTTCTTTTTATTTAGCTACTGTCTGACAGAACTGCGCTAGCTAGCTAATGTTAGCACTGGCTCTTAAGAGTGTTAACTAAGTACTTATTATCTGCAAAGATCAAATAAATAAGCACACCAAAGTTTGTCTTGTTTAAAACACTGAGAATTGTAGCAGATTAATAAATCCTCCAGGGCAGAAAGCCCTGGTCCAATTGCTATTGTTTGTAATGAGAACTTACCTGAGGGTCAGTCTGGGGCCATGAACGGTACAAAGACCTTTTGAGTTTTCTCCTGATGTCCGTCTGGAAGGCAGGGTTGCCCCGTCTGCTCTGTTGACAGGTGTGGCTGCTCAAACTTGCCTGCCCTCTATTGTAGCATATACAGGTCATTCCACCTCCCATGGGAAGTTCTAAATTGAACTCAGCTTGATTTCTTTTTTATTCTTTTTTTCACTCCCCTGTATCTCTCCCTGTCCTCTTATCTTCTGCCTCTCTTCTTCACTCTCCCTTGTGTTCACCCAGGTGAAAAGTTATTCAGGGAATGGAGAAATAGATTTCTACCTTTGGTATTGAACTGCTGGGTCAGGTGTTTGCGCTGTTGTATTGTAAAAGACTTTTAGTTTATTTATCTGATAAAAAAAGAACCAGAAGGTCCTGATTGCACATTTTAGCAGCGTATACACATGCCGGTTTCAGTGAATTGTTTTGCCCCTAATATTTACATGATTGTGCTAGTAAATGCCATTGTGTTCTCAGCTCTTTGGATCAAATGGCAGGGGAGCCGAGCCACACATGCTGAATTCTTATGTATTATTCTATTTCATATAGCTTGGCAGCCTGGTGTGCCAGCGCTGTTCTGTGTAATCCACACGCCTCTTCCTCTGCCTCGTCTTGCAATAAATAGGATTGGTATCTGTCTTGCTGAATCTCTGAGATGAAGTGATTGACGCGTCTTGGGCAAGATTAATTATTGAAGCTAGTGGTTTTGCCTCACCAAAGGAGACTACACATCTCAGCTAAGGCTTGCCTGGAAGATGAAGTCTTGCTAATAAATTGACTTATTGTATATGTGTACAATTGCCTGTACATGTAGAACCCAAAGATTTTGCTCATTAATGTTAGATTTGCTGTACTTTGCACATTATAGTACAAACTATTATTTAGTACAAGTAAAACAAGTCTGCTCTGTTCTTCCCCTTTTTGTCATGTGATAGCCTTCTTTTAAAACAATTTACTCTGGCCATTCAGACATTGTGCTTTTTATATTTTTTCTTCTACTATTATGACTACTACTACTAATAATAAAATAATATTTATTTATATAGCACTTTTATAAGGCCAGAATACTAAACTGAGTTAAGTGAATTTCTAGTACTATTTTTAAAATGAAATGTAGTGAATTAGTACTTATGCACTTTATTGTGATCACCTCACAACCTCACTAGAACTTATCCTACTGCCATGGATAAAGTTATTTACAATCAAGAACAAATAGAATCCAAGCAACTCCTTCCTCAAGGGTCTAACAGTGGCAACTTGGTAGTGGAGAAGATTTAACCATAGACTTTCGCAATTAGTAGCCCAGTTCCCTAACTCTGTCTAGTTCAGTATTGTGATTAACAACAATTCCATGTCATAATACACTTTTCAGTTAAACAATTGCTAGTTTTTTGCTGGCCATATTCTACATCCTGTTGACCAGACCATGTTTATACAGTTCATCCCACTACAATCATTATGTATCTTTAACCACCTACTCCTACACACACACACTACAAGCTGTAGCATGAAAAGTTGTGTGTCTGGTTGGTAATAAACACCATCAAACTGGGGACTTTGGGGTGGGGGGTAGTCTTGATTCACAGAGGCTTCTTCTGAAAACCCTGTTCTGATGCTTTGCCTTTGGATCAGTGGGTGGGATGTTCTCGCTTAATCAGTGCAAGGGCACCCAGGCTCTTGTGCTTTACAGCGCTGCTCCTCTCCCCTCTTTCTTGTTATGTGCACAGCTTTGATCTTTAAAGGTCCTTGAGAATGAGAAGCTAGCATACTGCGATTCTGACCCTGTGTTTGGATCCTGGCCTATATGATGGAAAGCCCCAGACAAAACTAACTTCCTTTCTCTGCTTTCTTGTTTTCTTTTTACCTCAAGGACTCTCATGCTTCTCTAGCACTGTCTGATAACATCCTCTTTTTACAACAAACTGATACTGTACTGATTTTACCAGTGCTTTAGATTTGTTTTGAAGTCTTTGTATTGACATTTATCTTTCATTTTTTATTCTTTTCATTGTATTTAGGGGCTGGTAAACATTTTCACATACAATCTTTTGGGGTTTTACAGCGGGAGTTATGGGTAATAATTTCTGGCTTTACGCAGTTATGAGACTTTTGGACCAAGAACCTAGGCTTTGGTGACATGACGAGGCTCCATGGACTGAGTTAACTAGGTTGTCATTACAGTCCAGGTTAAACTTGGTGCTGCTGTCAAAAAGCATGAAGACTAACCTCTGCTAAAAAAAAATATTTTGTCACATGTTTTGAATAGATGTGGTCATGGAGCAATATTACGATATTTTTCTTTTCTAAGCCACCAGATTGACCAGTTATAGTACAATCTTTATACTGTTTTACTATTGTATTGTTTACCTTTCTGTGAAAACCTTTCTATTATTGCTCTTTAACAGGACATACGTGGTCTGCTAAAAAGATTATAGCATTATCTTGGAAGGTCAGTCCTTTAACCTATAAAAGACAATCAGTGGTCTCATTTATCATAAGAATTCAGTGTACTTAAAGCATTGTCAATGGAGTTCAGTGATTGACCTTTATAGGTTTTCAGCACTCAGGAAAGAAAATGAATAATATCACTTTTTTGCCTGTGAAATGCATTTAGTCTGTATGTTTAAATTCATGGGCAGGGTTCTTGTTGAGATGTCCTTGATGAGCTGTTTAGATATTCCATATGACCCCTAGAGATGTGTACACATCAATGAGCCTGCTGGGCTAAAAAGGCTGACAGGGCCATAATCTTTTATCCTGCTGGTCTCGGCTCACGCTTCCCACTATGACTATCAGTATGAGATGGCATGAAGGAAAACTACTTACACTCAGCAAGAGGTTCGATTCCATCCTCTTATTGCATAATGATTGGAGATAATCTACACAAGAGTAAGCATGTTTCTAGTAGGAGACAACACACATGGTCACATGCTGCTCCAAATAACCTTTTGTAGCAATGGCACAGAGGCACAATAACACATACCTTTAGCTTTTGGTGTTGTTTGTTATGCTTCAGGTCAGTTTTTAGTGTGTGATTGCTTGTTAAAATTCATTGTATTTACACAATATTAGTAAAATGCCAATATTGCCAGTTTGCTAAAAATAATAGTCGTTCAATATCGATTTCTTGTTGTATATTATTAAAATATCAGCTATTTATTTATTATTAATACTAGACAGTTTATATGTACAGCATGTTAGCCGCCAACCTAACTGAAATGAACAGACATTGTGTTACTACGCCACTCATGGCACTTAGCTTCAATGCTGCAGTGACAAAGGGGGTTGACTCCCAATCCAGCTTTCCCTCTCTCAGACGACTCTGACTGTAGGGCTGCCGACCAGGCCGGTGGCACCTCTGCTACTCTAAGCCGGGTCTCCGCTGTAGTGGGCTTGTGCATTAGACTGCTATTCCGCCCAAACACCTCATTCGAGCACATTTAATAACTGCAAGTAGTAGTGCGTGACGAAAAACGCTGCCATTCAGGTGAGCGCATTTCGACACGTCCTTAATGTGCATAGTCTGCTGAGATGCAATTAGAAACAGAAATCTTTGTCTACTCTGCTGTTCCACTACCTTGCTAATGCTATCATGTTATCCAGTGATGCGCAGTTGTTACAAGGAGGCAATGTTTTCTTCTGTGTAATAGCTCTGAGCAGAGGACACTCTTCTTGTTAAATGAATTCTGAAGTCATCTATTTGACCAGCAAATAGCTCTTATTTGTAAATGCTGAGTTGTGACTTTAAAGCTTTATGCTTTTCTGGTTTGTGTCCTGTTTTTACCACATAGAACAGTGATAAGTATAGGTGGGTATTGCAGTGGATACCGAGAGCACCTTATATTGTTAATTACTTATTACGCTGCATTCATAGATAGATTAATAGATAGGCCTCAACAGCAGCATAATCACAACACACTATAACAACAGGGCCTGAGGGTAGATGGATGTACAAATGCTCATTGTTTTCCTATGGAGTGAAGTAGACACACTTAGGTCTGTAAAATGAAAGTGGCTGAGTAGTTCTGTATTCTGAATTATGGCATGCTTGACACTGCACATGTTTGGATGGCACGTGCACCCTGAATAAGAACAATCCCTTCTAAATACAGAAAGCCTTCTGTGCCCTGATAAATTTTCTTTTGCCTATGTGACAATAAATAATCACAAAGTTTTTGTTATTTATTAATCCTTGTAAATAGATTTCCACTTATCATGCCTTTCCAGCAATTCTGGCTCCCCTTATCAGCCTCCAAAATTATTTATTGGCATAATTACAGTTAATAAGTGTTTTTAATTGAAAATGAAAAATAATCACTTGGTAAAACTGGATCAGCAAGGTTCTGCCAGATGCACATGTGAAAAAGTAATTGCCCCTTTCACTGTTTATGGATGTGTGTCTTAATCATTATCATTGTTATTACACAAAGAATGCTTGTTAAAAGAGATTTCATTTATTTAAGGGTCCAAATGATTTCATCAATCGCTTTATCCTGGTCAGGGTCGTGGTGGGTCCAGTTTAATCCAGAAAATGTCCCTCCCCTACAGACACAGATAATCACGTGTCCATGTAGGCACCCGGCCGGCTTATAGCAGGGCTAATATTCGAACTCAAGAGCTTAGGATCTCAGAACTGGGGGGCTAGCGTGTTTTTTGCTGTGCCACCCCAGGGCCATAATTAGTTTTATTGTAGCACTGTATTTTAAATAAGTTTCATGATTTTGAGCAGAATTTCTAATCATAGATGTTACAGTACGGCTTCTTGCTCTCCAATTAGGCCTAGTGTTTCATTCCTGATTCACTGCAGCATAAATCTGCTGTGCTGTATATAACTGTTGTTTCACTAAAATGTTGACAATAGGGATTTGTTTATCTGCTATAAATGCTTCTATAATATATTTGCTTTGGACTTTCTTTGTATTACAGTTTTTGCCCGGCGGAGTTATTTTTAGGACAATAGATTTAATTAAGGCATCATAAATGGTGCATTTGCTAGTTAGTATTTCAGAGTGTTACTGGAGCTTTCCCATTGCAGAGGAAAAAGACACTTTAATTACAGGTATGAGCCGGGTTGTAAATCTTTTCCTCTCTGCTATGCTGTTGTCTTGAGAGATGAATCAGCAAAGGCAAGAACACATCCAGACACAAATCTTCATTAGATGTGACTTAATAATCCATTAATCTATTCTCTTACTCTTTTCATCTGCATGCATTTTATTTTGTCCATCCACGCCCAGCGGCATAGTAACGAGTGCTAATCTGCAGAATGCTGATTACATATCTACAGTCAGCTCTGTGATGTGAATAAGACATAGGTAAAAATAAGCTCCCATAGTACTTTAGTTGCTTACGAGGTTTATGAGGAATGGCCTAAAAATGAAAGATTTAAATGTTGTCAAAAGAGCGCAGGGTTAAAGTATATGCTATGCGATTAGTCAAGCAATAACAGTCACTCGAACTTTTCTGAGGTCACCTCTGGCACTGTAGCACTGATGAACTTTGATTGAACCTGTTAAAAAATTCAGTACCTTCATTCCCAAGATATCTGAATTTAGTTAATTCGGTTAAAACACCGTAAGTCTCTTGGAAACGTTCAAATTAGAATCAAGAGACTGAGCCTGATAGTAGTCTGATTCTTGCTGAATATGCAAAATATATGAAAAGGCACTCTGGACAGGTCGCCAGTCAATCACAGGGCAGACACACACGCATTCACACGCTCACATTTAGGACAATTTTAACAGCTCCATTTGACCTGACTGCATGTGTTTGGACTTGTGAAAAGAAAATCGGAGCACACAGAGGAAAACCAAGCAGACATAGGAAGAACATGCTAAATCCACACAGAAAGCCACCATGCTACCCACCAGTTTTAAACAACACAATATACTGTATAAGAGTTTTAAGAGTTAGTAGTTTTAGTTGATGATATGCAGTGCTAACTAAACAAGCAACACGGCACAAGCTGAGCTGTGAACCTACTACAGAACCATGAGAAGCAACTCAAAGGGTTACTGCTTAGGCTGTGAGCATACAGTAGCTTTAAAACAATCACAGCATTTTAATGAACTCTTATGATAATCTGTCAGGTTACAATAATTATATAAAGTGTGTGACAAAATGTCTTTTTGAATTAGTCCTCTTGAATTTAGACTTTATGTACACATCAGAGCTGTGCTATTATAGAAAATAGGATAAAAAATAGCTTAACAATACCAGCTGTAGATGTAACAGTGCTGTTTAATACTTTAGGCTTTTTAACAACAGTGGCAAATGGAAAAATCCTCTAAGTGTAGTAAAGTGTAGTAAAAACATTCCTCCACATGAAAGATTGCAGCCATTTGTAGAGTTTCACAAATCTGCTTCGGTTTGAGAGACACTAGGAGATAAATACTGTGTGCATGTGAGAGAGACATTGTAAGATCCAACCACTGGCCTTTATCTTACCTAAAGCTTAATAAATCTGTAATGTCGACTGGTCAGGAAGTCCTGGTTTTCTATTGAACTGTCCCCCCACAATTATTCAGGTTGTCTCTGTGGTTAAATTATTCAGCTTTTCAGTTTGGAAAAGCTTACTTTCCTTCTTTCTCTATTGTGAGCTACTGGCTACAGCTAAGCTTGATGAATGCTAGGTGTAGAGGCAGAATATGAATAGCAGGGGTCCCTCTCTTAAGGCTGAGATAGGTCAGGGAAAAGGTAGGGCCTGCTAGCAAGTATTTAACTCCACTCGTCCTCTGTGGGCTGTTGTCTGTGGACACGGAGCCTGCAGGCAAAACCTCATGAACTGACACTGGAGCTTACTGTGTGTAAAGTTTGCTTAAGAAATGGCTTTCATTTACTAGAGGCAATTATATATATTACATAAATATATTGCTTTAGCTCTCCTTAGTGTACTTAGTACCTGAAGCCTTTTTGCTTTTTAAATGAACATAATTGCATATAAAACAAATCCAGAGCATATATTTGATATTTTCCTGTTTTATTAGAAGGGAATTTGACATTTTCCTTTAAAGACATTTGTAATGATTAATGTCGAGCCCTTTAAACCCCCACAGGTCATATGTTTTTTATATGGGCTCATAAGACATGCCATACATACTAACTAACCAAACCTCCTACTTATTATCCACTGTCTACTGAAAGATCAGTTCTTGACCAAAAATCTGAACATGCAGAAGCCCAGAATGTTGAGATGTTCTTTAGTTCAGTCTTGATAATTGTGCATTTTTACATTCTTTACTTTTTAAGTTCTTTTAATAATAATTAGCAAAACAATAATAAGACGTTATTTGTAGTCAAGCAGATAATTACTTAAGCAGAGAATTTGGTGGGGAATTAATAGGAGATTGATGCAGAACGTATCACTTAACCTGCATACAAGACTGATTGAAGAAGAAATGCATATGAGGCGGCCGTGCAAACGCTTTGGTTAAGTCTTGATCCAAATTTCCCCCTGTAACAACAACATGCTTCTCTTAGAGATAAAAACCAGAATTGTTTGATTTTTGATATTCTGATTAAAGCTGCATATCTTACAACACCAAAGAAACACCTGGAATTCTAATAGAGGATTCGGCAGGAGCAACAGAGCATTGCAAGCATAGTCAATCATAAATAATAATCATGTAAACATCTGCTTGGAGTGTTTATCATTTGTTTATTTATTTGATTGATTCATCTTTGCCCTCCTCCGTGTGTTGTTGATTTGTAGATTGTAATTGAATAAAGCTGTTTAAAATCAAATTGAAGTACTGACGAGCACATTTGCTCACTTGATCACGTGCTACATTGCAGAACTTTTGCAGAACTAGTCTTTTTTTTAGCTTGATTTTAAAAGTGGGGCATTTATAAATAAGAGTTAAAAATTTTTTTTTATTAAATCCATGAGTTTATGTTTAATGTTACCAACCAGATGATGCAACCATTTAAAAAAAAAACAAATATTTCCCATTTTTTACCACTGTTGTTTTTTTTTTACCAATGTTTGTGGTCCTTAGTTCGTTGTTATGACATTGTGAAAGTGGTACATAAACATGGATGAATTTAAAACCATTATATTATTCTGAAATCATGCCACCTGACATGCATAACCAAACCTGCACCAACAACAACGACTCAAAGGTTTTTATTTTTATTATAATTGGGTTATTACTGTGATGCAGCAGATCATTTTCACAATTTATAAATCTTAATAAACAATCATGTTTTATAACATGCATTTGTATTACAAATAGTTTAGAGATAAAGGGTGTATCTCTCTCTCTCTCTCTCTCTCTCTCTCTATATATATATATATATATATATATATATACGTATATATATATATATATAGCACAGAGTATTGTTCTATAGGGATTTTGGACTACTAATTACTATACATATTTACATTATACATATTTTATTCTATACATTATACATATTAAATTTTAATGCATAAATAATAAGTTCTTATAAATGATGCATTGTAATAATATGCACAGTCAGCGTATTTCTAGCATTGTTAAAAATAAATTGTAAACAGAAATGCAAATGAAATGACCGAGGTAACACAGTCCAAATGTAGTAACATGCATTTAAAATTGCTAAGTTGTGTTTGCTTTCTCTAAATATTTAATCTTTATAAAGTGATTTATAAATAGTGATAACGTTGTAGAAAGAACAAAAGAACATCGTTATTATAACATCAGAAGGGTTTCTTTCTAGTATTTATTTCCTGAGTACTACTACACGGACCATTACATTCATGAATATAATGTAAAACCTAGAGATGAGGATGAACTGACCCATAAGAAATGCTCTGTTCCAGTTTCCTTGCAACCTGTTAACACATCCTGTTTTCCAGCTGCCTGTTTGCTGACACATTGGCTTTTCCAGTCAGTGAGCTGGCTTGCCAATAGTGTCTGGATTGGAACATGCTCACAAAGGAGGCGCCACTCTGTACCTCTATAAATACCGCTGTCACACTTATATCAAATAGGCTCACCACTCTGAGGCATCAGCGTAATTGCAGTGTTTTTTTCAGGCACTGATTTTCTGATCAAAATGTCTGCTAGGACTAAAGAGTATCCTGTGTACACACACACACACACACACCGATCCACTTGGGTTGAATATTAAAATGTTTACTTGTAGTTTGAATTAGCAGTTACAAAAGTTATAGACTCACATAGACACATGCTCAAAACCTTGTTGTGCTTGTAACACCTGCTCAGTGTTTACTTATATTGACTTTAGTCTTAATACGTTTTATACATGCTTAATTAAAACTGCTTAATATACTGTATCTGTGGACATGAAATAAATCATCACAAGAATCATAAAACCAGGAATATTGTTGAGTAACAGGAATTTTGGGAATCTTATTTTGTCCTGATTTCTACACGATATGGCAAAACCTTGTTTATTAGGTTTCCATTCTAAATGAGATTCTCTGTGCAGTAGTTTAGGTTATTAACTACTGTACAATAAGAAATCATTTCATATGGAAATCACCATGAAGGATCCTTCCATCTGATCAACTTGCAAAATTTGTCTTTCCAAACAGTTTATTTTTAATGATCCAGCTTCAATTATGTCTTCCTGTTTTCCTTCCTGATAATGCGCCATGCTTTGTAGAAGTCTAGCATATGGCAGTATCCATAAGTGAGGTAACACATAGTGAACAGAACAATTTTTCACTTATACCATCTGTCCATTCAGCAAAGTGCACCCAAAATGAATGTCATTTCCATCCTGCTGCTTAGGCCCTGTCAGTAGACTGGCTTCATGCTGCGCCTCTCAACCAGGAGTCTTCATCTTTCTGTTAGAGTTGTGCCTGCTGTAGGAATGAGAAAGCATGAGAAAGCAGCTTTCGACAAGAACGTTACAGCTCTCTGTTTTGAGAAATTACACCATGCTTAATTACAGGGTGCTAGTTAACCCACTTCAGCAATTTAGACTGACCATATTTGAATAACTATAAAAAAAGGAATTAAATTCTATATTTGTGAGGAATAAATTAATTCTTTTAATTATTTTAATTTTGATAAATATATACTATATTGGGCTGGTACAACATAATAATAGTATATTTATATTACTTTTAGTGTTGGGAATTTTACTACTACTTGAAATAACAATTCACAATGTATTCTTGTAAAAATCAAGCAAAAATAAATTGGCATTGTAGAGTGGTTACAAAAAAAGCCCATATGTGCTAAGCCCATCAATGGTGCCACCAACCTGACTGGGCACTTAACACATACAGCTGACACAAGCTGTCCGATGGCTGTAAGGCTCAATGGGAATTTGTCTTCTTGCAGCTGCAACAGCAACTTCTACTGGTTTATTAGATTTCGATTACATTGTAGAGATTATGTTGAGAAATTACTTACAATAAAACCTTTCGACTCGCTAAGACATTTTAAGAAAATCAGTTAGCTAACTTGTCATCACTATTCTTGATTAAAATAAATATTTTGTATAATGGAGAGTGTTTTAAATGAATTGATATTTAAGATTAGTGTTTGAGCCTGGCTGTGTCTGCAGAGCTGTTTACTAAGACTCAAACCTTTAGAGAAATTTGCCATTAAGCAAGCCAGCAAATAAAATGACCAATTTGGAAGCTACGGGAAAGCGATTTTAGGAGACAAATGATTTTGATGAGAATAAAATTTCCTGTGCTCATTATTCAGCCATATTTGAGATGTACACAGGGCGGCATTAACGTGACTTTGGAAGAGAAATTAGAGAGTAATAACTCATAAAACAAAGTAATTAGTACGAGAGCAGTAACTCTGTGACCCCCATTTATCAAAGCAATTGGTCTTGTGTGTTTGAAACTCGCAGCTAATTTATTTATTTTATTGCGTTAATATAGTCAGGCTTTGCAGCCACTTATTGGCAGTTTTCTCTAATAAAAGAGAGAGCAAAAGACCAGGAGAGCATCAGAGTTTGTGGTGCTTCTCTGGATTTTTCTGCTCACAGCGCCTTGGTGCACAGAAGGACGTTGAACCGGCAGGTGGTTCCCTGACTAGGCAGAGAGGCTAATCCAGGGTCTGCAGGCAGCTTTATTAAAGGAAGTGTAATTAGCCGCAGAGGAAGGTGGGCTAAAGGGGCGACCTGAGATAATTGAAGCCTGGAGAGAAGGTGGATGTGCAGCCTGGTGTCCCATGGTTCTCACAGAGCATCAACACTTGAGGTCATCTGGCCTGAAGGCAGTGTGAGGCAAAGGTTGAAGTGCAGGATTAATGTTACTTTTAGGCCAGGTATGAAACAGTCCATTTTTAACATTAAGATTTGAAACCATGTCCTACACTTTGGTTTCATTCGTGACAGGACAGATATTTACAGGTTACAGCCAGCAAAGCAGCAATTATGAGGAGATTTTGTTCAGCCACTGTGCTGCCCCCTTACAGACACACAGCTAATCATGTGTCTGTGTAAGTGCCTGGCTGGTTGATAGCAGAGCTGAGATTCCACCATTTACTCTTAATAAAAAATCAGTCATTTGTTGAGTCTGCAGTTGGTGTGAAAAGAAGACAATGTCAAATGTAGGATTGGCATTTCTAAAGACCCGCTTTGTTAGTTTAGTAAGAACTCTGTTTATGTGTGTGTTGGGGGGGGGGGGGGGGGGGGGGGGTATTTGTAAGCTGTTGGTCAATATTAAATCAGTTTGGCAGAAAGATGTCAGAAAGATGTGTCAAAGACCATACCATCACAAGAAGAAAACATTAACTTGGCCTCAGCATGACCTAAAACTCACCAACAGAAAGACCAGGTTTAGTTGCCTCAGTGTACATAAGAAGCTTTTACACTGCTAGTACAACAGCTTCTGGACAGATTCGATGAAGATTAACCTGGACCGGACTGAAAGTAAAAGCAGAGTGTAGAGCAAAAAAGAAACTGGATCACTTGCCTTCATTGATGATGTGACTACCAAAAACACTGTAGTTAATTTTGAAAGCAAAAAGCATAATTACTGCTCAAATCCAAACAAATGACCAGAAATTCAGTAGATGGCACTTCACACAGCAGGACAGTGACCTGAAATGTACAGCTCAGGCAACTATTAAGTTTCACAGTCAAACCCCTATACTGAACCCCACTGAGAATGCATTTCAGTCCAAAACAACAAAATAAAAGGCAAAAGCAATACAAACAAGCAATAACGTATAACGGGTGCATTACAGGCTTCTCAGCTGATCACCGAGAAGGACACTACATGTTTTGTAATCTCTGTGGAACGCAGGTAGCTATTGGTTGTGAATGTTTTGCGATCAGGTTGTAAAACATTTATTCATGGTTATAGTGGCCAGCTACCTCCTTTACTCCTAAAAACAAGTGATATAAAAAGCTCATTGATTCTATCATCGACTCACAAGGATGGGTGCTGGGTGGCGCAGCTGTCAAATATGCTGGCCCACCACTGCAGAGACCCGGTTTTAAGTCTTTGCATTGCCGGCAGTCTGGGCAGCTGCTCTTCAGACAAACCTGGCCGTGTCAGAAGGAGCTAAGGCTGAATGGGAAGTTGCCTAGTTGCTGCTTAAACAATGTAACAGTGACTATTACTGGCTGGTCAAAGTGAAGTCATTTAGTGTGCGTATAGCATTCTTCTGTTCGCATTAAAAGCTCTCAGTGGCTGTTATCTTGCCTCCTTCGGCAGCTTTGAATGCCATGCAATGGACAAGGTCACGAGTGCAAAGAAAAATGAAATATGTCCAGATTGGCAATGTTAATAGGAAAAAATCAGGTAGTAATATAAAGACAGTTACACTGACAAAGTGTATCTCGTAGACAAAAAAATGATTGAATAACCTCTATAGGTTCATTTTTTACTTACCTTAAAGGGCTGCATATGTAAGCTTTCTGGTGCACAAATTGCCTTTGACTTGTAAGAATCTGGCTTTTTGAGCAGTTTTTTTTTTTGTCTCTCACAGGAGTGCTGAGTATTGGATATCACACAGAGCTTTTGCTAATGATAGCCGCCCTGATAGAACTCCCACCACACAAATGAACAGTGGTGTGCTCACAGCAGGGGATCATCTTCTAAGATAGGATTTGGAATGGCTCCTTCCTCTGCTATTTTGATAATAAATTACACTTGAATTAATACCAGCATTATTATTTCATTCCATTCTCACATTCCTGTGTGACAAAGATAAAACCATAGCTCCATCAAGCGCTGTCATATCTATCTGAGAAGTCAAAAGCATGTTGCAGTATTACAGCAACAAGAGGCAACAACTTACATCTTTTTAATTTACTCCCTCATGTACTTTTAACACCTGGTGGTACATGACCTTTATTCCTGTCCACTGTCCACAATGCTGTTGAGAAGATTTGTGCCAAGTATAATTTTGAAGCGTGAACTAGAGACTTATCTCTGTGGTGAATAGGCCCATCAATCATGAAGAAATGTTGTTTGTTTTGACCCATAATAGCTCTGTTTTCTCTAATGTCTTCTGGATGGAATTAGTGATTGAACAGAAAAGTTCAGTAGACCTCCACCCTGCAATTAATTGGGTTCTTAGATTAAAATTGCTGTTTTAAAACTTTGTTTTTGTCTAGAACTAGCACGTCAAATGTGGACATTGCTCACATTTTAGCATCTGCTAATTAAACAGAATATACAATATATACTTTTACCTTTTAGATCTGGAGCAACTATATCTGTAATATTGGTGCTAAAGACTTGAAACAAGATTAAAAAAGGCAAAAAGATTTTGAGTCGGCATAACTGGGCCTGGAATGTTCTTTGTGTTTTCATGTCTATCTGCTAAACAAATGGAAATATCAACCCATCCAGCCAGCAAGGCAAACTATGCTGTCTGAACGTCTGGTCATGGATGTCTAAGGCACTGCTGCAGATTAAACCAGCAATCTCTTACTGTACATTTTTTAGTGTTACTTGTAAACCAGCCCCAGCAATGTCTCACCCTCAGTGTGAAATTAAAATAGCAGTGTAGAAAGACACAACCTTAGGGGTCACCACAGCAGATCATTCTGCATGGGGCTTTGGGCCGGCACTGAGAGCCCACTGGCAAGTGCACCTCCCAATAGCTAAGCTTTTCGGAAAGCAGTTTTCAGCATCTCTTAATGTTTCCAAGTTAACATTAAGTCTAAGCTCAAGCTACCAAGCTTCCCAAGCCCAAGTTAACAATATACATAATATAAGGCAGTAGTAGCTCAGCGGTTAAGTTACTGAACCGGTACTGAAAGGGTTGATGGATCAAGTCCAACCACTGCCAAGCTGCCACGTTAGGGCCTCTGAGCATGGCCCTTAACCATCAGTTGTTTTCGATCACAATTGTAAGCTGCTTTGGATAGACATGTCCACTAAATGCCATAAAAGTAAAATGCAAAAGAAAGATACAATAATGTCTATGCATTATAATTAGTAGTATTTATTTTTTATTGTTCTTATTCTTTTTTACTATTATAAAAAATAGTTTTTTGCAGATGTTGTTTGGATGCCTTAACTTATTGCAAATTGTTCTAATAGCAAGAAAGAGTCAGCCTACAATCCTCACATCGTGTCAATAAAGTAGTGGATACATTTACATTGTCGGCATTTAGCAGAGGCTTTTATCCAAAGCGACTTACAGTACTGTGACAGTATATTGTCTAAGCAATTGAGGGTTAAGAACCTTGCTCAAGGGCCCAACGGTGGCAACCTGGCAGTGGTGGGGCTTGAACCAGCAACCTTTGGATTACTAGTCCAGTACCTTAACCACCAGGCTACAACTGGATAGACGTAGAGTTGTGGAACCCAGCGGAGTGCTAAATGCAAGTGCTGCACCAGGCTGCACAGCTGTATTTCTTGTGTGTGTATTTTATAATGATTCTATAATTACATGTTGATGGTTAAGCTGACGCTGTAGAGCTCCACTCCAGAGCTGAAAAGCATGGGGCGGGGTCGTAATGGGAGAGACGTCAGGCCAGGAATGGCTGATGTGTGCTGAGCCAGGTGCATACGGCATTTATGACAGTTCGACTCAGCGGGCGCTCACACTGCGCTGCGATGCCCTGCTCCATCTGTCCATACAGCACATCCACACTAACACACACACACACACATGCACAAGGGTTGCTTACCATCTCTGCACCTGGCATGATCTTCATGAAGAAAACAATAGACAACAAGTTGCCTGCAGAAACAGTGATGCTTTTTCAGGCAGCCTGGTCAGCACAGTGGCTCTGTGGGTAGCACTGTATCCTCACAGCAAGAAGGTCCTGGGTTCGATTCTCAGATGGAGAGGTCCAGGTCCTTTCTGTGAAGAGTTTGCATGTTCTTCTCATGTCTGTGTGGGTTTTTGGTTCCTTGGTTCATGTTCACACGTTGTGTAGTTTTGTAAGCACAAAGAGAGAAGAGATTGAATTACTTCATGTGAAAAGCAGAACTTGACTGCACCGGTGTACACTTGACACATCCATACATTCATGTCCTTCTTCCACTATTGGCAGGACTCATACAGAGCCATTAAAATATGTTGAATATATTCTTTATACTGGCATCAAGGACAAACATGGACAAGGACAAATATGTTTAACATTAACATTATTTTTGTTTAAACAGTACACTAGCAGTAATAAAAAATGCATTTTTTAGTATTATGGTATTCATCTGATTGCCTATTGAGACCCTGAAAAGGACAAAGCTGTATTAGAAAGATTGCATGAAGTTAATACTATTTTGGTTGCTAAAAACTACGCTGGAATATCTATCTTTCTATCACTGAAAAAACACTGCAACCAGCCTGATATCAGTTACAGACTACAGGCCTAAATCTTTATTATTTGCCTTAAAGCTTTCCATAGTTAGTCCAGAACACAAGGGTTTAAATCCAAATGGATTCAACCCAAGCTGTTTTCTCATATTGTATGCTGATGACTCATTTGTGTATTTTCTATTTGTCTAGAGCATTCTGTTTGGGATTTTTGGGTTTGAATTTTAAGACAGGCACAAATGGAAGCCCCTGGAAGCATATGCAGGAAATGTAAACGTGTGTTCCTGTCCTCGGAGGGAGTGCATCTCAGCTAAAGCATGCAGAGTCAGTTTAGCATAATGTCTAAATTATGTACATGTATAATGTGCCCAGCATGGCAGTGTTCACTAGGAAGTGGCAGGGACACATCAGGTCATTTTTATAATGGTATCAGGGGGACAAAGTCAATCTAGAAGAAAAAATGAGTTAAAATGATGTATTTACAAACCCAAGAGGAAGCTGATAATTGCCTTAGTAAATAATAAAAGATTCTTTTTGGTCACTAGGTTACATCTGTGAACACATGGTGTGTTTCTGAACTATGTATGCAACGTTGTGAAAGGCTAAAAACGGGCATCCTTTTATTTCAGTTATCTGGCTCAGTAAGCATTAAGCTGGCATTTTAGCTTTTCATCCCTGTACCTTAGACTCTGTGCCATCTGGAGTGCTTTTCTTCTGCTGGCCCGAGTGCCCCAAGGCTTCGAAAGTTCCCCTCAAACTGCTGAAAGCTGCTGACTTTAAGGCAGCATTAGCGCTCTTTTTTGCTCAGTGTCTGAGATGATCGATAAGTGGTAAGAAAGGCACAAAGATGTGGAGACCTTGTGACTGAGGCTGGCATGGCTCAGTCATTATCACCTCTATTATGATGCTGGCTTTAATGCCTCGGTGAGAAGCTCTTCTCTCTCCATCACTGCTGCCGAGACACCTGTCTGTCTGGGTCAACTAGTACCACGCCAGCTCACTCTGCCCTTTTCATTGTACCATTAGTGGCATTCACACCCTAACTATAAAGATCTGCCTGCAGCATTGTTTAAGAGTATTTTTAATGAATTCATTAGGTTTGTTTATTTTTATTTAGGTTTATATAAAAGCGGGATAACTTGAGTCTGGTCTCATGTACATTTTTTTCTGTTTTTTTCTGTTGCCTAAAGCAACTCTTTTAACTGTCACTTTTTAACTGACAACGAACCCTTTAGTGTACAGCTAACCTATAGCAAAATATCAAACAACTTTTTCTAATCATGAGCATCTCTAGGGCGTTCGAATGGCACAGCGTAAAATTTTTTCTACCCCAGTGTCAATAGGATCCAGGGTGTAAATTCGGGCATCTCCAAAAGACACGACTGGCTGCAACTAAGGTGGAATGGCCCGAGACTTGTCTGGGGGTGTGTTACTGCATTGTGCCCAGTAATTGTGGGCAAACTGGACCTACTGCAACCCTGACTAAAGCGGTGGTAAGACTTAAATGAAATTAAATGAAATAAACATCCCACGATTTAGAATAATAATCCAAAATATTTGTATAAGAAAGCAAATATCAGGTCAAAATCAGTGCTTTGTTATGTATACAGCAACAATTAAAAGGGTTTTACTGTCCACTACTTTTTCTCTAACAGATTACTAAGAGAGATGCTGTAGCTTTAAACATCTTTGAACAGAAGGCTTAAGGGAAAATATCCATTAATTTAATATATGCTATTGCCCACTAAAGCAAGTTCAACTTGCAGCAGTGTTTCACTCTTCACTGTTCCCATATAATTGTTATGCAAATTTGAGTGATTACAAAAGTACTTCATAAACATAATACAGCAAAAATGTTCTAATAACTACCAGAAGGCCAAGCCCTGGCAAGATTGCTTTAGTAAATATACTTTAATAAAAGATAACAAAAACCATGAACCAGGCCGTGCCAAGCGTCTGTATTTTATGTGAGATTCTGTGCATCTGTTCTGCAGAGCATTGTTCCCAAATGGTGAATTTAGCTGTGGACGAAGTGCTGAGTATTTAAGACCCTGTCTATTCGAGGCAGCACATATAAACTCATCTCTGGCCTGTTATGAGGTCTTCCATGATGCTCATCTGCTTATATTCCCTTTCAACATTCTTCGCGTCAGGGCAAAAACACTATAAATGATGAGGCCTGTGAAGGATGGTGCACTCCATGACTACACTGTGATGGGGTATTGATTCTTACTACAATGCTAAAATTGCCTGTCTGCCTCCCAGCTCCAAATACACATGTGACAGCTTCAATATAGTCTAAGAACCATGCCGTACGCCTGGGCTCATCCCCTACAATGCCATGCCTCTGTGTGGCTGTGAACGGCAAGTGAGACCACAGAGACTCAACACAGAGAGAAACAAACAAACAAAAAATCACCCAAAACCTAGGAGAAAAACATTGCTTCCAGCTCTGGTGACATGAATGGTTTATGCATAGCAATCTGGGAAGCTGTTGGAAAAGAGTTATTATTGGTAATAAAAGGCTGAAGGGAAATATTTTTTTAGATTTTAAGTGGTAAAGCAAAGCCTTGCAACTCTCTTGTCTGATGCTATATGGCAGGTATTAATCTGAAAATTGTTAAACTTTGGTAATGCGTTATTGCAGTACTTTAACTTGTTACTGGAGAAGCACATTTTGTCACAACTGATCGTCATTAGTCAGTGGTTAACCGATGATCAGCAAGTTTATAGCGTCTTTATAAAACATAAAACACGTCACTGAGATTTATGACAACATCTTAATACTTCATTCAGTGAAAAACAGTGTAACAGTAAACATGGGCAAACAGTTCAGCTTTCAGAATATAGATTTTAAACAGTAACTGGTAGCAAACAGTTCCTTACAAGCAATAACTAAACATGCTAAATATAAATAATAAAAATACATTCAGCATATTAAAGCTTTTCCTTACATGATGCAAAATATTCACATTAGTTTTGTGTAAAAAAATTGTTACACACAGATCCACACATATGCCGAGGTTAACATACAGATTGTCAGATTCCACACTGACACAAAACAGCTTCACTGTTTGTCATTTTAAGTCCTAATAGCTCCATTGTTTATGATTTAAGTCATATTTAGTGCATGGAAAGATTTTTTCTTCTTGGATTAGAACTGCATTGTGCTTTGTTATTAAAACAGCTGCCACGTTGCGCAAAAGGTGGGTGATAATGAGTCTCAAATCAGCAGTCTGAGCGCTTGTTAGTGTAGCGATCTGTACATTTACTTTCAGTTTAAATGAGCTTTTTGACTGAAAAAGACTACAGGTATTTTAAAAGGTTTTTAGCTTGCATTTGAAATCCATATGTGCAATGACTAAATTCTCACACAACCAACTGATTAATGCATTATTTATTAAAATTACATTTATTTAACACATCCTTAGTGTTTTTGGTTAAAGCTTGGACTTTTATGTCACAATTTTTATGTCACTATTTATGTCCAATTAGTTCTACAGTTGTGGTTATGTTTATATAAGCGTGAAATTAGTAATTCAGAAAGCTCCCACTGCTCAGATTTTTACCAAGGGCTGACTTGCTGGCTTGATTAACTGTGGGAATTCCTTTCGGTTAAATGCATGCACTTATTTGACCTTAAAAAGTCTATGTTGCTGTGTGAGTTTGTTAGGCAGAAGAATTTCCAATATGGCTTCTAGAAATTGCTTGAGAATAAACATATGCAGGACAAGCTGTCTTGGTTTTGTTGACCTGTTGAAAATACAGCATTCATTTTGATGGAGGACTTTTAATCCCAATTTTCCAATAAGCTGCTTCAATTCATTTGAACCATATAATGTGACCTTTCCAAAAATGATGGCTTGATGACTGATTAATGCCTGGTGCACTTTATTCAGACTCATTTTTGCATTGGGAAAAATCCCACAAAGTATAAAGGAATGTTTCATTGATTTTTGTGTTGGATTCTTCAGTAACCAATAACACTTTTCACACCAAGATGCACACACCTTTAGCTTATGGGACTTGGGGTTTTGTGAAATCCCTTGTGAACAGATGTGACAAACCTAGCACCAATTGATCATGACTTCACTTGCTTTGCACATTATGTAGCCAAAATAAACAACAACATGTCAATAAAGCAATCAGAAGGTTTAGCAACATGAAATAGACTTATTATTAGACTTATTAGAATTTAAACATATATTGTCACTTTAGAGCTGCAGGCTAAATTGTTATCCCTTATCAAAAGCAACAACTTTATTAGAACTATAAATATGATGTATCTGTTTGTTAGTGTTCAAAGCAGTGCATTTAAAAGCATGAAACAGAAAATATGTCTGCATATTTATGTTTAAAGAATTTACCTTTACTTATCAAATAAGCAACCATTAATGAAAAGAAAAAATCATGTTGGCTGGAAAAAAGCAATGGCGTAAGTAAGATCATCGAGGATGGAGGATTAAAAAAGGACTCTGCCACGTGCATTGAGTTATTTCATTTCAATGATGTCAGTGTTCAAGCTTTTTAAAAATAAATTGTGTTCATTTGTTAAAAGCTATCCCTAATTTAAATTCAGAGTTAAAAAAGATTAGTCTTTATTAGCAAATGTTTGAGGTGATGTTACCACCTTTAGTAAAAACATTTACTTATTTCATCCCTGATTAGTCTGAAATACATAAAAAAAACCACCCAAACCCATTACACTGTTTTATTTTGAATTTATTTTTGATGATTCTTCATAATTGTTATGCAAGTCGACGCGACTATAAAGCTACTAGTATGCATGCACTGCCAGAATTAGCTTGTGACTTAATGAAAAAGATCAGAAATGATATACCAGGCTATGCTCAGCCAGAGTGCATCTGGTCTTTCAGAATACAGTAACAAAACCGCAAAGCTGATCATTGAGGATAAAGAACCTGAAGAATATATTTATATTTTAAATAAATTGATATATATTTATATTTTAAGTAAAAAAAGTTGTATAAGAACATGAGCTTAAAGGTGCAGTGTACACATCTTCTCATTTACAAATATAGAAAATTAAAAGCCCAAACAATGTAAAAATGTTTTTTTTTTAATCAGCAATATGTAAAAGCAGACCTCACAGTATCTGCATGCTGCTCCACTACGATAAGCCCCATTATGTGTGGGAATGGGTCGAAGCCATCAAATAGCTTCAGGTGAGATGTTCTTCTTCTAAGGAACCTTAAATCTAACATCTTGACCTTAATGGTGCATAATAACCGTTCCATTTGGTCTAAATATCGAGTAGAAAACCTGTCCTATGGATGGCCTCTGGCTGATAGCGTGAGCTAAATGGGGCTTTTAAGAACAATAACATAATGGTTCTTATGTCATTGAGTGGAAGGCATGCCATCAGTATCTCAGAAGATAGGACTCTAACGTTTCTGCCTCTTAAGCTTTGACCTTCACTAAACTCTCATTCTTCCCAATTTGCAGCTCCTATTACACCACTTACAATGTTGTGCTGTGAGCACTTCCTCTGTGCTTATCTTCGCTGCTTATTTTCCTCTCACTGATTGAAAGTGAGCATGCGAATTACGAAAAATTGTTAAGTATCATGTTACTAGTACAACAGTTAGATATTTGATTAGAAGTTAGAAAATAATACAGGTGTGTAATTTATGCAGTTTTGGGTGCACCCTTAATTCTTACCTTTAAAGTTTTTTCTGAGGCTACATCACACCCACATTAGGCTTCATAAAACTTTAACATACATCAATAATTAGATCAATAAGGTTCTTATTCTAACAGTGGTCAGCTGTCATATAAATATTAACTTTGTTGATTGCAGTGTGAGAGCTTAGGGGACACTATGGTAAATAGTGCTAGCCCACTAACCCTGGGATCCAGGGTTTGAATCTCATTGGCCAGTTGGGCGTTTGAGGCTGGGTCCCATGATGGATTGGCATCCTGTCCGACTTTGTTGAGCATAGTGATATTAAGGAAACTGGGCCCAGCATGACCCTGACCTGGTTGAAATATGAAGGTAAATAAACAAATATCGTGTAAAGATGTAATTGCGGGGCTAAGAATATGCTTTCTCATAAAACGACTTGTGTGCCTCTTCTAAATAATCTTAATAGGACACTAACACAATACAGATGGACGGTTTACTTTAGTGGTTGCCTGCTCAAAAAACAAGTGAAATATTTCAGAAAAAAATCAAAGAACTTTTCTTGCCTAAGGCTTGGTTTACTCCCAGTATGCCAAGCTGTGTAGCATGAGGTTTTTGGCACTGGATCCGTGAATAATACAAAATACTGTAGTCTTTTGATTTTGAGTTAGTACGATGGTTGGGACTCATCTGTCACTGTCTAAAAAGAAAAATTTGGGCAAAGAAATAAAAAGAATTGAAGTGACAAATGTTTTTTAGCACATATTGATTAGCTCCTTAGCGAATCCCTACAGAACGGGTAATTGTGTCGGGTATTCTCTTGTTTAAACAAACTGCATTTTGTCTGAAGGGTAAAACAGCGCATGGGAGAGCTGACAGATTTCAGATAAATGTGTGTGTCAGGGCCAATGTGCCGAGAGCCCATTAATACCATAATAGCGGCTTATGACATTGTTGAAATGCTGTTTCAAAAGCAGCCTTTACTCTCGAGAATATCAAATACAATTGCGCATACTAGTTAAACTTCTGATGACTTGCATTTCATTCGAAATTTGCATAAGTGATTTGTCTTCAGTGATTGGCTCGTGTTTAATGATATGGAGGCTGTCTAAACATTTTATTCTCTAACACCTGCTTGGTGATTCTAATGAGACTTGCAGGTGCTGTCGCCATGAAAGCAAAAATCAGAGGCAGAAGAACCACATGTTGTTTTATTGTATGTATTGTATTGTAGTTCGTTTGAAAGGACATCAGTAAAAAAAAAAAAAAACTCCATTACTGTACAAAGTGGAGAGCTGCATGGGAAAAGAGGAATGTTTTTGTGAGTTATCCTCAGGTATGGGCACAACATTAAATATATTTCCGCAGAGTCTACGGAAATGTGAATAAAATGTGTATTAACAATAATTCTCTGAATTATGACGACTATTTATAACACTGCCTGGTCGTGCAGTAGCCCATACAGTACCATTAATCCAAAAATCAATCAATCCTAAAGGCAAGAAATGGTTCAATATTGAGTTATTATATTTTACTATACAGTGCATTGAGGCAGGATTTAAAATATACGTAGTGTACTCCCTAGTGATGTGACTCGCAGTGATGGAGACATTTCAGGCACACTCAAATAACTTATTGTAGCTCTTACGGTAAAGCTTCATGCAGCAACAACCCTTTCAAAACAGCTTAAACTCTCAAACTAGAAAGTACAAAAGTGACATTGGTGGCAAAATAAGTTGCTAAAATGACTAAAGTGAATTCTGTCACACAGACACACTTTATGTAATATAGACAGAATGACATCAACAACCTGAAGTTACCAGCAAAAAACAGCTTCAAATGACAGAGCCTTTATAAATCATATATAGTATGATACATATTGTGCATTACTGTGTGGAGAAAAAGCTGAGCACAGTTTAGGTTTAACAGTACAAAGTTATTGGTTGAATATGACCTGCAAACTCCGTTTCTAAAATAGTTGGGACATTTTGTACAATGCCGTAATATTACCAGTGGTTTTACTGGCCAACGTCAGTGCATTTTGTAAATATAAACACATTTAAATTTGATACCTGTAAAACACTGTACAGTACACACTTAAAAAATTAAGACAGATGCATGTTTACCACTGAGTTCCAATACCTTTTTATTATTTCCACTTTTTAATTGTTGGGGAACTGAGGATACTAATTGTTACAGTTTTGCAAGTGGAATTGTTTCCCATTCTTGCTTGATATGAGACTTAAGGAGCTCAGCAGTCTGTGGTCGCCAATGTTTGATTCTATTCTTCATGATGTGCCATTTATATTCAATAGGAGACAGATCTAAACTGCAGGCAGGTCTGCCAGGCACACACACACACACACACACACACACACACTCAAAAGCACTACAGAGTCAGAATGTCATGCACATTTATTAGTACTTTTCAGTCTTGCTCTGAGATTTCCTAAATCTTTTCAGATTATAGGGGAAGACGGTTTGCGCCATAACATGCATTCCGTCCCGTAAAATTCACATTTGTTGGCTAACTTAGTTGTTTTTGGTGGTTCCTTTATTTGGTCTACCATCTGTCTGTATTACTAGAAAATACTGTGTTGTAATAACTGTCATGAGTAAGCTAAAAAAAACTCTAGGGTGCGCTGTGTGCTCCTTTCATTTTGTCTGTTCTTTAAAAGTCAACCTTCCTGGAGGGAGCAGCCAGAGCATCCTGTTCTTATCAACAGGTACAACTCTCAGCCATTCACAGTCTGTCCCATGTTAATTAGTGACACCATGAAACAGATCTAAGATTTTTTCACTGCCTCGTTTGTTTGTTTTAAAGCACTAAATATTGCATGTAAAGTAGGTGTGCTTGTATGCGTGTGCAGCCAAGTTTGTGTAGGACCGTGTGGGTGTGAGTTTGTGAACGCATGTGAGGATTTGTGTAACAGCATTGGCCTAGCACGCTGTTTAATTCACCTAATCTTCTTGAGAGGTTTCAAATGTGCAGACCTGTAATTTATGGCCCTAGCCTCTGGTGAGGAATGATAAAAAGATGCTGTCTAATTTTGTGAACACTTCACTCACATAGTCACTATCTCCTCCTGGAGCATAAATTTATTAAAAGCAGAGTCGAGTGAGAGAGGACACGACAAGGTGTTTGCCATTTTACGTGAACTTCTCCTGAAGCCCCTAGAGGGATAAAGTGAGAACACGGTGCACTTTAGGAGCAACAATGGCCTGGCTGTTACTGTAAACATGAACCATAGCACACCTTGGATTTTGTTGCATTTTGGGGAGCTGAAAGGATTTAGATTTTTAGGGATGCACTTTACACATTCACTGATATCCCTGTTTTAAATCCAGAACTGGCATCCTCACTCTTAAGAGTGTTATATAGATTATTTTATTTTTCTTTAAACAATTCAGCTTTTGCAGAATCAGCCATAGAATTTAGCACAGATTTTTTATGTTTTCATTCTGTCCAGTACACTGTGGAATTATAAAACCACTAAATCACTGTCTTGATGCAAACCATTCCAGGTGTGACAGGGTTTCTGTGCACTATATTACTGACATAAACACAAATATGACAGTGTTAAAAATATGTGAAATTTGATACAAAACAGTTTCTGCCAGCATGGCATCTATAGATAGTGTGGAATAGGAATATGAGCTTTATTGATCTTATTCATTGCTCTATTTTTTTCCACAGACATCTGTACAGCTGTTTATATTGACCTTCTGACCCTGACCACCTGCATACTCTTGGTAACCATGTCATTTTTATTTGATATTTTTGGTTTACTTTATCACATAGGGATGTCCTAACCTGATCCGAAAGCTCTTTCCTGGGTCTGATCCAGGGTTAAGTTGTTGACGACACGTTATGCTGTTGAACCCTGTTTAGCCCAGTTGCAAAGACACCATAGAACAGATTTACTTGATTTGCTCTAGTAAAGCATGTCTTACCATATATGTGCTAAAACTCATTCAGCTGTGAACACTATATGGCCAAATATGACTCCTGACCATGAGCTTTTTGGACACCCCATTTCAAAACAATGGACAGTATTATGGAGCTGGTGCCCCGTTTGTGGCTATAAAAGCCTCTACTTTACTGGAAAAGCTTTCCAGAGGATTTTGAAGTGTGTCTCTTAGAGTCTGTACCTATTAAGTCAAAACAGCATTTTTAAGGTTTGGCACTGATGTTGGACGAGAAGGCCTGACTTGAAACCATTTCATCCCAGTAATGATCAGTGGAGTTGAAGTCAGGTGTTTGTACTGGCCAAACCAAAACGATTTATTTTATATCGTTGATATAAGTGGGTGTGGCTGAAATATCTGGACTCAGTAATTAGCGGATGTCTCAATACGTTTGGTCATATAGTGTATATAGTTATAATAATAGCAACTTATTAATAACAATAATGACAATGTTAATAAATAATAAAACAAAGTACCTAAACACAAAATGTTCGGAAGTATAAATTTTGCAATATTAGTACGATACTAAATCCAGTTTTATTTATTATATTTTTTGTTTATGATAGAATTTCAGTTTTAGATTGTTGGTGTTTCTAAAATTTGTAAGAGCTAGTCTGATCATTAATAAAAAAATCAAACTGCTAAAATAGCTTGTAATGAAAAACGAATTGACCCGCCAACATGTAACAGTAATCTTGGGTTATGTGTTTAACTGTAATATTCTACAAGTGTGAACTATATATATAGTTGCACTTATTATCTAAAGTAATGTGAATGTATTAGTATCAGTAAAGTCCTCGGATCAGGATTGGGCCTCCAAAAATCAGGACATTCCTATCACCATTTATTTCTCATTTGCATATATATTCATTTTAAATTCTCTATTCCTTTTTTCAATAATTTATCACTGTTTGTTTTGCAATCTTGTTTTCTTATTTGTTTTATGCATTTTTGTTTGTTCAACATTCTTTCTTACTTCAAATCCCATTTCCGGAGAAGTTGGGACATTTTGTAAAATGCAGTATTTGTTTATTCTCTTGAACCTTTTTTCAACTATCAGGTGTACAAAGAAATGATTCATGTTTTGGAATGGGTTTGTACCTTATTTTATCTTCTAAGCGTTTTGAGTTTTCATAGCACTGAAACAACCAGAACAACTAAAAACATGAAAGTGTCTGTGTGTATGGGTGTACATGACGTCCACTTACAAATGTAACATTCAGCTTTGCTTGAAGTAGAATATTCCGTATGATACTTTCTGGGATCAAATATTAAACTATTTAAAAAGATAAATTAAAAATCAGTTGCATCATCCAAACATCCAAGATGTGTTTGCAAAACTGAACTAGTAAACACCAGATACCAAGGTAAACTGGCCGAATGTTTACATTTCTGGTAAGTAAAACTATGGAAAATATGAACTGTTTTTTTTATATGTCATTTTTGTTAACCTGATCTACTTGATGTTTCAATGGGTACAGTAAAAAGTGTTTAAACTGTATAATGTTCGATTTTTACTTGTTAGGTAGCTTGTGGATTATTAAACTGCGTTTTTTTTTTTTTTACAGTAAATTATTATAAGTGAAGAAAATTGTATCTTTTTATATTTCTTTTATTAAGCTGACTTGGCGGGTAGCCCCTGCTATAATGGCATGCGTTTTTTTCTCCACCGTGGTGGATTTGGAGAGGGTGGAAAGTTCACTACACCCCCTAAAACCATGAAGGACTCAGCAGGTAATCAGCAGGTAATTTTTTATTACCTGCACGCGTAGTTGTTTATTAATGGATATGACCTTCACAGAAGCATGGCCATGTCATTTTTACAGCCACTTCTATGAAAACAATTGCTGCACACATGCAGAGAGATAATTCCAATAGTCAGGGGAAAAAAAGATTTAGATTTAGCCTGAAGCCTAGCCCTGGTATGGCATCTTTAATTATAATAGCAGTGTTTGGTTCATTCATTCCTTTGGGAGCACTTTATTCTGGTAAAGGTCCAGCACCACCCCGACACACTACACAAGAATCCAGTTTATAACACACCAGTTTAGAGCCGCATGCTTCTGGGAGGTGGGAGAAGTATTCACAGAAACCACACATGAATACAGGAAGGACATACATATAGTGACCGGACACAAGTTTTGAACCCAGGATCCTTAGGCATGTGTAGGCATAAATAAAAATGGTGAATATGTAGAAGGAAATGCCCCATGAGGATGAAAAAATAACAAATGACAAGGATTAATCAGCAAAGCAGGGTGGACGCCCTGTCTGACATTATCTCAGTTACCATGGCTACAGAAAAAAAAAGGCGTTGTATATATTTTACTTATGACAGACACACAGGCTGCCTTGGACTCTGCTTTAGAAATGTTGTCCACTGCAAAAAACCAACGCTGCTCATTTACCAGCACCCATTTGGTTTGGCCAACAAATGGACACTCACACTGTGCTCTCCTACTGACATGCAATGTGAGTGCTTACATTGGACGTGAAACATGACCTCTCGGAAAGCCAACATTACAAAGGTTCTTTGATGCCACAGTTGAGGCCACGGTTGTCTTATGAACATTTTAATGCTTATTTTTATATATATAGCCTGATCTATGCCACAATTTGATTACAGAGATCCACACAAAGTTTTTTGACTTCATGGCCTGGTTTTAGTCCTGATAATGCAGTATACATTGTGGTCCCTTATAGACCCAGGTGTGAACCTTTCCGAATCATGTCCAATCAGTTCAAATTGCAGCAGGTGAAGAATTATTAAAGCTAACAGTTTGCACCTGAGAAGTGCCACAGCAAAAAGTTGGACCACTTTTGTGAATAAGCTCGGAAAACAAGTTTTTAACTTCAGCATTATGAGTGATTAAGTGTAGATTGATGGGTAAAAACTCCACATCACAAAACAGGTCTGAAAACTTTCAAATCCACTGTTTAAGCAGCCGATTACATAATTCTGTACAGAGTAACTTTCTCATTCGTCTGCCCTACCTGTTCTGTAAAATGAACAGCCCCCTGTGGACAGAATGTAATCATATTCTCCAAAAGTGCTGATTTAACCGAAATGCAGATGTGTTTTGCATTTTACTTTATAGGTGGTGGCACTACATTTTATGGTAAAGCCTTTGTGTAAGTTTTATTTTCTCACTTATTATAATTTATTATTACACAGTACAGTCTGTAATCTGACACGTCAGGTCAAAATACTGCAAGGTGGATATAAACGATGAATAGATTTTAATAAAGTCAGTGTGATGACATGATTGTATTTATTATTTTTCTGATAAAAAGTTTAAGAGGCTTTATTGTCATTTCAGCTGTATACAAGTATATTATTGAAACAAATCAGTCTTTCTTCAGGAGCATGGTGCAACACAGATACAATATATACATGGTGCAGACAGGAAGAGTGTAATAAATACAAGGAACAGAGCCGATGAACACAAAGTTAGAGTAAAAAAGTTAGCAAACTAGATTAAGCCTGACGTAGTTTTGTTCTTTACTGAAATCTTTGACATGCTTGAGTTTGTGCAATAGCTATTTGTAAGATTTATTATAAATTTTAATCATGGTTACTCTTGAGTTGGATTATTCCAAGGGTGGCATCTGCCACCCTCTGCCCTTTACTGAGATAATTTAAAACAACTTGGCCTTTTGATTAATGTAGTGCTCTCAATCCAGCTTCATTCAGATGGAGCTTGTTAAAAGTGAAATACCAAACAAAAAGACTTTATAATAATAAGCATCCGAAAAGTGAATCAAAGGAATCAATCTGTTTTTTGCCTCTGTGCTTGAGACACAGTCTAGCCGGACAGTCTAATTAGTGACTGCTGAAGAGTGCATGGGTAGGACACGAGCTGCATTCAAACAGGTACATAAAATATAATATGCTATATATGAAGATCCAATCTGCCTTTCGCCATTTATCTGTGCGTCATGAGGCGCCCCTTTTAAAATCTCATTTATTTCTGCTGTGCAACTGACACAAAGGTCGTCAGCTTTATTTTTTTGCGCTTGGAGGGGGAACGTTCACTGAATTGATTTGGAGAAGAGCTCTGACACAATATGTGGATAGTAGAACGTGTACGGGGAGGAGCGAACAGGGAGACGGAAGTAAAGATTATGTGAAGGCCCACAGAGGCTCGGAATACAAATGAATGCCGCAGGATGGGATTTTGGTTCAGAGGTTCGTGGCGCTGGCTGGGCACGCTGCTGTGCCATCCTGCCTCAGGGCCAAATAAGCCGAACACAGTGAAACTCATTTCTTACATGATGTTTTTTTCTGCCTTAAGCAATGATGCATGGTGTTTGCTGGTGAAGAATCTTTATATTGGTTGAACCAGCTCCTTTGGAACACTGTCGATTGACGGATCTAGCTACATTTAATAGAACCAGCACTGTGTGAAGCCATTAATCGGATAATTAATGTGAAGTTAATGTGAAGTTAAATCTTTTGGTTAAATCTAAGTCTATGGATGTGAACTCATCTGATGGGTTGGTCAATGAATTTAATCAATTAATTCACATAAGCATGTCACAAAAGTTCTCAACCATTTGAGCTCTTTTTTTATCAAAACAAACTCCAATCTGTTTCTTTTTTTTCTTCAGTTAATGGCAGAGGCTCTTTATCCCTTCTGCTAACAGCCTCAACAGCCTCCTAAATTCTTTGTGGCTTATCATGGACCTATTTCTTACCCTGTCCTGTTTTGTTGCCACCAGTGTTAAATTTCAAGGTTTTATTACATGCCACTCAATTAAAAGAACATTATGGCCAGAATAAAAACGTTGCTATGGTTGCTTTGCAGAAGCCCTGTGCTGCCAGGCCGCAATGCCCTAATGAAAACCCATCGTAGGGAGAGCAGAAGCTCCAGGAAAGTTTCACACCAAATTAGTGACAGCCACAAACTCCTCTCTCAGATGAAATTAATTAAAAAGCATGTGTGTTAAGCGGGGAGGGACTGGTGTCACAGAGGACTGCTTGTGTTTTGGTGCAAGCTCTCAGACAGGACAGGATTAATCCAGTTCCCCGAATATACGCTAGGTTTTTGCACCCTTGAAGTCACATATCAGGCGGAGACCACTAATGCACGTGCCAATCTTTGTGCTTATTATTTAAGCTTCCATTTTCTTAGGCTGGCATTGGTTTAAGAAACCTAGAGATGCTTTTTCTTATGTGCTTTTGTATTTCATATACACACAGTTACCAGTTTATTAGATTGACATGTGGTGATTCTCCTTGATCAGACCAGGGGTTGTGCTAGAGGCAACAGATTCACAGTGTGAATTTGGAAATGACATAATTGGCAGATACAGATGGGAAAAACAACAAAAAAATAATAATAAGTAATTATGTTTGAGTGGTTCATATTGGTCAGAAATGCATGAAACACGCTGTGGTAGGCCAGTTGCAGACAGAAGGTGGTTTACATTGATGAATGCTAAACTGGGCTAAACCACTCTACTTGAACTACCTGGTCATTTAATCAACCCATATTTTTACTGGCCTTTATATGTCTGTCCCATGTGATAGCAGGTGAGAAATTCTCCTCCCTCTCCTGCTGTTTTTGTATTTTTTTTTAGCCTGTGCTTCTTGCTAAATGGCACACTGTTGTCACAGTGACCTAGGGATTGATGGATGGTTTGGGATCTCCTGTAGCACGAGAGGCGGATCGCAGCAGAGCAGGAAGGGGCTTTTCAGGTCACGTATATGAGAATGCTTCATCATTGGAAATAAGGCTGTGAACACGTCAGTCTCCTGTTCCACGCCACTTTTGAGTGTCACATTCACAGTGCTTGCACACTTGAATAATATGGAGATGATAAATGACCAGGCAGTGTGTGGCCGCCTAAGCTTGTACGTTAGTGCATGTGGCAGAAAACAGGGGAATACTGGAGGGTTGTATTTGCCCTGCTAAAACAGATCACTCCCAGGCCCCAGACTCTCTCTGGCACGTGGTCATTACTTGCTGTGTCTAATCAGGACTGTGGCTGATTTAGGATTTCATGGCGTAAATGAATGTACCGGGAGTGTAAAATAAGTATTCAGCTGGAGTTATAAAGTGGTTGGAGCTCATCTGCATGAACACTACGCTGCAACTCCGACGAGGATGAAAATGAAATGGAATAATCAGCCTGACCAGTGCTAAGCCTCGTTTCTCCTGCGGTGCCCTATTGATTTTTCCTCTGCTTTGGTTTCTTGAAGAGCAAGGAAAGCTGAATTATCACTGTTTCAATATTGTTAAAATAAGAGAAAATATACATAGCAGTGCAAATATCTAAGGTTTTCTTTTGTAAGCACCGTACTGTACTGGCATTGCACAAATCATGTAATAAAAATGACAGTGTGAGACAAGATTTGAGTTTAAATATAGATAACCCATTTACAAATAAAAAAAACAGCAGGTATGTGAGCCTATTTTTGAAGAAGTCCTATTTCCTTTTAAGTAAAAACAATATATCTAAAAACAATCCTTCCCATCATAGAAACTAGGTGGCAGTGAGTACGTTTGGATGCTCAGATGTAGACTTGCACTAAGGTGGTGTACACACTGACTAGAAAATGGATACGGGCCTTGATCCTAGAGAATTGAATGTCAGGTATTTTTAAAGAAACCATATAGGACAAAGAATACAACAGATGTTCAGAGATAAAGGATAGATCTGTTTTCTGGCTGCTTCCAAACATCCAAGCATGACCTTTATTGTGACTGGAATTTTAAACAGTTTGGTGTTTTTTTATATGACTGTAAAAACAAAATCCAGTCATTTTAAATGATTCGGGAGTCTCTGTTTTGATTCATGCATAGTTCTTGAAACAAATATTAGAGCTCCAAATATTGAAATGGTAAGGAATGCTAAACATAATAGTTGTGTCAAAGTCCACACCTGTAATGAAAACAGCAAATTATATGTAACCCTAATGAGCATGGCCTATTTTATAGCTCACGCTTAAGGTTTGATATCACAATAATGGTAATTCTGGCTTTTATGGCTAAATTACCTAAAATTCTTTGTGCTATATCAACTTAAAACCTAGCTGAGAGCTCAAATCCTGAAATGGCTTTATATTGTCTATAGAGTGCTATATTATATATCTAGATCACTCTGACATCCAGAGTTTGAATCTCAGCTGTACTGTCTGATTCCCGGTGGATGGCTGAACAGTCTAGTTTTTGGGAGGAAGCTGGGGAACATAAAAACATAATCATGAAAACACAATATTTAACTTAATACAATGAACACATCTCTTTACAACAGTAACTCACAATAATGTACACTATTTAAAAAATTTCCTCATTTCTTCCAATCACTCCTGCTTAGATAAAGTCTCAGTTTGTGGACAAAATATGCTGTTTTTACATACAAATTACAGGCGTTAACGGACTTAGAACACATAGCCTGATTCTAATCAGTGATTGGTTAAATGTGGCTCCACCATGAAAAGAAGCTGCACCATGACTGGTCATATTTTGCACCCTAATTGGTCATACTTTCTGCATTGTGACTGGCAAAGCTGAGATTGAGCAATTATCCAATTTTTCTGTCCTGCGATTGGACAAATGTTTGAACATTTTGACGTTGGGGAGGATTTCTACACAGGCATCAGCTCTCAAATGTTGAAGTATTAAATCTGATTGATCCTGGTAGTCCAACATTGTCCAATATTTCCAAAATTCTGCCACGTGATCAAGCTGCAGCTGGCAGACTTGCACTTGTTGATGCACTTGTTAGTGCTGGCCCCAAGTATGGGTAAAATTAGGAGGGTTGCGTCAGGAAGGGTATCCAGTGAAAACTATTGGCACTTCAGCAAGCATGTTGGACATCCCATTCTAAAACCATGGGCATTAATATGGAGCTGCCTTTTTCTTTCCACACTCCACACTCCATTTGTTTGGCAGAGTTCAGGCATTTTAGCGGAGAAGATCCTTAAAGAGGTTGAGGTCAGGGGTCAGTACAGGCCGCTGGAGATTCTCCACACCAAGCTCCTCAAGTTGTGCATTTATTGGCCTTGCTTTGTGCTTAGGTGCACAGTTATGGACCGTTCCCAAACAAAGTTGGGAATTATTTTCTATAATTGATTTTATAATATAATTTTATGATAATATGCTGGCTGTGGTTCAGGATATTTTAGGGGTTTGTTTTAGTTATGGCACGGGCTATACCTGGCAGGCATATTTTATGTAAAACAGACAGGTATCATTGCATTTTAAAGTAATTTCAAATGTCAGTTAGTGGCTGAAATGTGGATCTTGTAGAAAGTCACATTTCCATAATATATCCTTGCATTACACACTGTATGTGAAGACTGATCTCCCAGCATGAATTTCTAACATGATTTTTTTTCTTTCTTCTGTCTTTGCTCTGTCTGTCTCCCCAGTCTTCTTCAAACCAGATAAATAATAGAGATTCTGAATATCTGATGTTTGAGAGACGTGCACGGCTTTGCCACCCGCCAGCGCGCTGTGTAGTTCAGGCAAAACGCAGAGCGCGCGGTGCGGTTTAAAACACAAGGCAGAGGAGCAGCGAGCAATTCCAACTCGCTGCTGTTGGGTCAATATAAAACCTCATTACGAGAGTGTCATAGAAAATTTGTGCACTTTCTGCTCCATCTAGCAGCAATTTTGCTGGATAAGCACCACTCTCATTTGCCGGTTTTACGCATTTCCTTAAAGAAAAGCTCACTAACAGGAACCCATCACTTTCAGGCTTCAGGCCCTGGCGTGGGGAAAATCCTTCCAGCAATTCTGAATCAGGTTCTGCCTGGTCCTGCATGTGTGTGTCACAGAGAGAGTTCTGGCGAATGTGTCTTTTGGAGAGACCAGGGTTTTTTTTTTACAGGCCGGGCTTTGACACCCACTGTTAACCCCATAATTAATCCCCTAATGACCTAGTTAGTATGCTGCTGCGCAAGCCTCTTTGTATATGTCAGGTTTATTACTGCTCTCTCCACACACACACACACACACACACACACACATCTCTTCCTCTAATGTACTGTACACTTTATTTCTTTTAATTTCTCTCCTGTAATACATGATTCTACAAGCGTGAGTTTGTTGGAAAATATATTGGTTTCTGACAATACTACAGCCATCCTTGGCCAGGAGTCCCGCAGAATTTGCATACATTAACAGTTGCCAGATCTTGTGAGAAGCCTCCTCAGAAGAGTGGTTGTTGTTATAGCTAATTTAATATAGTCTATTTTAATACTACTTGTTTTCGAAATGGGAATAGGATTTCCAACAAGCTCATGTTCAGGTGTCCAAATACTTTTGGCCATACAGCGTAGCACTGATGACAGCTGTCATTTTTGGTCATCAAATGCTAATTGGTGACTTATTACTCATGTTAGGATTTGTTTTTTCTCAAGAAACGACAGCATCACATTCAAATTCACAACCAACAACATCTTTGACACATCAGCCTGTGCCATATGTAACTTTTTGCTAATTGCATAACGTGTTGTGATTGCGGGATGACCTCCAGCTTGGGTGGAGAAATGATGTATGATAATTATTTATATATTCACTGTGACTGTTACGACTGGTGTCTTTTAGATGTCGTTAAATGTCATGTAAACCATATGCTAACAGGTGTTCAAAATTAAGAACAGTATATAAACAGTAAGGACATAAAACACAAGAGCTAACATGACAATAAACAGTAAGGGACTTAGGGTAGGTCTAGTAAAGTACTGAACATGACTATGAGGTTTCTCTGTATCATGCTATTTAAGTTGTTTAAAAACAAAAAAGTAAAAATAGGAAATATAAAACTCACTCATCACTCATGTGATTTGCATTTTACATTTAAACTTTGGATAAGAGGGCCGCACGGTGGCTCTGTGGGTATCACTGTTGCCTCACACCAAGAAGGTCCTGGGTTCGATTCCCAGGTTGAGCGTACCGGGTCCTTTCAGTGTGGAGTTTGCATGTTCTCCACGTTTCTGCATGGGTTTTCTCCAGGCGCTCCGGTTTCCCCCCACAGTCCAAAGACATGCAGTCAGGTTCATTCAAAATACAAATGGTCCACGACTGTGGCTTGAAGTCGAAAGACCTGTCCTGCCATGAATGTAACCAAAGTGTGTAAAACATGACGTTAAAATCTTAATAATTAATTAAATAAAATAAATAAACTTTGGATAAGAATTTTAAACAGTTTCTTTTTTGGTGGGGTGGGTAGGGTGTGGGTCAGTCTGTTTATGAAATTAAAAGACAAAACAAAAAAACCTGAATCCCCTACTGTGTTTAAATAGCTTCTATTTATATTCCAAGCATTCAAGTTTGTGCTGTGGAAAGAGGAGCTCGTTGACATTTCTGTGCTTAATCGAAAATGATCTTACTGAGTTGAATTTAATTTTGTTGCTCTTACTACATTTGTACTAAAAAAAGACAGGCGTCCATCTTTTTCCAAGAGCTCCTTAATAACTGCGCTAAAATAGATATACTAGTCAGTTTGAACAGCGGCTGACTCGATCACAGTGAGAGAGCGAACATTAGCATGCGTGACAAAACAATTCAGGTCACGATAATGACAGCAGTTAAAGTGGAAGATGCGTTCTGCATGAAGGCCGAGATCAGATCACATTAGAGATGGTTTATTTTGTTCTTGCTCTTTCATGCGATAGCAACAAATTGTTCCAAAATTGCTTTTAGTATGTTTTGTTTCATTGCAAATTTTAAGATAAACAGGTAAATAGTTTTAATTTGACATTTACTAGTGGTAATGCAAGTTTGGATGTTTATTTGAAATTAGAAACTGTTTGTGTAATGCAAGACCTTTGAGGCAAATTCATTCATTCAGTTGTTTACTCATTGTCTGTTTTACCACTCAGGGCTAATTCTGGTAGATCCAGTTGGCCTGATTGCATGTCTTTGGACTTGTGGGGAAAAACTGGAGCACCCGGCGGAAACCCATGTACACACGCTTTAATAGAATGAATTTTTTAGGGGCCATTTGCATAACCGGTAATTAGTAATTTCAGTCATTTTTATTTAACTTATGAAAATTCCTCAGGTAAGGATATTTATCCCACTTTTTTTGTTGAACTGCTTCAAGCAGACATATGCTAGGTTCTCAGGCATGAACCACCAGTTTCGAATCTTGCACTTTCTATGCTCTATGGTTCTGGATTAAAAAAACTTTAAAACTGACTTATAGTTTCTACAGAAGCTTATAGCATTGTTACCCTTTACCATATAGCTCACCAAAGGTCCATTTTGTCAGATTTACAGGTCTATCACGACAACACAATAATGAGCTCTGTTATAAATAAATACCAGTTTTACTTTTGGAACCTAATGTCTCTATAGGTGCCACATTAGAACTTCTTACGAGTGTGCAGTGAAGACAGTAGTTTGCAGACTGCAGACAACAAAGTGCTTTGAATAATACATGATCTGATAAAAGCCAAATGTGCAGAAAATGCTGGAAAGGTCACTATGATACGCCGCCATAATTACTGAGTGAAAATTGGCCAGCACCTCCCTAATTAAACCACAGACAAATTTCTCTCTCTGTTCAAAAGCTCTACAACTGGCCTGCATATAAATCACCAGGGAGAGTGTTTGGAAAAAGCCATTCTTTTTCTGTGCTTGTCTGGGGACCTTCAGTGCCCTACAACAACACACTTCTGGCACAAGCGTAAAGCTGAGGCTTGGAAATAGTGCTGTTAACATACTTTTTGGTCTCGTCCTGGCGGGAAGCTCTTTTGGGAAGAAGTGGGGGCAGCAGTTAATGAGATCTGACGTAAGAGCCTACGTTGGTAATATTTTCAGTCATCTTTAAATGAGAGACAAATATCAGCTGCAACAACAACAAAATACTTCATAGCATTCGGATGTTTGCAGACCCACCCAGGAAGACTATCAGAGATCAAGATGGTCAGAGATTCAAGGGTATAGAGAAACGAACCTTAGGTTTTAGATTGCAAAATCACAATGGAATAAATACCAGGAAAACCGGATTGTTTATGAACACTGACATATTGGCATCCATTCTGTATGGAAAATCAGAGTCTGTTACATGGACAGGCTAGGGCAGGGGTGGGCAGTTAAATTTTCCAGGGGGCCACATGAGAAACTGGGACTGTTGTGGAGGGCCGGACCAATAGACTGGTCTTTTAATTCTGCTCAATATGAATTTTATTTTTTTAACAAGCAGTAAATTGTATAGTTTAGTTAGCAAAGTTTCTGATTTGACCCACTGACCGCATGTGGGCTGGTCAGGGACAGTCGGATGAGGCCCAGGGGCCGTCTAATGCCCAGATGTGGGCTGGGTTTCAAATTATTAGATAAGAAAATGAATTGTGTATGTACCCTGACATATAACTATCATGATGTATGTATAATTAATAACTCTCTTCTCATTTTGTATATAATTCCATGGTGCCTAAATTAAGAAGAAGCATATATTGAATAAAGAAAAAGAAAAAAAGAATGGAGGCAGATGATGCGTGATGGACACTGAGTGGCTCCCTGCTGAAAAGAGACAGTAGCAATCAGCTCTTTTAATGAAATGCCTTTTTATAGTCAAACCCCTCAAGTCAGTCAGTAGTTTAGATCATGCAGTTTACCTCCAGCTTGGTGTCTCGGTTTGAATGGCTTTTTAATGCAAGCCTGTGCACTTGTGTGTAATCCCAGATCCACACTTGCAGCTCTTCTGAGCGGAACTGATAAGCTGGGAGGGAATCATGTCTGAGCCAGGATGAAATCTGTGATCGGTACACTCACTAAACATGACACTGATGAGAGCTTGGTGCACACCCATTGTTCCTTACAGTGCTCGGACCGACCTGCATCGCTTGATAATGAAGTCGGCTCACGTGCGGGGCCGAGCTTTGGTGTGGTTAAGCCGTAGCGGACGATTGATTTGCTGTTGCTCTGAAGGAATCATATATACTACGCAGTGTGTTTTCTTCCTCCTTTGGCTTCAGTGCACTTGACAGGCAGCCATCAGAGAGAGTGTTTTACAGATCCCAGGGAGCTCTCCGACTAACTGCACATGACCTCCAGCATTGAATGATGAATGGCAAAAGAAGGCCTTCTCATTCATCGTTGGCTCACCCTCTTGAGCGCCCGCTCTCTGTCGGTGTGAAATGCTGGGAAAAGCGCAGATACAGGCCCAAGCAGTCTACAAGTGTCTGGGGTCAAGTGATCATTTTATCTGCTCATGCATGCATCAATTATCTAGATAAGAGACTTAAATCCTTAAATATTGTTTTTTATCCTTGCCCTGATGCCCTTGCCTTGCTATAATTTGATTGGGCTTCATGGCTTGTTTTTAATGTCTTGACAGTGCAGTGGTAATTGTGGGCCTTTATAGTAAGTAAGTAAGTAAGTAAATTTTATTTATAAAGCACTCTTAAAACAACTTACGTTGACCAAAGTGCTGTACATCACATTTATAGACCCAGGTGTGTGACTTTCCAAACTATATACAGTCAAATTGCATCAGGTGGACTATTGGGAAGTTCTAGATGCATCTCAAGGATGATTAAAGCAAACAGGAAGCATCTGACCACTATTTGGACTTCAATAATTTTTCATTTTGTCATGATGGGTGATTAAGTGTCGATTGATGGGTTAAAATGCCAGTTATAACTATTAACACAATAATGTTTGCAGCAAGTAAGTACTCAGTATATCGACTCTAAATAGACTGACAGAGGTGCTGTTTCCTGCAGCCAACCTCGCTCAAGTCCAAAATTTCCATGGACCTCCCCAAGACCTTGCTTTATTTTTGTGTAAATGTACAGACCCAAAAGTTGAGGCGTAACCAGGAGTAAACCAAACAGTTCACTGTTTATTCTCAGTGTATATTCTCTGTACTAATGTTTCCTAATATTATGATCAATGGTCCAGTACATAAAGCCAGGCCATGCTTTGAGTGAAACCTAGTACAATCACCATTCATGGTAAAGAATCTCAATTTGTGATGACAGGTAGAGGTCAGTGTTAGTTTATTTATTTATCTATGTATTTAGTTTGCTTTGCCCTTACCTACTTAGTGTCCTGAGGTGAAATGCAGCCTAAAAGCCAACCCCGCTGGCAGTCCAGACCGGCCGTCGTGAACGTGGCCTTCACAGTTAATCATAACGTCTGCACTCTTTGTGCTGATTGTATTGCTGGCTCCAGGGATCTGCCATAATTGGATCCTTGTAAGTGGGTTGGAGAAGCTAAACAACCAGATTGCTGTTTGTTTATACCTTTTTCATATATTAGTAACGTGCTGAGACTTCTTAAACAGACTGGGGCTTGTTTTGCTACTCACCAGCACTAATTAGTAATTTATTCTTAACATATGCCTCGATTGTGGTCCTTTCCAGCTCTCTGTGATTAATTCAACTTTAATTAGACTTACTGATTCATTTTTGGCTCCGCCAGGACGTGTAGTGGGCTCTTCAAGACACCAGTAACTCGCCCATTTAACAGGCTTAAAAAAGGTGCCCTTGAATAGGAACCAGGTTTTTTTTTACATCCTAGAAAAAAAATGCTAGTGCAAAAACAGTTGTTACATTTGGTATATTAAAACATCCCCATCCATCTGTTAGAGCAGGAGAGGAGAACACCCAAAGGTTTATTTTAAACTGCATTTGGCTACTTTTCATCCGACCATTAAATGCATAATAAATCTGGACTGGAGTTTTACTTCTGGCTTTTTTGTTTATGGCAACTGTATTTTGCTTTTATGTGACATCGGATTTTTGTGTGTGTTTTTTTAAACATTGTTTTGTTTCCTTTGAACAACTATTCTAATTCTCATCTATTGCAAATAATAGATGTTCTTAGAAAGCACTAAACCCTATGCGTGGTTTTCAAATTGCATCTTAAGGCTGATAAATCTTCCTTGACACAGCTATTAATCCACCTGTAGTAGCGAATTCAAAGGTCTCTTTCAGTTTTGCTGAAGGTTCATTGTTCTTCTCAGTAAAATCTGTAGTGGGCAAGACAAGTCTGCAAAATAAAGCTTTATTGTTCAGAGAGCCATCCACTTTCCCTAAGTCTAATAAAGAGTCTCTTATCTTCCAATCTCTACCTTCCCCAGCAAAGAGCATTGTGAAGTCAGAGTCACATACAGAATACAGACTGTGACAATTTAAATAAAAGACACCATGTTGGGCCAAAATAGTTTCGTTTTGCCTTGGCATAAATTCAGCTAGATTTTAGATTAAGTCTCAGGAACAGTATTGAATGAATAGAACACAATTCTTTCAAAAATACCATCTCTGTTGGTGTATTTCTGATTATGATAATGGTAAAAAAAATGATCTTGATCCTATGGGTGTTCAACTGGATTGAGATCTGGTGACTGTGAAAACCACAGCATATGATTTGCATAACATTCATGCTTTTATTTATTGATCCCTTGTGAATATGGGGAAATTATTATCTGGAAAAGAACTCACTAATATTTAAAATATTAGGTTTACCATGTGATCAGTGAGAATAACTTTAAATTGACTGCGTTAACTAGGAATGGCAAATGTGGCTCAGATGGCCCAATAGAAACTGTGCCAAATTTTTGTTCCTGGTACCACAAATTGCTGAAAATGCCAGACATGTAGTTTCAAGCTTCTAGGTTCCCTTTAGGTCTCTGTGCATTAGTGTTATGCACATAAGTTTGTAATGGTTACTTCTTGATATTCACTGTAATTTACTTCAGTGTTGACAATTCTAACAGTGACCGTTCTCCTTAAGACGACCCATGAACCCAAACCATGCCAGCACGTCAGGTTTTTCTTTTAATTTGTCTGCTGGTTATGAATGTTCATGCAGGATTATTGAGCACCAAACTGTCTTCTACAGGTCTACTGCTCACTGTCAGAGTCCCACCTTAATCAGAGGGGTGTGCATATTTTTATTAATGTTGTCTGTAGCAGTCATTACCAGTCGTCTCTCTGGAAGGTCCGTCCGTATCACCTTGGAGAGTTGGAAGCGTTTCTCTGACTCGGAGAAAAGCGCCTGAACAAGTTCTGGGATCCAGGGAAATTTTCCTTCAGCTAACCTCAGCGTTTCTCAACCCAAACACCTCCATTCCACAAACTGGCAATTAAAAATTGATGGCTTTTGCGTACAAGCCTGCGTGTTGGGGGCTGGGGGGTATTATTAATGTGGCCTGAAGCTCCCCACAGATAAATCTCATTTTCTCTAGCAGTGGGGTAGAAAGAGCTGAAAAACTGAGCCATTTTCCCATGGCCAAAGATGAAGCCCAGAGGGTTGCTGTCATCTTATTTAAGGTCACTGAGGAAAGATGGGATTCCGGCTGTTTAGGAGGTTTCTATTGACTGAGCACAGGTGGGAACGCAAAGATCCCTGCTCGGTCTCTCTTTCTTTTTTCTGGGGTACTCAAAAAAGATTGTTCAGCAATCTTAGTCTTCCCATGATCATACACAACATTGTCGACATACTTGACACTTGAAGCGCAATACTGACTAGCTTCTAGCTTTCTAGTATACATACTAAATCAGGGTTTTTCAAAAAAATGGGTTTCAGAGAAAAATAATAATTAAGAAATGAACTTGTACGCGAACGCCCCCCTTGTGGAGGCTTTATGTTACATGTTGTAAACCACAGTCGGACCAGATTGTACAGAAAGAAAGATGCATTGCTTGTTTTGCCTGGGTCACATTAAAAATCATGGACAAAATGTGGGTCGCAAAATTTTTTTTGAAAAACCCTGCACTAAATAACTAACAGTATCTGCACTAAATAACTAACAGTATCTGGGCCCCCTTTCCTATTTATTGATTTCAGGTGTTTTAAACACACCCACAACTAACAATAAATAAAAAATTATATGGTTCCTAGTTTGTGGAAGCAGTTTGGGGAAGGCATGAAGTGCATAAAGCCTGGTCCACAAAACATAGTTTGGTGTGTGGGGTAGCTTCCACAAAGCCCAGACATCAACCCATTAAACAACTGTGGAATAAATTGTTAGTAAATTGCGAGCCAGATCCTCTTGTCCAGCATGGCTAATCAACCACTAAATTGCTCTTTCCATTGAATGGGCACAAATTCCTTCAGACACTTCACAAAATTTTGTGCAAGGACTTTGCAAGCAGAAAAAGGGAAGGGCTTAAATGAATTCTAATCAATATTGACACTATTAAGAAAGCATTTTAGGTTTTGTGCTGATGTCCCTGTGAACCCTTGTCATAAGGCTATTGTGAAAAACGCACGTTTTGCACTTGCATGCATCACATTAAATTCTGACGATAGTGCTAAAGTAATGTTGGAAACAGGAAGCAGTTATGAAGTGTGGCGTCTGTGCAGTTAGACCAAGATCACAGTGCACAGCTTGGCCTGCTGTGTTTGTTGTCCCACAACATCTCTCCACAAAAGCCAAGTTGCTTGGAGAAGCTGAAAGTGTCTGCTCAGCATAGGGGGTAAAAAGCCGTCTTCACACCTTACTCTACGAGTGCAAAACGAGGACAAAACCGCCATGACTGCACCTGCCAGCCGGCTCCGTCTAATGACTTCTCACTATTAAAACTTGTGAAGTTAAACTGTGTGCAAACTTACTGAAATCTGAAAGTTCATGCTGACGTTGATGTAGTCGCACAGCTATAAATCACCCGTCTCGTCTTGATACTATATGAAGGCTTCTGAATAACAGCCGTCAGCAGGCCTCCAGCACCATCGTAGTTAACGGTGTGTTGACAGGTTCTGCGTGCATGCGCATATTGTTGACTCTTTTCTAACTGTTTGTTTTTCTGTGAGTTAATTATGGAGATTATGGAGACAAGGGCCATGGGGACGACCCACTTGGGGTAGAAGCAACCCCAATCTTAGCATGATCACCCTCCTTATTATTCACAGTTTTTGAAATTCACACAAAGATCCTTGGGAATTCTGATAGCCCAGGGACCAGGAGTGTCAAACCTTTCCAAGCAACAACAGCAGACAAGAAACTATCAAGTACCTCCAGACTGAATTCAGAATTCAGCTGACATAAGCTCAGTCGAGAAGCACAGTTTTTTTTTTCATATCATGTTCCCTTCTTTGCCCTTAACTCCCACTCCCTCCTCCTTGGAGTGCTAAAGAGATGCAGTTGGATGTAAATGCAGAGCAGAAATAAGTCATTTTTATCTCCCAGATGGGTAAGGCTGGCACCAGCTTGGGCTTTCCTTGCTTTACGGCCTCTTTCTTCACTTTTGTTTTCCCCACACGTCCTGCATTTTTTAATGCGCTTTGCATTTTCCATGCCGGGCCATGCAGTTTACTATGCGTGATAAATTTTATTCTTATATTTATGCTTGTTACCAGTGGACAGAATGCTTCTTGCAAGGACTGTCCCACTTCTGCTAGGAAAGGCATAGAGGTGCAAAAAGGAAAACATTGGCCAGCAGTCACACAAGTCATTAACACACATTAATGCTTTTGTCTGGAGAGCAGTGGGCTCTGTGTGTTTCCAAGCTCTTGTTAGACTTCATTCATCAGACACTTACAAATGTTTTGTTCTATTACATAACACTTTAAAGAAGTTCTATCAAGCCAAACAAGGACATAGACATGCTGGAACAGGAAAGGACCGCATCTGAACCATTGCCACAAAGTCAAAAGCCGTAACTTTTATTTTATATCCTTTTATATATTGTATACACCTGTTAGTGGGCATGGCTGAAACACCTGAACTCAGTAATTAGGACTGGTGTCAACATACAGTACATTTGGACATACAGTGAATTTGCGAACAGGACAGAACTTAAAGTAATTTTAAAAAGGAAACGTCTCATTATCTGACTATTATCCAAAATAATTTATATTTTACAGCTGTTACTTTCTGTCTGTCTGTCTGTCTGTCTGTCTGTCTGTCTGTCTGTCTGTCTGTCTGTCTGTCTGTCTGTCCGTCCGTCCGTCCATCCATCCATCCATCTATTTTGGTCAGAATTTGTCCCAAAAACAGGGACAAAGGCCTGGAACTCCAGGCAGAGCTCAAGTCCATCACAGGACATCACAAACTTCACTCAATTATTCATATTTGGAGGCAAATTGTAGTAGTCCAATTATGCTGCCAGTTTTTACCCACTAGCTTAATCTTTCCTATTACAATGTAAGGTAAAGTCACCGAGCAACATAAAGAGCCTAAACAAGGTGCTTATTTTGTGACTGAATATTGTGATTGTAATCAATAAAGGACACAAAAATGCCAGATGATTCCCTCTTCAACTCCACATCTTGCATGGCTGTGGCATTTATCAAACTTGTGGGGGTAGCACTGTCGCCTCACAGCAAGAAGGTCCTGATTCCCAGGTGGAACAGTCCAGGTCCTTTCTGTGTGGAGTTTGCATGTTCTCCATGTTTCCTGTGTCTGCTTGGGTTTCCTCCGGGAGCTCCACTTCCTTCCCCCAGTCCATAGACGTGCAAGTGAGGTGCATTGGAGATACAAAATTGTCCATGACTGTGTTCGACATTTAAAAACTTAAACTGATGAATCTTGTGTAACCAGTAATTACCTGTCCTGTCATGAATGTAACCAAAGAGTGTAAAACATGATGTTAAAATTCTCATAAATAAATATATCAAACTTAATTTAATGGACATTATGGAGAATGTTTTACTGTTGCGCCAATAGAGAGCCACTGTTTTATATACATTTTCAGTGTTAAAATGTGCAGATTAGGTTTTATACTTTGTACCGGCTCTGTGAATGACATTATTATTATCAGCATTATTTGAATCTCTTCTGCTTCTCTCAAACACCTGACTTCTGATGACACTGCAATTCTGTGCTAGAAGTGCTTGCTCTGAATGCTCACTGTACCGCATCAAAGGCTGGACTTGAACCTCTTGCTCTGCAGGGACAGTGAGTTTTTGAGAGGCAATATCCATCTTAAAAGCAGAAGTATAGAAGAGGTAGTTTGGTAAAAATGTTCCGGATGCTTTCTGTGTACTCGTGATTCTAAAAATAAGTCAGCATTTATTATTTGTTAAGCATGACCTTCTCGACTCATGTGTATAGACAGCCCAGCAGGTCTTGAAATTCTATATTGTTCTCTATACAGTCTCTTTTTCCATAGCCTGTAGTGCATGACACCCACATGCTGTACCACATGGACAAGGATGGCGGTGATGGTTTCGGTAGGTGAGATACAGCAGGATCAGCGTGTGATTGGGATATTTGCGGAGCAGATGCTTATGTGGCATGCATTCACATTGCTAATTGCTTCCCTATTTTGGCAGGATGAATGATTAAGCTGGTGAAAGCATCAACAGCAGGCTCTCCAACCACTCATAGAGAAAGAGCAGGCTCAGGTTCCCAATTAAGTCCTCAACCTCCTCAGTTATCTCCAGGAAGATGATCTAGGAATGGCTTTGTAAAGTTTGAAGCTAATTGTGAGATTTAAACCACATATCTTAATACAGCGATCCCCAGCCTTCTTTGCACCACACACCGGTTTCATATAAGATATAATTTCACGGACCGGCGGGGGCAGGAGGATTTAAAATAAAATTATATAACGAGCATAATACAAAAACACAAAGTGCAGAAATTATATAACGAGCATAATACAAAAACACAAAGTGAAGAGCATAATACAAAAACACAAAGTGCACAAAGTGAAGAGCATAATACAAAAACACAAAGTGCACAAAGTGAAGAGCATAATACAAAAACACAAAGTGCACAAAGTGAAGAGCATAATACAAAAACAACACAAAGTGAAGAGCATAATACAACACAAAGTGAAGAGCATAATACAAAAACACAAAGTGAAGAGCATAATACAAAAACACAAAGTGCACAAAGTGAAGAGCATAATACAAAAACAACACAAAGTGAAGAGCATAATACAAAAACACAAAGTGCACAAAGTGAAGAGCATAATACAAAAACAACACAAAGTGAAGAGCATAATACAAAAACAACACAAAGTGAAGAGCATAATACAAAAACACAAAGTGAAGAGCATAATACAAAAACAACACAAAGTGAAGAGCATGATACAAAAACACAAAGTGAAGAGCATAATACAAAAACACAAAGTGCACAAAGTGAAGAGCATAATACAAAAACACAAAGTGAAGAGCATAATACAAAAACAACACAAAGTGAAGAGCATAATACAAAAACACAAAGTGCACAAAGTGAAGAGCATAATACAAAAACACAAAGTGAAGAGCATAATACAAAAACAACACAAAGTGAAGAGCATAATACAAAAACACAAAGTGCACAAAGTGAAGAGCATAATACAAAAACAACACAAAGTGAAGAGCATAATACAAAAACACAAAGTGCACAAAGTGAAGAGCATAATACAAAAACAACACAAAGTGAAGAGCATAATACAAAAACAACACAAAGTGAAGAGCATAATACAAAAACACAAAGTGCACAAAGTGAAGAGCATAATACAAAAACAACACAAAGTGAAGAGCATAATACAAAAACACAAAGTGCACAAAGTGAAGAGCATAATACAAAAACAACACAAAGTGAAGAGCATAATACAAAAACACAAAGTGCACAAAGTGAAGAGCATAATACAAAAACACAAAGTGCACAAAGTGAAGAGCATAATACAAAAACAACACAAAGTGAAGAGCATAATACAAAAACACAAAGTGCACAAAGTGAAGAGCATAATACAAAAACACAAAGTGAAGAGCATAATACAAAAACAACACAAAGTGAAGAGCATAATACAAAAACACAAAGTGCACAAAGTGAAGAGCATAATACAAAAATACAAAGTGCACAAAGTGAAGAGCATAATACAAAAACAACACAAAGTGAAGAGCATAATACAAAAACACAAAGTGCACAAAGTGAAGAGCATAATACAAAAACACAAAGTGCACAAAGTGAAGAGCATAATACAAAAACACAAAGTGCACAAAGTGAAGAGCATAATACAAAAACACAAAGTGCACAAAGTGAAGAGCATAATACAAAAACACAAAGTGCACAAAGTGAAGAGCATAATACAAAAACACAAAGTGCAGTGGCAACCCTGAGCTTTTTTCACTGCAACGAGACGCTCCCACCTAGAGGTGATAGGAGACAATAACACCCAAAGCGTGTTCCTTATGTCCAGTCTACTCTGTAACTTGGTTGCCATCACTGCAGAAAATCCTGCCTCACAAAGAACTTGGTGGCATTAGTTTAGAGAAGGCTTTTTTCTGTTCCAGCAGGACTGTGCCTATGAAGACATAATCTGACAAGTCTGATGTGGAGGAATTCCAGTGGCCTGCACACTGACCACACTGACCTCAATCTCACTGAACAACTGAATGAATGAATTGGAATGTTGATTATTATCTAAGCCTTTTTGTCAATTTCCTGACTTTACAACTGCTCTTTTGACTGGATGGGTACACATTCCCATAGACTTCCCACAGACCTCTTTCCAGAAAAGTGTTTTTGGAGGTAGGAGACCTGGTCTTTGCCTCTTTAGAGTTCAAAACCCTGGTTTAAGTCATGGATTGATCATTTAAAACATTAGTTGGCTTTAAAAACCATTGTGATGAATTTGTGTATTGCTTGCTGAACAGGGCTAAGATATTAAGGTTTCGCTCTTTAGTAAGAGATCAGCTATAAATCCTAGCAGTCACCCCCAGAGTATAGAACAGAGACCATGACAGAGGTGGTAAGTGGAGTAATGTTTGGACATTAGACATGCGTCTGTGGTTTGGACCTGATAACACTTTACCCTACAGCAGTAGACCCCTCTGTGTACAAACATGCATTTTCTTCCCACAGAAATGGTTTCCACTTACTTCTCACTCTGTTTTGATAGTGTATGTGAGATTATTGCTCAGGTTCTGATTTACCAGGCGATGCAGGTGATTAACCAAGCATAATTGCACAAACATGCAAAACAACATGTAAATGAGGTCTTGTATGTACAGTGAGTTCTTGATAACCGTGGCAAATCTGAATTTCATAGAGTTTGAGGTTGCAGCCAGCAATGTGGAAAGTGAGACATAAATATTGTTCTATTCTGCTTCTTGGTGGCTTTTCTGAGCAATATTATCTTAGCTCTGTCATCCGGTTTGTAGAGATACTTGACATGATTCAAGGCAAGGTGTTGCTGGTACCACTTCTTGTGGTACTCAAAGCATTATTAACCTTTAACCTTTATTAACCTTTAAAATCTTTTTGTACTTCAAAAGCTTTACCATGAAGCATTTTTAAAAACACTTTAAAAAGATGGATTCCTTAAGAGCCTGTTTTATTCTGAAGTAATGGAAAACAATCTAATTGATGTCAGTCTGGCGTGTGATGTGGAAAGTGGTTGGTTGTACCTAAGCAAGTTTATAAAGGTTTCTCTAAGGGGCTGCACTCTTTTCTCACATATTTTTAGAATTAAGTTAGTAAAATACAGCTGCAAAAGGTGGCATTTATTTAAATCTAATGGGATTCTGGTTTTCATATGTTTTATAGACGTATGCCATTAATACATCAAGATAGACTAATCACAACTGTTGATGAGGGAAATTGTGCCATCCTCATTTTATTGGACCTTAGTTCTGCTTTTGATACTGTTGACCATGACATACTTGTTGGTCGCCTGGAAAAGTGGGTGGGGTTACAGGGAGAGGCCCTGAATTGGTTCATATCTTATTTTAAGAATAGAACCTTTTCAGTGAATATTAGCAGCTATTTCTCTTCTTCTGCTGATGTCTCTTGTGGTGTTCCACAAGGGTCCATACTAGGGCCCCTCCTTTTTTCCATCTATATGCTGCCATTGGGTCAAATAATTAGGAAGCACAATGTCAGCTTTCACCTGTATGCTGATGACATACAGCTTTATCTTCCCATTAGACCGAATGACAATGGCTCGTTAACATCTCTTAGCAGTTGTCTTGAGGACATAAAGAGGTGGATGGCTGACAATTTTCTTCAGCTGAATGAAAGCAAGTCAGAGGTTATCGTTTTTGGGGGTCCTCATCACATCAATAGTGTCTCCAATAACCTTGGTCACTTGTCTACATGTGTCAAAACATCTGTGAGAAATCTTGGTGTTATCTTTGACTCTGACCTCCGATTTGATAAACAAATCAACTCTGTGGTAAGGAATAGCTTCTTCCAGCTCAGAAATATTGCGAAGATTAAGCCTTTTCTCTGCTATTCTGACCTGGAAAAAGTTATTCATGCATTCATTTCTGCAAGAATTGACTACTGTAATTCTCTGTATATTGGGATTAGTCAGTCTCTGTTGCGGCGCTTGCAGGTAGTCCAGAATGCAGCAGCAAGGTTACTGACTAATACCAAGAAAAGAAACCATATTACACCAGTCCTTGCCTCACTACATTGGCTGCCTGTTCAGCACAGGATTCATTTTAAAGTGCTTTTATTTGTTTTTAAAGCGCTTAATGGTCAAGCCCCGGCTTATCTCAGTGGTATGCTTTCTCCCGCAACCGCACAGCGATCTTTAAGATCAGCCACTCAGAATTTGTTGACTGTTCCTAGGGCTCGTTTGAAGCTAAAAGGTGATCGTGCATTTGCAGTTTATGCTCCGAGGCTATGGAACACTCTACCTCCTAATATTCGACAAGCACCTTCGGCCGCTGTTTTTAAATCACTCCTAAAAACATACCTTTATAAGCTGGCATTTGAACAGTGAGGAGCTGTGTTAATTTTAATTGTTTAGTCTATTTGTATTTGTTTTATTTTGTCTCTTACTCTGTATTTTTATTTGGTTCTTACTTTTTTAATATAATGTTGTGTTATGTATGCTTATTCGATGTACAGCACTTTGGTCAACGTAAGTTGTTTTAAGAGTGCTTTATAAATAAAATTTACTTACTTACTTACTTACTTACAACAGTAGCGCTTATTGATTGTGTCTTGGTCTCTTTGTGTTCTATTTAATGGGACAGCAAATTGTAAGGCTACTTACCTGACCATAGGGGAATCTAGTTTTTTATTTGCTCTGTTTAAACACATAAAATTAGGTTTTAAGATTTTATAGCATGTTAATCAGTCCAGTGTGCCCCCATTGACATTGTAACTAAAAAAGACTGGGAAGACGTAGTGGCTTTAGATCAGTCTCTTGTGCCTCATTCCTCATTGTTGAATAGGTAATGCTGATCAGTTATTTGCCCCTCATCAGCAAAACTCAAAAAATTCAATGAACAAGATGAGAAAGACATTGTTCATTTAAGAGCCAGGACATCAGGGAACGGACGCTCTGGAGTTGCTTAATTTATTTGCGTTCATGATTTGTCCCTGAGTAAGTGTGTGAAAGACTTTTCAGATATATTTATTTACTTTTTGGCGGACGCACCCTGTCTGTTTGTGACAGATTCATTTCAGCTATCCCACTGCAGTTTCTTTTATAATTTTCTTTGTTATGGCATTAAACAAGAAACTTGTGAAAATTCAATTACTGTGGTCTTTAGAGATTCCTTATTGTAAAGCTGTGGAAGCTCCACCGATGTCTCTCCGCCCGTTTCAGTCTAATGCGGCTCTGGAATTGGCCCTTATTTATGCTTATCAATGTTATTCAAATAAATGGACAAAAAACTCCCCTAAAAGCTGATATATTTTTTGGCTCTGGAGGAATTTGTCGATGACACATTTGTCTAGTAAGGTGGCAGCATTTCTCCTGCGACCTCCTCCACCCTAACAGCTTTATCTTTCACACCATTACATTCCAGGTTTTTTTTTATGTTTTTAATGAGCTCTGGTCTGAAGGTTTATTTCAGGTTCAGACTAATTGCTGCTGATTGATGATTCTGTTTAATCCTTGTTCCTGCACTATAGTGAAAAGCAAAAAATTTTGTTGGTCTGTGTTATGCTGTTCCAGCCAGCTTGGTTTTGATGGGTTGCTGGCATAAGTGTCAGGCGAGGTGAACCGAGGAGGGGCGCAGCATCCCACTGGTCCGTGCGCTTGTTAGCATAGCATGTGACAATCCAGACAGAGAAGCAAGGGTGCATGCGAGTGATATTCCATAAAAAATAGGATGGGGTGGGGGTCGGCTGCTGCCACTGCTGCATAATGACACGCTGGAGGAGTGAGGAGCAAGCACTGTGTGATTGGAGCCCTAATTTGGGAGCAACAATTTCCTGCAGCAGTGTCTCAGAGCAATATTACAGAGAAATCATTTATCCCACTCTACTTCTTCCTGTTCCCTGTTTGGTTGGGTAACAGTGTCTGCAAATTCTGTTTACCAGATTCATTACAAACATGTTTATGGTGTGCAGTATGTCATGCATATTGCCTTATAATGAGCGTCATAAGCCATTAAAAGTAATCATAAGGACAGCTACTTCTGCAAAACACATTTACCAGAAAGCAGGAATGTGGCCTTTAAGAAAACATATGCTGCTCGAAACAACGGCATTTAATGTGACTGATCTTATAGTCAGTTATTGTATAAGCAAGGTGTATAATATAATACATTACATGCTCTATAGCACTACAAGTACCTGGAACTACTTAAAATGAATCATTCTATTTTTCAAGGCAGTATGCATACAATCTGTTATTAAAGAAGCTAATGCCAGTTGCCAAGGTAAATTGTAACAAACCCACCCGTCACAGATACGGAATCATGTCCTTCTGCTTCCCAGATTTGGCTGGCAGATGGGGCGTGGAGGTGCAGATGATTGATATGTCAGTTCCTCTTAACTGGCAGTGACCGCTTCATTGATGTTGATTTGCTCCAGGTGGAAGTGATTATATTTACATTTGCCAGCTCCTCCGTTGGTAACCTGCTTTCTATCAGTCTGGTCAAGATTTCTGCTGGCGTATGAGGCCAGCACACTTATCTTTTTTTGGGAACCTAGCCGGTATCTCTGTGCTTTTCAGACATCACGAGCAAACCACCATGAACAAGCGAGATGCCACAGAGGTGGCACGACAGCCCTTTTCCTAAGTGGGGCCAACGTTCGGAACCATTCGAACAGGGTTTAATTTTAATTGTTGCAGGTGCGGTGATACATCTGGCATTTCAGTGGTGGGATGCAATCTGCCTCGTGACAGCAAATATTCACATCTGCTTTCACTCTGAGTGATCTATATAAGATTTGTACCCGGCACTAGTTTTAGTAGTTGTGGCATAAGTGTAACACAGATGTTTAATATGGCTGTTCCAGTAATCATAGTCACTGCACTTAGGCATGGTAATTTACAATCAGTACAGACTCCAGAGCAACACACAAAGGTAAAAACTGAAAACAAATCAATAAAACCACAGCAACCAGAGCAAACTAGTAAACACACACACACACACACACACACACAAACAAGGCTTAGGAAAACATAGCTTCTAGAATGAGCTGTAATAAGGGCCATCAGAGCATATACATCAAAGACTATGTCTTCTCCTTAACACCCCCCAAGCGTGCAAAGTCCAGAAAACCCAGACTTAATGTAATATCTACATCATAGTTTTGAGATACTTTCCTTTACTTGTCTTTTGGCAGGTATTACATATTCATTTACTCATTCACACCTAGGGGCAATTCCGAATAGCCAGTACAGCTACTGGTGTGAGTGAGGTATAAGAGGAAACTGTAGTATCTATACAAAACCTGTGGGAACATGGAGTTCTACACAACAGTTCAAGAGTAACTAAAGGCAAGGATCAAATCTGGGTTCCATAATTGCACAATGTTTTATTTTATTTCATAATACAGCTCGTACTGTAAAACAGAACCAGTCTTTCTGATGTCCAATTGGAGTTTGTTAATGTAACAAATCAAACTTAATCATCCATCACATTACATATCAAAGAACACCATATGCAACTAATTTGTTCTTAAAACTGTATTGCAAAGAACAAACTGGGTTTAAAAGCACGTTAAACACATATGTTTATCTGACATAACTGTAACAGGTCAGCACAGCAAGTAGCCAACAGTAGCCAGTTGTCTGTAGCCACAAAAGTTGGGTTAGTTACACCAAAAAGTTATTTAATACAAAAGATTCAACAACTTATTTACACTACTTCTTATTGTTTAAATTCCCCTGAAATTACTAGACAATGCAGTGACACACCCTGGACAGGACGCCAATCCATTGTGGTGCCTTGGCCACCCTCCGCCGACCAATCATGTCTGTATGTAGATGCCTGACCAGATTGCAATTTTATTTCATTAATTTATTAATAAATTATTTATATTTTTCTAAAGGCATATATTACTGATTATTTCTACTTCATGATGTGTGTGAAAACCTGACCATGAGCACTTTTTGCAGCAGTGCAGCCTCCACTCTTCTAAGAAGCATTGCACAATATTTGGCCACCCCCCTCAGCCCTCCACATCAGACAGAGTGCTTAGGAATTAGCCTGTGTAAACACATGTGTTCTCTACTTAAAACGACTGTTGATAACTTTAGCTTAATACTACCATTTACTAACGGTGTTTTTTCTTTATACTGTTAGTGCTGGGTAGCTCAGTGGCACAGGGATTGGGAGTGCTGCAGCCTAGGTTCGATCTTTGACTCCATTAATTGCATATTTTTCCCCGTAGTCATGTGACTTTTCTTCAGGTGCCCTGGTTTCCTTCCATCTTTTAAAAAGCAAAAGATGAATGGGCTGCACTGACTTCTCTCTATTTTATGAGTAAGTGTGTAGGTGAATGTATTAGTGTGTGTTGCACAACGATGGATTGACACCATGTGTGTGCCTCTCCTCTCTGTCCAGTGTTCCTGAGTGGCGCCAGGCTCTGACCAAGATAAAGCGGTTAGTGAAAACGAATAAGTGAATAATCATATTTTTGCTCCTAATCTGAGATCCACCGAGATCAGATACTGCCGTCTGAGTTGTGTTCTGCACTGTTCTCACCCTAGGTCTGTCTGTCTCTCTCTCTTTCTCCCCCTCCTTATTTTCTTGGACCTCAGGCAGACTTTGTCTGTTCTTCTCTCTTTATCCCATTCCTTAAATTAAGGTACTTGATTTTGCAGTCTGATGGGCAATTTGCTCTTCATTTACGAGTCTAGGCCGTGGTTTTCTTTGAAGCCACGTGAATAACAGTGAAAACTGTTTCAAAAATATAAAGATGCATCATATTGAATCAGATCAAGCTGGAAGGATGTAACTTTGGCTTCATATGGGTTTTCAAACTCACATCAGACTCCTGTTCAACTATGTTGCATGCTGTAGATCTAGTCTTGTTTTAATCTCATCTGTGAATTGCAGCAAAGCAATACACTGCCACTTCAGCGCTCCGTATTGTTATTTTAATCAAACACCAGTAATGTCCTTCTGCCATGAATATACGGTAGATCTAGGATAAGAATAGTGGTCTGTAAGGTCTAAAAGGCTGCAAAGCTGTTAATTAGGCATTAAATGATGACACTGGACCAATGGCTGAGCATCATCTTGCCTCTGGCCTGCCAGACCAGTCTTGCTTAGCTCAGCTTAATGCAACAGAAGAATAGAAGCTGTTAAAATTATCTTGACAAAGTGAGGGGTGTTTGGCATGGTTTTTACAATACTATTATTGGACGTAATGTTGCCTGACCTAAATCAAAGCACATGGAGAAATGTACTCGTAATTTGAATGGTCTGGGCTTCAGATATCAATAAGCCAAAACTTTAGGTCCACCCTCCTAATATACTGTCAAAACCAAAGGAGTTTAGTGGTATCTGGTACCACGGCATTACCAGTAGGTCGTTCAACATGTGTATGTTGTGCCTGCGTGCCCAATGTAGGTGCTTTGACAATGGACAGGAGTTAGAAGCCTTTATGTACTCTGGCATCACTAGTCTTGGTTGTCCAAAAACCTGCCAGTGGTTTGTGTCTTGTCCCGCTTTAGGATCACGGTTGGTGTGTACATATCAGCATTCCTCACTGTTATGGAGATACTTCAACCCAACCCACGGTTTGGTTCTTATCAAAGTCACTAAGTTTTAATGCTGCCCATATCTGCTGCATTAAACATGTGTACTAGGTAACTACGCAAAGGTTTTTTTTAATTATTAAATAGGCATTTTCATTCACATTTGGTGGTTCTAATATTTTGGCCAATCATCATGTATATACAGTGGTGTGACCTTTATTCATTGTCATAGCTATTGCATATAATACAGAGAATACATTTTTTACATTAATTCCTTGAAAACTTTGTTTCTTAAATATGTGTGTGTTCATTTTAAATAATGTAAATCTATGTGGCATTTTATGATCTGAAATATTTCAGTGTGACAAATCTGCCATAAAATAGGTCATCAGAAAACAAGGCAGTAACTTTTCTACAGGACTGTATATGTATATGGGCTATAGAATAAATAAAAACTGCAACGTTCTTGAGAATCTGCTACTTAAACATGCATTTTAGTTATGTCAGCAAGTTTTACTTTCTGTAATTCATTCTTAATTTGTGTTTGCGTAGGTGACTGGGCTAGATGCCCACTTTTAAACTGGTTAAGGAACACTTGTGAAGAACTCAAATATATCCATCTAAGTGATATTGCATTGTGGCAGATTCGGACTGATTTACAGTTATTAGACTGTATATGAGGTTATAGAGGCTGACTAAATAGATATCTTGGAGGCGTTTACATTTTTCAAGTTTTTGCCCAAAGTTTTTTTCATCCAAATGTAATTCCACCGCCCCCTATTATATAGCTGCAAATGCCAGCCAGATTATTAGAGAGAGCGAAATTCAATTTAAAAATTACGTTTGAGTAATAACCGCCGTACAGAACTCGCTTGCTAACAACCAGCTGACTTAACGGTGAATGAGGAGGACCTGAGAAAATGTCACTGGTGAAGAAGGCCAAGAAGTTGTTGAAATTACTCCACGGACGCTCCTCCCTTCTTTTTTCTCATGCACAGATTCACCTTACCTCTGCGTTATCTCCTGTGTTCATTAGCCTTCTAAAGGAATAATTAACAAGGCTTTAAAGCAGCTTTTATGGATCACCTGCTGTCCCCAATATCATTTTTGTGATTGCGCAGCAGAAAAGCGCCAGAAACATTGACACTAATGCCTGGCGCTGAAAACTCTTGCAAGATCAGTAACTCTCCAATTAAAGTAATATCCCTCTGTCTACATGGCTCAGCACCTGGATCCCTCAGAATGACTTTTACTCTGAGATAGAGGACAAAAGGGGGTGAGTGGAGGGCTCGCACTAATCTTAACTCCGTATTTTAGTTCAGAAGGTCAATCCTGTAATGACTATACAGAATACTTCATTTTAAACTCGGAGTGAATATTAAGTGCAATTTTCTGTGGAAATTGGGTCTCATTCTTAGAATAGTTTTACTCCATGGCTTAGTTAAGTTGGACAATATAGCACTTTTATAACAGGGCTTTTACAGTATAAATGATTTTTTTGTAATTATAATCACCACATTTAACATTACTGTAGTATCATGGTAATCATTTATTTATATTTTATTATGGCAGTTGATTTTCAGCTGTGTTCATTTTTTTTGCATATTTTTCACACTTACACATTTTAGGATCAGCACTACCTGACCCTGTGTGAAAAAATTATTAGCTGCTAAATCAAACAGTTGGGTTCAGTTTCACTAGCCACACCCAGACATGATTATTCCCAGACCTGTTTAAGTAATCTAACTGATGGTTAATCTAAGTGATGCTTAGTAGTTTTTCACCAACATTTAATGAACTTTTAAAGACTGACAGCTGCACCAAAAACAGCATCCATGGAAGGGTTGCAAGGCACAAACCATTGCTGACCAAAAAGAACACAAAGTCTTGTCTTGCATTTGCTAAAAACATCCAGATAACCACAGGACTTTTGGTATAATATACTGTGTACTGATTACTCAAAGGTGGAACTTTCTAGAGGACATGGTTCTTGTTACAATCTGGCGTTAAGCTAACACGCAGTCAAACATAGAGGTTGTAGTGTGATGATCTGGGGCTGCTTTGCTTTTGCAGGACCTGGACGTCTTCTCATAATCGGTGGAACTTTGAAATCTGCTCTCTATAAGAAAATTCTGAAGGAGAATGTCTGCCCATCAGTTTGTGTCCTGAAGCTGTTGAAGAGTTGGGTTAAGCAGCAGGACAATGAACCAAGCACTCAAGCAGTAGTGTAGCTACATTAAAACAGTGCAGTTAGGACAGTGGGCCAGAATTCCTCCACAGCGATGTAAAAGACTCATCACTATCTATTTCAAACGTTTGATTGCAGTTGTTACTGCCAAGGGTTTTACAACCAGTTATTAGGTTTAGAGGGCAATTACTTTTATACATGGGTGATGTAGGTTTTAAATAAATGTTTATTTTCAAATTAAATGGAACAATAATTTAAAAGCTTTATGTTTATTTGTGTTGTTTTTATGTTATATTAGAAGCATTTGGAGACTCTGAAACATTAAAATGTACAAAATGAGCAAAATAAGAAGAGCAAATACTGTATTTGGACTGCTTGATCATATTGTTGTTTCCTCTTTGAAAGTGTTAAAGTGTATAGAAAGTTAAATTGTTCATTTTAATTATTTTATTTTATTTTATTAGACGCTTTATCCTGGTCAGGGTTAGGGTGGGTCCAGCCTCGCTCTTAAAAACACTCTTGGGAGCAAGGCTGTAATACCTTGGACAGAGAGCCAAATCATCACAGCAATTCGACCACCTTACTTAGACATAGCCAATCATGTCTGTGTAGACTCTTGGCTGGACGAAAGCACAGCTCAAATTTGAACCCTGATCTAAGTGGTGATGGGCTAGCGTAATAGAGCACTGCACCACCCAAGTGCTATTTGTAATGAGCATTAAGAGCCAAGTGGCTACAATTTGGGATTTCTTTAAATTTAAAGTGTAGTTGCTAGATGTGACATTCAGAGACAGGATTTTAAAACACATCTGATCTGATTTGGTCTTAACTTACTTATACACTCATTGTAAATTGAGCAAATGTTTCTTGTAACCATGTTTATTTGTAAGTGCGCTGCTTCAGCTCATCTTAAAAAGTGCTGGAATTATTATTAAACATTTGTACTGATTACTGTCGGTTTATACAGTTACCGTGGCAGACGTACTAAACACTAGACTAAACCTTGAAAGACAAGCTGAAGTTTTCTGTGTAATCCATGCAGATTTAGTTTCAAATCCAACCTTGGATGAACCTCATTCCACACGTCTTCTAGGATCCACTCGGAAATTCCCAGAAATATTTGTTATGTCTGAGGTGCTGAAGCCCAGCAAATATTATCATCCTACAAGCAAACAAACAATCCTTTGGTGGGAGATAAAAGCGAGAAGCATGCGGCGAGGTAATGGGAGTGCACTATTAGCAGTGTCACTCATTTTCTGTCACCTGTCAGGCCTGGCTCTTACACTGATGCCGTCTACCGTCCCTCGCCCACCTGCTTATCTCGCAGATAAATTAACTCCGGCAGGAAAGGCGGGCAGGGGGGAACACATCCACACCTATCAGAAGCCAGGAACGCTGAGCCCAGATCACCGCTCTATTGACTCGCGTTAATAGCATGGGGGCACAGCGCTGCGTCTGACGACTCCGTCAGAATTTCAGAACCAAGATTGATGTGCGCGAATGATGAATAAACACCAGGTAATTACATGCAGCCCACTGCTCTTGAGAATCCACAGTGACCCAGAGACTTTGTGCAACATCGCCCCAAAGGCACAACGTTGAAAACAATAGCTCTAGCTAGCAAGCTGTGCTGAGCACATGTCCAGATTTTACCATTAACCACCTGGGTGTACAGAGCTCTGGAGAGGTCATTTGCCGTTCGTACTTTATTCCAGGCAGTGTGGTTCTCACCAGAGTAAACTCATGCTAGGGAAGTGCCAATCATAGAACAAGTTATTCCCTAAATCAATACTGGAGCCAGCTTGAACCAGATTTCTTAATCTCATAGCAGATTTTAGCATGATCACTGAGCCATGCTTACACCAGTGATTGGCACAAATAACTAAGTACACATTAGTGTAATTAATAAGTGGTCATAACAAATATGATTGGATTTTTTTGAGTAAGTAAATATAACACACAGTCGTGTGTATTGTATTGACTATGTAACAGATAGAAATATAGATTTAAATATATGACTATGTAAATTTAAATATACCCTGTTTCCCCGAAAATAAGACAGTTGCCTTATATTAATTTTTGCTCCCAAAGATGCGCTAGGTCTTATTTTCAGGGGATGTCTTATTTTTCCATGAAGAAGAATTCACATTTATTGTTGAACAAAAAAAATGAACATTTATTATATACTGTATATACTGTATATACGTATATACTGAGCCACTTGTACAGCAGGGACGGTATTGCAGCTTCCGGCCACCAGGGGGAGCTCACCACAGCACACTCGTACAGCACAGCAGGGACAGCGTACGGTCCAAACAAAAACTTTGCTAGGTCTTACTTTCGGGGGAGGCCTTATATTTAGCAATTCAGCAAAACCTCTACTAGGTCTTATTTTCAGGGGAAACACGGTAAACATATGACTATGTTTATATACATAAAAATATATGACTGTGTAAATATAGATATAAATAGCCTTCTAACATGAATGAATGTCCTTCCAATTGATCTCACTAGTGGTTGCCCCAGCGGATCATATGTTTGCATATTTGATTGGGCAGTTTTTACACCAGATCCCACATCCTGACACATCTCAGGGCTTGGGTCACTAAGGGTGCACTAATATGTCCTCCCAATGACTAGGTTTACGTAACACCATATACCTTCTGCATTTGTGAGCCCAGCCCAGGATTCAAAGTACCCTGCTGGTACTAGCTGTGTGGAAGCTCACCCATTGTTCATCACTGGTTGTACTGGGACAAATTTTGTGATATTTAATCAAAACTATTCATTTGAAACATACTTCAAGTAATTAGCTTTTATGATAGTACAGTGATATCTGCTGGTATAGAAGTTGAATAGCATGTCCTTAATAACACAGATTTTTGCTAAATGGCGTAGTTGGGTACCCGTGTGCACAAAGTGAGGCCCATAAAAACAGTACAGCTAAACCGTACTACACAGAGTCCTGACCTAAACCCCACTGAACACTTTTGGTTTGAGTAGGAACGTTGATTGTTTAACATCAGTGCCTAACCTCAAATGTTCTTCTGACTAAACAGCCTCAAATTCCAAGGCTGACATGCCAGATAATGTTTCTCCATAATCCTTCCATCCAGCTGCCTCATTATGGCTCGAGCTAGCTGCTAAAGACCTCATACCAAGTTCTGATGAGTTGCTAGCTCTCAAAACCTCAGCTTCTACTGTGGAGGCTGACCAAGATACTTCATAGAGGTCCAAGATTTGTTTTGGGTTTTTTAACAGCTATGGTATGGTCCTAGACTGTCCGTCCATGCTAAGATTAAGACCTGGTTAGGAGGTGTCTGTAATTGAATTTGAGTTTTGGATGTGTTTTAAGATGGACAGTGGGACAAGATAAAGCTTTTTGCTGGATAAGAGGAAGAGATGTAGAGGCTCAGCCAGTCACTCATCCGCACTGGAACCCATCACGGTGTTAATGGTGTGAGCTGTGCCTCATAGGAAAGGTGACAATGACCCTGTGAAAACACGCTGACGAGTTTGTTTCTGTGCTGTGAAGACAGGGGAATAGGAGCAGAATTATTAAAAAATAGGAAACATGATAAATCTGTGCAAACATTGGCTGTTTTAGGAATTAGCGTCTGTTTAGCATTTTTAATCTGTTCATTTTCTAGTGTTTGGGATTTTTAAATCTTCTACAAGCAAATGTATTACATTTGTGTCTAATAATAAAAGGAACCTAATTAGAGAGGCTTATGTAGCATTTGACTTTCACCGAAATGTCTCACACCATGGGGAAAACAATATTTTTTTATTTCCAAAAGTCTTCCACTAGAACTCAGTACAGATTTGTGCACAATTCATCAACAGCTTGGACATTATTTTCTCATTTAGAAATGTCATTAATGCACATATAAACTCAACAATTTGCATACAGTAGTTGAGATGATTATTTTATACAGACAAATAATAATATACGGCCAAAAGTATGAGGACACCTCAATACTGAGTTCCGTTGTTGCAGCCACAACCATGACATACAGGCCTAAGATATCAAATATATTATATGCTTTCATGTTTGTGGCAACACTTTGTCCAAGACTCATTCCTGTTCAAGCACCGCTTTGCACAAAGCAAAGTTCATAAAGATGTTTTGATGGTTTTGAGGTTTGGTTTGGAGGAACTCCACTGGCCTGCACGGAGCTCTGACCTGAACACCATTTAATGTATTTGATTGCAAGCTGATTTACCATAAGTGCCTGATTGTACCAAAACTCTTTCGACTGAACTCACACAGACCAACTGTTAAAATCTTGTGGAACTCCTTCCCAGAAGATTGTAGGCTGTTATGGCTGCGATGGCTGTTATGGTGCACCAACTTTATATTAATGTCTGTGGTTGTCTAACAATGTAATGTCTAACAAGCTTATCAGGTGTCCTCATACTTTTGGTCATATTGTGTACAATTTTAGGGATGCAGTGACACATTAAAGCTGAAAGTTTTTTTTTTTTTAATCTTAACTTAACTTAACTGTCAAAAACAGATGCTGTTAACATAGTGGTTCAGCAGAAAGTTGCTGGTTCAAGCCCAATCGCTGTCATGTTGGCCCTTTGAGCAAGACCCTTATGAACCCTCAACCGCTTGCATTGTGTTTTGTCACAGTTTTATGTTGCTTTTGGATAAAAGTGTTTTGCCGTACGCTTTAAATGTAAGAATGTAGCCATAGGCCTCAGTGACTTACCTTGTGTTCGATTTTCTTCTTTCGTTTCCGTTGGTTTTCTGTTTGTACTCTAGTGTTTCTCAACCTCGCAAAAACACACCAAAAAAATGGACTGACCGTTTTTATTTCCTTTTACTGTAGCTGTGAGTAAAAATATGAGAAGAATGAATAGTATTAGACCAGGATGACATTGTTAGAGAAGATTTTTTTTTCTGATTTCTGTCCACTAGTTCAAACTATTTACTTATCAGTACATTCTTACAGTGGCACCAGCTGTTTTTTTATAAAACACAGCTTATTACCAATATCCAAAAAATCCTGAAAGTAACATGACTAGATTGAAAACACTACAATAACCAAAGTTGATGACTTGAGTTGGCATGTGTGGGTAAAACATGTTTTCATATCATTATTGTAAAATACTGTATATGTTTTCATTATTGCTTTTGCATGTAATAGTAATCCACATCGGCAAGCATAAGTTTTTTTTTTCTTTTCTATCCCTGAAATCTTGAGTTTCTGTTTAGGCGTTTTCTGTGCATTTAGATAACGTTTCTAAAAGTGGTTTAATGTATTATGTATGTTTATGTAGAGCATTTCTTGGTGGCCCTTTGAGAAACATTCTGAGTAATGGTGATAAATGATGGTCTGAATTATGATAAAATACTATTGTGTTACTAACATTTTACCACATTATTACAAATGCTTTGACAGTTCAAAGGCAATATTCATCTATCTTCAGAAATCGTTTTATTCTGTTTAGGGTTGCATTGTGTTCACAGCCCGTCTCTGAAACACTGGGCTCAAGGCATGAATACAAACAGCATAGAGCAGACGACTCCAATTTAATATGACATTAAAACCCATTTTTAGATTTTTAAATGTTTCAGTGTGTTTAGACCTAATGTTGCTACACTATATGACCTGACAATGAGCCTGCTGGACATCCTATTTTGAAAACAAATGGTATTAAAATACACTGACCTTTCTGTGACCAGCCATAGAGAACAGCCACTCTTCTGAGAAGGCTTCTCACAAGACTTTGAAGTTGAAGTAAGTGCAGATTTAGTCTAAAGAGCATTTGTATTGCTGGGTACGGATTCTGGTCAACTAATGTTCCAGTTCATTTCAAAGCTGTTCAGTGGGGCTGAAGTATGGACTCTGTCCAGACCACTTTTGTGTAGACCTTGCTTAGTGGGCCTTGCACAGGGGAACAGTCATGCCATAACCTGTTGCTGCAAATTTGAAAACCTATAACTTTCTTTGTATAACTGGTTTATTACACTTGTTAGCAATTGCTGTGGCTGAAACTCATGAACTCAAATACTTTTCCCAATACTTTTGTCCATATAGTGTATTTGAACTTAAAAAGCTCACACTGGGTTTCTCACACTAGTTTGATATCACTGTGATTTTGTCAGGTAGACTTTTTATAAACAAATACTGTAAATATTTGATACTGTGGATGTCAGTCTGAACCCATCAACAGTTTGGACATTATTTTCCTATTTTCAAAAAATACAAACAGTTTTCTTGGCAGCATTTTGGAAGTATTTGGAATTTTAAAAAGCTTACATTTTTATAATACAGGGGATCAGAACTGGATCAAGAAGGTCCGTTCAGTTTTAAAATAAGTTTTGACGGTCTGTCTGAGCTCATTCTTGCAACTGGCGTCTGACTTTAAGCATCATGAAACACAGAGTGGATAATTCTGACACCGTCTAACAAGTGGAACTGAAGCATGAACATAAAAAGACACTAGAGGACAAAAGAGGAGCACTGGAAGGTCATAGGATTGAGATTTTTTTTCCGCTACTTGAATGGTGGAGCATTCTGGGAGTTTTTGACTCCTCTCTTCTTATTTGACAAGTCCTGCTAATTGGTTTAGGTCAAGCAGCCCTTCGTGAGAGTACGCGAGAATGCTTGTTCCTCAAGGAGCTTAGCCGAGTGGATCAATACCGTGAGAAGGTAGTAAATAAATGGAGCGAAAAAAGCAACCATGCTGGTAACTGAGGCAATCCCTGTGCTGCCATTGGGAAAGTGCACAGCTAGAGTAATGTGCAGCTTCCATGGCCAACCATCCCATTAACCGAAGGTAGAAAAAAATCTCTGGTTTCTTTGTGATGCACGTTGACAGATGAAACAATGTTGCACTGTAAAAAAAAAGGGGTTTGTGGAAAACCGGACTGGAATTTTTAGCACAGTAGCCAGACAGGGTTTATTTGTAGAGTTGAAAAGATGAAAAAGGAGAGTTTATATGCTGGTGGGGGTCTGGTAAAAAAAGCCTTCCAGCTCAGTTTGGTAGAGTTTCATGCATTGTTGTTGTCTACCATTATATAATTCACCTTTTTCACTTCAGCTGGGTATTTTTATTTTTGCTGTTGTTTATTTGCCTCCTACATGTGCAGTTTATGTGGCACATACATGGCAACATGCAAAATGAGCTTCTCTCCCTCATACATATTCAAATAAACAAGAATCACACCAAAAGTTGCAGGTCCAGGTTCTATTTTTAATTTTCTAAAATTGAATCTCATTTTTTCAGCAGCCACTGGTGTCTTTCTGTATTATAATGTTTGTATGTTTTACATTTACATTACATTTCACAGAAACTTTTATTCAGAGCAACTTGCAGTTGTGACTAAATATGGTCTGAGCAAGTGAGGGTTAAGGGTCTTGCTCAGTGGCAGCTAGGCAGTGACAGCTAGGCAGTGGGGCTTTAACCAGGGACCATAGGCTAGGCTTTAACCTAGTCCATTAAGCACTAAGCTAAAACTGCCTCTTTTACACAGCAGTAAAGGTCCTGGGAATCTCTGGTCACTGTCTGTACTGTCTAAGTTTCTCATGTGGTCTCTGTATTGGCTTCCAAAAACATAGAAATTGACTTGAACAAATCCTCATTAACAAGTAGTTGATTTAAAACAATACAGTACAAAAGCATAAGTCTTTTTTGGCATGAAACATAGTGGAGGCATGATAAATGACCAATAACTACCAGAAGGACAGGATCACTGCTGTTTGGATCCATTTCACTTTAACGCCTACTGGCATAATGTTGTCTTTACCCTGGATGTTAAATATGGGATATACACATACAGACCATAAATGGCAAATAAAATAAAAAAGGCAATTATTTGAATGTGGTAATGGTAAAAGAGGCAATTTATATTGACCCCAAAATGCCACATAGTTTATATCTTATTGCAAGATCATTTTGGAACTGTACAATAAAAAAAAAAAAACATGGGGTTTTAACACTGCTATCAACTAGATGTTTGGATCTTATTTTTTCATGCAGATCTGGCAACCTAAATCATAAGCAAATACACTGCTATCAACTGCATGTTTGGATCTTATTTTTTCATGCAGATCTGGCAACTTAAATCATAAGCAAATACACTGCTATCAACTGCATGTTTGGATCTTATTTTTTTCATGCAGATCTGGCAACCTAAATCACAAGCAAATACACTGCTATCAACTGCATGTTTGGATCTTATTTTTTTTCATGCAGATCTGGCAACCTAAATCACAAGCAAATACACTGCTATCAACTGCATGTTTGGACTTTATATTTTCATGCAGATCTGGCAACCATAATTCTAAGCAAATACCCTGCTATCAACCGCATGTTTGGATCTTATTTTTTCATGCAGATCTGGCAACCATAATTATAAGTGAATACACTGGGTTTAAACGTACGCTAAAAATCATTTGTAATTTTCTAGATGTAATAGAGGCCAAAGTCAACAATTACTAACTACAACAACAGCTTAAGTTAAGTAAAATGAATAACCCAGGTAATTTGATGTCACATCAATTTTTACTATGCGACATTCTAAGAACGTCTTTATTTAAAAGACTTTATTTATAAGCAAATTGATATGTGTTTGTGTTCAATCCATAGTGTTTTGACAAATCTGTGGTTCACCATAATTAATTCTAAGTGGATTTTAACCCTGGCGCTGTTAGGAAAGTGCAATTACTAAGCAGTCCCTAGTAATCCCTAGCTACAGCCTTAGTAAATTGAACGGTAATGTCAGATCCGTTGTGAGTTGCACTTTGCACAATGCTTTCTCATGTACATACACACACTCTTCTGTGTGTCAGGCCAAGCTTTTTTTTAATTTACAATATGGTATTATCAAAACCAACAACCTGAAAATAAACTCATGGCAGACAACTCGCACTGTTGCACTTCAAACGACATTGCTCCTGAATTCTGCCTGTAGGCTGCCTCTTCACCCAGCGGACTATAAAATCAATAATGTAGCCACCATGTTGGCAGAGAAAGAAAACATTCTCTTGCTGGGTCAAGGTGGGTGTCACTCAAGTATGACAGTAATGATTATTATAACCTGTTGATGGCTTGTTTGCTCACAGCTGCCTTAATAAACTAGAATGAGCTCATTCTGGCTAATCTTTCGTTGGCCCATCAAAACACAGAAACGCATTTCCTGCTCACAACACAACTGCTGTTGTGTGTCTTAATTATCTGTCATTTGTAGCTGAGCTCTTGGATGTGGGAGGCATGCTGGATGACATGATGAGGAAGCCAGATTCCTGTGGGTTGCCGTGCTGAGGTGACTCTTCCAGCAGGAGAGCGCTTCATTAGCGACTTTCATGGCTGCACTGCTTCTTTTGGCAGTTGATTGGCTCAAGCTTTAGTGTCTCGGTTCCTTATTGCGTCCTGGCATTATTTTAGGGAAAGGAAAACGACAGGGAGAAGGTCCCAGTGCAGTTGTTCTGTGCTGAGGATTTATTTTACAGTACATAAATCAAGGCTGCTTCTTATGTTATTTATGTTACAGAGAGACAACTTTAATTAAGCTAGCTTGCCACAATGCTGTCATCAAAGTGTTTGCTTATGGCCACACACACACACACACACATACATACTGTATATATGGTGTGTTTGAATTTGCCTAGACTGTGTGCAAATCAAAAATTCTGAGTACAGCTCAGTGCTTTTTAATAGTTATTGTTTTTAGTTATGACAAAAAAGGAATTTAGCACTTAGCGGAAGGGGTGACCCAATGGTACAGCATGTAGTCATCTGGTCATCCAAGGTCCTGGGTTTAATCCTCAGTTTTTTTTTACACTCTTTGGGTAGAGTTTGTTGGTTTTGCTAGTTTTTACCCAAACAGAATGCTATTAGGTAGATTGACTAGTAGGTGTGATCTCATGCAGTGGAGGCAATTGTAATGGACAGACGCCTTGTCCACAACGCATTCCTGCCACTCTAGGCTCCTTACTTACGAAAATCTTGATGTAGCCATTAGCTAAAATGTAGCCAAGCTTATGATTCTAAGTGAAACTATACAGTGGGACAACTAATACTAAGGATTCTACATTTTCTGTGATTGTACTGTATAACAGTACCTTGTCGCAATGCTCACTACTGCTTCAGCCAGCGAGCACTTCCTGCCTCACATAATTCACTTCTAAAAGTCTAAGACGATTACATCGACCAGGCATAACATTATGACCAGTGACAGGTGAAGTGAATAACACTGATTATCTCTTCATCACGGCACCTGTTAGTGAACAGCAGGTGAACATTTTATCCTCAAAGTTGATGTGTTAGAAGCAGGAAAAATGGACGAGCGTGAGTTTGACAAGGGCCAAATTGTGATGGCTAGACGACTGGGTCAGAGCATCTCCAAAACTGCAGCTCTTGTGGGGTGTTCCCGGTCTGCAGTGGTCAGTATATAACAAAAGTTGGTCCAAGGAAGGAACAGTGGTAAACCGGCGACAGGGTCATGGGCGGCCAAGGCTCATTGATGCACATGGGGAGCGAAGGCTGGCCCGTGTGGTCCGATCCAACAGACGAGCTACTGTAGCTCAAACTGCTGAAGAGGTTAATGCTGGTTCTGATAGAAAGGTGTCAGGATACACAGTGCAGCACAGTTGCAGGGCTGTTTTGGTAGCAAAAGGGGACCAACACAATATTAGGAAGGTGGTCATAATGTTATGCCTAATCGGTGTATATGTTATTGAGAGTAAACACAAGCTAGGTAGTGTAAAACAGGTAACATTAGCACTAGAATTTGTATCCATCAACATGCAAACAACCTACCGAAATCACAAAATGAGGACAATGCATTCTTTCCTTTAAATATTTAATATCTCAATTATAACCCTTGTAGTATATAAAGGAATCCAACAGATCCAAATGTACAGCCACGAGTATGAGCATCACCCTGGCTCTTTGCCATGTACAATACCTGTGTGAGGGTAAAGGGTCATTATCGGGTGCGTGTTCCATCCGCCCTCTAGGCTATGAACGTGGCCGGCTGGCCTGGTTAGAGAGTGACAGATTGGAAGAAAGGGATGCTGGCTGCAGATTCAGAATGACAGAACAAAGTTTATTTCACAGCGCTGAAATTTCAGGTGTGTTTGTTGACCGCCACCGGTAAATGAGAAGATCAAAGCAGGAGCCTGCTGCTTCACGGGCCATAATAAGATGCATGTCACAGATGTTGGCTAGATATTCTGTTTTCCTCCCCTTGTGCTGTCAATATGGATTTTTAATGACTGATTGATGGCACTAGTAAGGACCCCGTGTGTAATTGACCTCCTTTTGATCAGGGTTTTTCAAAATATTTTTCCAGCGACCCACATTTTGTCCATGATTTTTTTACGCAACCCAGGCAACACAAACAATGCATCTTATTCTCTCTGCTCTGCTCTGTACAGTCTGGTCTCACTGTAGTTTACAACATGTAACATAAAGCCTCCACAAGGGAGCGTTCACGTACAGGTATTTTTTATTTCTCTAAATGCGTTTTCTTCCCATTTTCCTCCCGATTTAGCGCACTCTTTTTGTCTTCCGCTGCTGAGAGATACCAGATTGCATCTGAGGAGAGCACGTCGCTGTACACGCCTCTTCCGGCACGTGCACAGTTCTCCTCTTCTCGCCCCTGCTTTCTTCACAGGCTTCTCTTCTGCCAATCAGGGTCCTTACACAGCGTATGAAGACCCACCCACACATAGTCCGGCCCCCACCCTGCAGATACGGTGGCCAATTAGTATCTCCTGCAGGCACTGCCAATCATGCCCGCTAGATGGCGCCCAGCCGACTGGAGGCAACACTGAGTTCAGAAACTCGGTGCTGGTGTGCAAGTGGCATATCCCGCTGCGCCACCTGGGCTCCCTCACACACAGGTATTTTTTATTATTATTATTTTTCTCTGCAACCCATTTTTTTGGCTGGCGATCCACCTAAGGGTCACGACCCAGGGTTTAAAAAAACATTGCTTTAGATGATACAAGATGGTTTACAACATTTCTAATTCAGGTCAGATCATCATCAGATCATCATTAGCCTGTAATGATAATTATAACGTATCCATTGAACCTAATTCGTCGATGTCCAGAACTGATATTTCTTGGTGAACAATGCAGCACCGAGCAGTCCCTGCTGAATTAAATAGTTGCCCAAGGAAACCCCTCTTTTCAGTTTTTTAAAGCTAATGTTCTTTTGCTTTACTCCTACTGAATGATACCCTTGGGAGACTAAGTTGATGTTATCTTGCAAATATGTCACAGGATAGATAATTTCACTGACAGTTGGATGGTGTTTAAAGTTTATTGCAGTTGCTGTAGTGCCTTTAACATCTGAAAACACTACTGAGAATCTGTTGCTAAGTGTTTTTCAGGACAGACAGAAACGTGTGAAACGTAAGAGCCATTCTGTCTTTAAAGCATCCATTCATAGACATACATACCCGAACGTGCACAATGACTTCCACGCCTGAGAACTGAATTTGAGTGTAGCAATGATCTGGAAAGCAGGCATATCTGGTGTTGAAATTGAATCTGGTCCCAGGTTTGCGAGCAAGAATCCAAAGTGACAGAAAAGCAGATAATAGGTTTGCTGTAGCTTCACGCCTCAATGTATGTCCACATAGGGCAATTTCTAAAACAATGCAGTGCTTGACATTTTTATGACAGCCTTTTTATTGTACTTTTCCCATTACGCCTGTCTGCGCTATGCACTTCAGTCAGTCGTATCCACAGCGTTCAGTTATCTTAACTCCTTTTACTCATCCTATCTTTAAAAAGAGGCTCATTTTGTCTCCGCTCCCGAGTCCACTTTCTCCCTCGATACCTCCCGCTTACCTCCGCTTTCATTTTCAACATCCGTGCACTTTCTCGTCCTCTGCTTTTGAGTTTTTGATGCTTTCCTCCTAAATCTTTGGCTGCGTTCTCTCTCCAGCCTCCCCTGTGCTTTCTTTCTTCCTCGTCTCTGTCCGTGACCTTGAACGCTTTGCTTTGACTGTAGAGCCGAGGTAAGGCCTCGTCTCTTGCTTCCTGTGTTTTCATCATCAGGCTCAAGCTGTCTGGGAATTCTGTAAAGCCTTGCTCACATTTTGTCCATGCTGGCCTTGAAAACATAAGGAACAGTGCAGAAATGATTTATTGTGTCTAAATCTGATATTGCAGCATCAAATTTGGTTGTTTATTTGTCTGTTTTGTATTAGTATTGACAGGAAATTGATGCATCACTCATTTTTAAAACGCTGCTTTTTATTCTGGCTTCTAAACTGAATAATAAGATTGTTCAGTGGCGGCTGATCAATATTGTCCAGATAGAGTCGCTTCATATAAAGAATAAAATTTGATTTGTAATCTATACAAAAACAATATGACTGGTACAGTTGATTTAAGCTGGCACTTTAAGTAGTCATTATTGCTTGTAGTATATATTATGAAAATGAAACAAGTGGCCTTGCTTATTAAATCAAGAAGGATTCGATTAGCTTCACGCGTCAGGTGATCTACAAGCGACGGCTTTTAATACGAATCACTTCAGCGAGCAAGAACTGATAGCATCAGTGCCATGTCGAGACTTCTAAATTGCTGTTAAAAATGCTGAATAATACTGTATATAATCAGAACATGAATGTTCTACTTCTTTTTTGTTGCCGTGTTAAGGTCCTCATAAATAATTGTGCCTTATTAGAGGTCCGAGCTTTATTGTTTTTAAATAAGAGCCATAAGTACGTGAGGACGGTGTTAGATGGCAATACCACGTCTTTACATATTGTAATGAGTTTCAGAAACCTAGGATGAAGGTAACAGGATGAAACAATGCCTTAAGATGAGAAGGATCCAGGTTTTATCACAGATTGTGCTCGGTGGTTAGAAAGACTACAAATCAAGCTCTCTCACTTTTGCTTTCTCTCTCTCTCTTTCTCACCTTTGCCCTCTTACTCGAGTGAAGCCATGCGTTATACAGTACATACATTATACTGTATACTGGGGTGATTTGTAGCCCGAAATGCTTATCGTACACATACATTTACATCTACATTACCATCGACTTTCAGCAACTTCTCACTTCATTCCGAATAATCAAATCCCATCACAGAAATTCCATTAAATTTAGCAGTGCACGCTAGTGCCCTCTTGTAAGAACTACAAGGTCTTCAATCAGTGGTGGGGCACAGAGGTCAGGGCCCAACATCTTATAATTCAGTTTTCCTTTAAAGCACTTCTTAGTTAAGGATGTGCCAGACTGTGACTATAAATCACTGTAAGTTCTATTACCATTACATCGGCTCTGCAGAAATGTTTGCTGCTGCTCGTGAAAATGTAAAAGTCGACTCAAAGTTGCATTTCAAGACAAAGCAATACACTTAACGTTTGGGTCTAATGGGCTAGAGATGTACGTTCAACCCTGAGACTGATATTGCACAACACGTGAAAGCAAGGCCGGCACTTTTATACATCGACTATAGATGTATTATTATAATGTACAGAATTAATGCATTGGTGCGGCCTGCAGGATCAGCAGTAATCCAGTGTTGTAGCCTCTTGTGGCTTAGTTAACAAAAGAAGTACAAACCACTGTATTTTTGCATGTACTGCGGCTGTCAGCTGGGTTTTAGAATTCATTCATTCAGTTATTGTCACTAACTGGTTTGTTCTGGTCAGGATTACAATGTGTGTGGCACCACCCCCAAGCACATCCACTTTACCTTACACATAGTTGTTAGAGGAAACCCATGAGGCAGTGATCAGTATGATAATTAAACCTCGGATTTTAGGAATCATACTGCTGTGCAGAACCCACTTTACCAGCTGTGCAACCCTGCTTTTTATCCCTAATTTGTCTGTGCAATAAAGTGCCAGTTGCTCAAAACCTTCAGCTGAAAGGGATGCTTCCTTAGTGCAGTCAAACCACCAGCTGCATCTTTTTACCAGATTTTTACCAAGAGCTTCAGCACATTTCCAAATCAGGGTACAGTATTTTGCGCTGGGGCATAGTAGCCTAGCTGGAAAAGTGGGTGCTGCAAAGCAACATGGGTTCTTAGGACCTTGCTTTTGTCTTTTTTCATTAGTTCATGTGGCTTTCCTTGAAAGCAATTGAGGGTTGATGGGATTGCTCAGGTGGTCACTGGTGGGGCTTAAACCAGCAACCTTCTAATCACTAGACCCTAACCATTAAGCTACCACTAGCCCTGTCTAAACACTACTACTTACCCTAAAACATGCTATTTTAAGGCATAACTCTCCTGGATGTCTTCTCTATGCTTTGCACTGTAGCTACCCTGAGCTCAGAGATCCTGCAACTAACATTCCATCTGTCTAAATAAGCATTAAAAATTCCAGCCCAAAGGCTCGCTTTCACTCATGTGGTAAATAGCCTTGCATTACCAGAATTAGGAATTCAACCATGTTCCATCAGGCTCAGTGTAATCAAGACCTTAGCCCTCGAGTCAACAGCATGCGTGTCAATAAGCCTCCATCACTGATATGATAGCGGAAGCAGCTGTGTGAATAGAGGAGCTCAGCGTGGCCCTGTCCCTCCTAACGATCTTTAGACTCATAGGAGGTGAAACTCGTTTTGTATACAGAGTCATCCAGTTCCCAAATCTCTCTTTCTGTTCTTTTCTATTTAACTCACCTACTCCCTTGCTTACATATTTGATTGCTCGTTGCTCGTCGCTGTGGCTTTTAATTGTCTCCTAGATTAAATGCAAGGCCCCATTCTTCAATTACACTGAATTAAGTACATAATAAGGATTAGCATCCATTTCACAATCATTTTTAATTGAACCCCGTCAGTATTGCTTCCTTTACGTAACGACTTAAAGATCAAGTTTCGTTTGATTGACCGATCTGGGCCGCAGAATGTTCTCTGGGACGATCGCTTTGTCGCGCCGCTCAGTTCTGTACCGCAAAGCCGACATGATGAGACACCTGATGGGTTGGCACGTGTGCGGTAATCAGTTAAATGACAGAGAGGCTCACAGCTGCACAGTGCAAGCTAGGCCAATTTTGTTACAATTAGAGGATGCTATTTTAAGTTGCTGAACAGAAGACAGCTTTCAGATGAATCATTTGGCCCACAAGCCATCATCATTATGCAAAAAGGCTTTTCAACCCTGTTTTTCACACCCAGTGTTCTGAGACCTTTTTCTTCTTTTCTGTCTGGGATGCTCGTACATGGAGGCTGAGACACAGCAGGACTTTGGGACATACAGTACATCATCTTAAAGCTATTCTCACACCCTGTGTCGCCAAAACACATTTTGGGCCCGTCGGCAAACAATTTTTGTCTCTCTGATAGTTAGCCGGGGTTCTTTTGGGTCAAATGTCAAATCTCCCATACTGTCTCATCTTTGAGGTACCCATGGTTTCACCAGGTCATGTCATCATTACTCGTGACTTTAGTTTTAGTTAGGGCTGATATGCAGTTATAGAAATTATTCTTAAAGCTTTTCAAATACAAATGAGTCCTTCATGTACACGAAGTTTTGTGCTTTGGAAGTTATTAGCATTCTAAGCCATTTCGGCTCCCATAAATAGTAAACACCCAAACACAGGAGACGTTAATACCTTTAATCTGATTCAGCCTCATGATCAACTTAATTTTTGTAACTTTTCTTATACAAATTTCCCCCCACAAAAACTCTGGAGAAAAAGCCATTTCTAAGGAAGCCATCACGTCTGGATTGCACCTCCTTACTGATGTGCCTTTAGAGGGAGCTTAACCTTTTCTAATGAGGCTTACGAATGTGAAAAGGGAGAAACCAATCCGAGGAATCGAACTGTGCTGAATATTCCAATCTCGTGTCCATTGGGAACAACAAAGAGCGCAGAGAAGAGAGGAAAATGCTGAGTTAAGGAAAAGAACTTTTATCTGGTTGTCAGAGGTGAGGAAGAGGCAGCAGCTGCGTCATGAGCGTTTGAATTACAGGGGGTCTTGTGGGGTGGCATGACTCTTTAAAACCAGCTAAAGCCTCGCTAGCTGTTCAGAGAGGGGAATAGTCCCACGTCATTAAAACTGCATGCAGGCTTGCTTTGAAATAGAATTAAAACAGAGTTTGTATTAAAAACGGAATAATTAGTGATGAAATGCATTAAAACGTGGTCAGGGTCTTAATAACTCCGGGGACACTCCGGGGAACCATTGGCTGTAAGGAAGGAACACACCATGAATAGGATGTTGCATTAATTCCTTCAGCTCACACTATGCACGATTTAGAGCAGCCAGTCTGCTCCCAATTTCTGTATATTTTAGGGAAGGTGTGGCGGGAACAAAGTGGCAGAACAGAGGAAATCTACATGGACACTGGAAAACACAGAGTGACTGGAGGCGAGGTCCCTGTGACCCTTGTTTTTGTGCAGTAGTCACAGTCGGCCAGCCTGTCTAAAGGGAGGGGCTTAGTTTACCGCTGCACAACCTCAGCGTCTTGTATAGATACATATTTATACATAGTTAGTTTTGTGCATTTCTCACTGTGTTGTTTATATATTTCTTTATTTCTTTATTTATTAGGATTTGAACGTCATGTTTTACACACTTTGGTTACATTCATGACAGGACAGGTAGTTACTCATTACACATCAGTTTAACTTTAATTTCAAACAACCAGGGACAATTTTGTATCTCCAGTTCACCTCACTTGCACGTCTTTGTACTGTGGGAGGAAACCGGAGCTCCTGGAGGAAACTCACGCAGACACGGGGAGAACATGCAAACTGCACACAGAAAGGACCCAGACCTCTCCACCTGGGAATCGAACCCAGGACCTTCTTGCTGTAAGGCGACAGTGCTACCCACTGAGCCACCATGCCATTGTCATGAGCCAAAAAAGTGGGTCGTGAAGAAAACTAATAATAACATGAAGGCCCCCTTGTGGAGGCTTTACGTTACATCATGTAAACCACAGTGTGACCAGATTGCCACCATTTTTTTATTAATGAAATATATTACATTTTGTGCATTGTTTGTGTTGCCTGGGTCGCAGTAAAAATCATGGACAAAATGTGGGTCACTTGACAAAAAAAACAACCCTGATTTACACAAACTTAATTGTAATTTTTAATTAAGCACATTAAATGGAACTCAGTATAAGCATAGTATAGAATTGACTTAATTGTCCTATAATGACCGCCGGCAAGCCCTGTGAGAATTTCAGTTTGATTTCTACACCACATTTGACTTTTCTGTACCTGTAGCTGCTACTGATTCAAAGTGGTCGGACTGGTTCGACACTAATTGGACCAGTTACACTAGGTTTTTTTAATTCAGTGTTGGGAATTGATTTGGCAATGAGGAAAAAGCTCTGTTAAAGACCTTGCATTTCTCTGTTCTCTGGTATGAGAATATTTGCCAGGATATATTTTGGCAGAGAAAGCTGAACCTTTCCACACGTTCCACCATCGCTTGCCAAACTTCACTCCCATCCAGCATGAGACCGCTTCATGAACTGAACTGACTTTGTTCGAGTTTGACTTTGAGTTTGTGCTTTTGGTGCTAAAAATCAAATTGAGCTTAATTCAAAGATTTGTTTAAAACACCATGTAAACGTAAACAGTCCAAACGGTCTCATTAGAATAAATCTGCTCTGTGTTCATGGAGTCCTGCAGCTCCCAGCTGCATACTCGGCTCTGCGAATACCTTCCTGGCGTGCAGGTGGAGGGCTGTACGTACTTGTTCCCAGGCTACACTCTCAATCAGGACGCATCCTCTCCCTACAGCTTAGCTTCGTCAGCCCCAGCTCAAGCTCCGGCAATCAGCGCCTGGCAAGAGGTGGAAAAGAAAATGAGTTTCAAGTCTAGACTGTTCACACCTGCATTTGGACCACTAGTGGCAGGCGAAGGGCGCGTTCACATGAGGGCGCATTTACACGCTTGGCTTAAACAGTGTGGTAAAACGTCATCAAAGTGTGAATATGAGATAAATCTGCATGTGTGGAATAACCGTCAATTTCACTCAGGAAGCGTCCACATACATCTATGTTTAGCTGGAATTTCCTCCTGTTCCACTTTTAAACTTGTGTTATAGCTCAATGTGCTAAGAAATTGTGAGAATCAGCTTTTCTGAGAAAGTCTAAAATGCTTATCATTAAAAGAAAAAGCCTAATAATGACTTAATGTATTAAAAGAACGACATAGGAAAACTCACAAGTTCCCTCCACTAATGAAATTCCTTGCTCGTTGTTTTAATATGGTAAGTCAATGTTCACATTAAGCATTGTTCATACGGCCTGAGTCGTTTTTACTACGTCATATCAAACAGTTCGTCTCATTGGAGGCGCTTTGAAAAGGTCAGCGACAAACTAGGCCAATGTTCAATCTGGTAAACTTTGACCGCCGTGGACCGATTGTGGAATATCTAAGAGGACGGAAATTTCACAAGTGGACTTGTTGTAACAGTGGCGTCTTATTACAGTACCACGCTGGAATTCTGTGAGCGACCCATTCTTTCACAGATGTTTGTAAAGGCCCACTGCATGGCCGGGTACTTGATTTTACAGAATTGGTTTTTAAAGCATTACCCTCAGACAGATTGTACGCCTGAGCTTTTTCTGTATTTGACTCCATCCGGAAGACGTGAAGCAGTGTGAGTACTACGCAGGTTTAATTATGTCCAGGGGGCCTAAAATGTGTAGGCCCGGCATTCACCCGTCGCTCCTGTTCTTAATCCACAGTGGACGGTACCTGATGCCTTTTTCTCCCTCTGCCTGTTGCACCATTAAAGGTCACATCAATTAGAGCACGTTGCAGTCTCCAGCCTCATTGTAAAACAGCTTGTCCGTGTGTCGGAGAGGGCGGCTGGAATTATATGAGTAAGCGTCGCAGTTGGTCCTCTACCGCGCCTTTCCTCGGCTCTGTGGAAGAGCAATGTTTACAGAGGCATGCTGATTAAGTGTACATGGCAGTTACGACGATGTGATAATGATTAATGGGGTGATACTGAGGTTAATGACAGTTTGTCCACCCATTAAAGCGAGACATCTGAATTCTGCCTTCCATTCTGGGACCAACTGCTGTTTTTTGTTCACGTTGATTCCTTTGTAACTGCACTTTCCCGAAAGAGAAAACGCTCGTGTAAAAAAACCCTCAGACTTTTATGTGAAGTGTTGATTGTGTTGCTTTAGAATGCACCTTAGTTTAGTCCTCTGCGATGTACAATTTGTCTGCTTTTCCCTTTGGGGATCAATAAAGAAAATCAATCAGCCAATTACAATTCTTCTGTGGCTGAGGTAACAATAATGCACAGTTGCCAGATGAAAACAGATAATTGTTGTCACTGATTCGGAGTGAAGCATGCGCCAAAGGCAACATGCCGACTCTAAAACGCAGCGTTGCTATAGAGAGCGCCCATCAAGTGCATCTGAGATTATGCGCATCGTTTACTGGATGCCTATGGACAAAGTTGATGGAGGGGGAAGCGTGTGGATCCTGAGTGTGATTAGATACATTTCATTTATTTGTTTATTCATGAAATTCAGTCCATTTGAAAACATTTCTTTGTTTAATTACAACTGCGTTAGTTTTAAAGATGCGATAAGCTGTCGTCTGAGTGAGGAACAACAGAAACAAAGCAGGTTAGCGTATGTACATACATTGTTTTGAATATAAAAGACTGGTTACAAACAAAAAGAGCTACCAACGTAAATAATGGTTGGTGTTTCCATGAAATAAGCAGATAACATGTTCACCTCCTCATGACTAAGCTGTTCAGTCACCCCCACCCAAACACAGCTAGTCATGTCTGTGTGGATGCCCAACTGGGCAACTGACCTGCTGAAGTTTGAACCCTGGATAGGCAAGCATGACTTGTGGAACCCCAGTATGAGCTGATTTTGACCAACCAATATATCGGGCAGGTTGCTGGTTCAAGCCCCACCACTGCCAGGTTGCCACTGTTGGGCCCTTCAGCAAGGTCCTTAACCCTCAATTGCTTAGACAATATACTGCCGCAGTACTGTAAGTCACTTTGGATAAAAGCGTCTAAATGCTGAAAACGTAAATGTAAATATCATCCAGGTTCTAGTTACATCCTTCCATTACAGTTCCCAAGACTTGTGGAATCGATGCCAAGATGCACTGATGCTCTTTTGGCTGTTTGATGAAACCTAGCACCTTACCCAGACACGTTATGTTGGTTTAGCTTTACTTTTCACCTGTCTGTACGTCTGGCAGTAATTGAACTTCTCTTTTTTTCTCTACTTCTATCTATTTGTGTATGCTTGGAGAGATAGCAGAGCCCGTAGAGCTGACAGCCAGCTCCGGATACCCAGGCGCTGTCTAACGCTCCCTCGTTCCACACGCCCAGGAATATAACAGCCGCATGAATAAATCAAACAGGCCAGTGACATGGATGCCATGAAGCAGCATTTAGTGCACAGCCACTCTTCGCATGGGAATGAGGTTTCAGAAAACTTTGGTGAATTTTGGTGGCCTGCATCGCAGGTTATGGTAATTGCTTCAAACTGGGTTGACTGACAGCAGACCCTGGGGCTGTCCGTGAGTGCATTATGCAGTTCATTCGTACCGCGCGTGATTTCCCCTTTCCTAGCAGGCATTCACTTTGTAAAGGAGGAAGTCGCTGCGAGGAAACACTCACACAGTCTCTTGTTAGTCATAATCGCTATTGGACAGGGTGATGCATTTGCAAGCCACCATGTCAAATTTGAGCATGTTATGTTTTCTAGCTGGTTTGGTACAGAATGTATTCAGGCTGTGTCAGGGAACAGTTAGGACGTCTCTCTTCCAGGATGCGAGGTGTCAGTGTGGCTTTCAGGTGAATACACACCTGCTGTCCTTGCAGAAGACTGTGTTATAATGCATGCATTTGGGTCAAAGACAAAACTTGTGATACGCCACAGGGGTCGTTTTGTACTTGTATTCAAATTGTAACATAAATTGTGACTTTTATTCTGAATGACAATGAAAGAAGTTTTTAAAAAAAAATGGATATATAATGTTTGCTGTAGTGCTCATAAGTAAGCTCATATGGTGTACTGGTAGAAGCCATACCTGAGTTCCTGGAGTTTAATTCCTGGGCTGGGTTCACAAATACTACATGAGGTAAAAGCCTGCCAGTTGAGACTGCTGTGCCAACAATGCTGCTCCTGCTAGATGTGACGGTTACCTGGCGTGTTGCACTGAAAATATCCAGAACTCACTACGGACTTTATCCTTTTCACTAATTATAACTTTTAGTTGAAATTATTTTTGTGTATGTATGGTTTGTGTAGGACCAACCATGGAGGATGGAGGTCCCTGCTGATTCTGGTGCCTTTCAGGGTTTTTACCTGTAATTTTAAGAGAGTTTTACCTTGCCACTGTCGCACAGGGTTTTTTTGGTCTGTCGGTCCTGGATTCTGTTAAGTTGCTTCGACTAAAGGTGCATGGCAGGGGGGATTGGGATTGGACACCACATATCAGTGCATCCTTAGTGTCTGTCCCGAGATCAGATAAATAGGAATGTTGGGTCAGGAAGGGCGTCAAGTATAAAAACTGTGTCAAATCGAATATGTGGACGAATGATCTGCTGTGCTGACCCCTAATGTGAGCGGTCATTTACTGCACTGAAAAGAGGGTGGAAGTACATGATTTCATTTTACTTTTTTTATACTACTGCTTTATCCTGGTCAGGGTCGTGGCGAGTATGTGGGGCGTGTTAAGGGGGAATAGTGCGGCTGCCTGGAGCCCTGTGATTGACTTCCACCCTGTCTAGGAAGTTCCTGTCTTACTCTCAGTGTTTTCCGGTGGAACCCTGACCAGGATAAAACGTTTGATAAAAATAAAATGAGATGAAATTACATTATGGTTATATATTTATGTAGAACAAATCATATGAACACTCAAAGCATTTTATTCATGCATTATTTTGAATAAATTTTGTATTACAGCTAGAAATACAATAGCAATTTATCATTGTTTATATTGTTCTCATTTATCACTATTACAGTTGGTTTCAAAAAGGGCCACATAAATAAACCTATGTCTTTTAAAATGCTTTGCATAAGAAACTAGCAAGAATCTAGCAAACTGTAGGACCCTCACTAACTTAATGACTTTCTTTTTTATTCCATGTTTGCTTGGACGTCGGCCTCCCCTGAAAATCCACTGATCGTTCACCTTTTAACAGGTAAGACACATTAGCTTCTAGTTTATTGCTGATGGTGTTGAGACTGAATGGTGACAGGATCAGTGTGTATGCTGATGAGAGGCTGATGAGGGTGTGAGCTGCAGTGGAAGAATATAACACTGACCTGGGTGTTGTGATGTCACTCAGCAGACCTCTTGGTTGTTGTGCTGATTTGTGCATTCGTCTCGTTGTGTTAAACGTTAATCACGTGTGATAACACTGTGCAGCAGAGGTGTTGTTATATGGGTGAACTTAAGCCTAACCCAGGGGTCTCAGCATGACCCTGCACCTCCAGTCACTTTTTTACCTAGAAGCTGCTGTTGTTTATTAAAAGCATGGGTAAGAGCAGGTACACTGACTCCCCCACACCCCCTCCACAACCACCTGGGTTGTAGAGCAATTCTGTACAGTACTTGGACGTCTGCTCTTCGTAGACTTCAGCCACGGCAGGACTTTCACTCCATCACAACCAACGAGCAGCGACCCTGTCGATGCAAAATGTGCTGAGCAAATCATCATCAAGCAATTTGCTTCCATTCAAAATGATTGATTCTTTTACCAGTCACTGTCCGTTTTTGCAGAGGTATCATTCCGTCAGTGTCATTTAGACATAACAGCATATCAAGCATCCCTTACAGGGGGATCAATAAGTGCAGGACAATCGAGTGGGACGGCCAAGAACAGTCCCTGACAGGGATGAAAGTTTCTAAGACCTAGATCATGCCGTGTTGAGTACTGACAATCTCAGAATTACTGTTTGGTTGCTGGGGCTGGAAAGGTCATACAGGACACAATGACCACATATCAGCACTGCTGTTCAATAAATCCATCTTGTTTTGTTGTAGGGAACACAGTATGGCCAAAAGTATGTAGACATCTGACCATGAGCTTGTTAGACATGCAATTTCAAACTCATTAAAACTAGGCATTGATGTATATGTATAGCTAACCACCAAGCTATCTGTTTACAACAGGAAATGAGAATTCACCCAGCATTCTTTGTGATGTACAGCGCTGTCCGGCTGCATGGTCTTGTTTCAGTAATAACTATTTCCAGGTCGTGTGCACTTGTCCTCCTGCAGGTCAGTTTGGTAGAAAGATCTACAGCATTAGGTGTGAGGTGAACGGTATAATTAGGAATTGTTTTGCTAAGTAGGTGTTGAGGGCATGACACAGCAGCCGGACTCACTAGATAAGGTATCAGGAATCCTAATGGGTTTAGACCGGGTAGTTCTACCTTGCTTTCTGCTCTATAAGGCTTGTATAGGTTTTGCACAGGGGGTATGTAGTTCCACACAGCTCCAGGGGCTTGTGGTCCTGGGGTCAAACCTCATCTCAGGCCACTGTCTGAAAGTAGTTTGGCATGTTTTTCCATGTCCACGTACTAGTTTTGTACATGTATTTCACTAACAATCAGTAATCCTGTTGTGTCATAGTCATGTTGAATCGTGAGCTGTCCTCACTATCACCTCTGAAGACATCAGGCCCTTCAGATGTTACAACTTTGTTACTGATGTGGTAATGTGTCTTAGAAAAAACAGGTTTTGAAAAATGACCTAAACGATGCTCAGCAGGATGGCATGGCAGGAAGACCAGTTAGCCAAGATGCAGGGTTGTGTTTTTCACATCAGACGGGTTAGGAGGACAGATGACGAATGCTCTTCAGTTGTTGGTGTGTGTACAGATTTATGATGAAGATGAACTGAGAGCAACTCTTTAGATGATAGAGAGCGGAAGAGTCAGAGAGTCAGACCGAGGGTAAGCCGAGGAGCTTGTGAGTTTACTGCGTCCCAATGCACAGTCTTGCTCTTTGAATTACTTGTCCTTTTTTTTTTTTTTTTTTATGCAGCACCGCTTTGTGTGTGTTGCTGTTCAAGCATTAGGAAGTTGTGCGCCCTTGCCGTCACATTGAACTCTAATTTATCTCCCTGCGGACCCCTCGCTGGCTCATATGTCCTGATTGGCATCTGCTGAGCTTAAGAGTATTTTCTTCACTCTAATAACCCCCGACTGGCCCTCCTACTTCTTTAATTTGACATAATGCTCTCACCTTTCTGAAACAAAGTCTGCTTAATTTGGCAGCGAATGTACAATAGCTGGCGATGATGTAATTACAAACTACATTAGGTTTTACATAGAAGCACAGACTTTTCTGCAGAATAAAAAATCATAAGCCAACCTAAAATAATAACAGATCGTCAATGCAACCCCAAGCAAAGTAGATCCATTTATTTCTTTTTTACTGAAAATAAACAACCTAAAGGTAATCTCATTTAGCTTAGTTTTAGTTAAAAAAGTAAAAGAAAATAAGAAAAAACTACCGTGTTTGCACATCCGTGTTCTCTATAGCCTCGGGCTTACTGAGATAACCTAAAGAGAGCCTGCTCGAAACATCGTTTTAGCACACACAAAAAGGTTAGAGCAACATTGTCAGGACTGCACTTTCCCAAAAAGTTCTGAAATGTAATTTAAAAATGAGTAAAGTATGAGATACAGTGCCTTATTCTATTCAGTTCCTAAACTTTTCAATTTTATATTTTATTATCAGTTTGCACAAAAAATATGCACAAGAACACATGAACAAAAAGGTCAAAGCCTTTAAACAATTTACTTTTTTTAATTTAACAAAGAGACCCTAGATAGACAGCATTTATCTTTCTAATATAGGACAATGTATAATACAGTATGCTTCTAAACCTAAGCCCCACATTTTTACACTTTACATCTGTGTAAAACGGATCAGCTGTTCAAAACGACCTCACAAACTTTATCAGGTTGTTAGAAACGGTCCATAGAGCAAAACAAAGTCATTTAAAAGTGCATTAAAAACAAGTCAAGGATCTCATCATAGGAAATTACTTAGAACAGTTAACTTGCCTTGGAGCTCAGTTTTATTCTAAATATAGAGACAATGTTAAACTACAGCCATGCTGCTTAAGTCAGGACTCCCTCTAAAATTAATCAACAAACTGGTTAAATTTTGTCACTGTCTCTGTTTGATTCAGCCATATTCAAAGCCAAAAGAGTATTTATGAAAAAGCTTAAAAAATACACAATGAACCCAGCAAGCCAATCAGCCGGGTTACACTGTTCCCACAGGACAATGTGGTGGTTGTGTTATATCAACATTTCTGTTCTTTTGCTGCCAAGTCTATTTTACAAAAGCTAAGTGGGGGGTTTATCTGTACTTGCTTTATTGTATTTACTCGTTTATTTATTTCTCACCTCATTTGTGGCTGTCTAAATGTATGTAGAAGCAAAATTGAGGTGTATTGACTACAATGTGGATGACTGGAAAAAAAAGATTTAGCATCCAGCGTATTATGTAAAGAATGTGTAGTGGTCACTGTTTGTGTATATTCATTCATTCATTCATTTATTTTCTCATCCGCTTATCCAATTAGGGTTGCGGGGGGGGGGGGGGGGGGGGGGTACACAGTAACACCCTGGATGGGACGCCAGTCCATCGCAGGGCAGACACACACACACATACACACACCCATTCACTTATAGGGCAATTCAGTGTCTCCAATTAACCTGACTGCATGTTTTTGCACTGTTGGAGGAAACCGGAGCACCCGGAGGAAACCCACGCAGACACGGGGAGAACATGCAAACTCCGCACAGAAAGGACTCGGACCGCCCCGCCTGGGGATGGAACCCAGGACCTTCTTGCAGTGAGGCAACAGTGCTACCCACCGAGCCACCGTGCCGCCCTGTTTGTGTATATGCTCAAGTTTAATAATCTGAAAAAGACCTGAAAATGACTGTATAACATTGGGTACTGTTATCTTGGCAGTAATTAAGTTAATTATTAGAGACATCGAAAAAAAAATAACTACACTAACCAAAAAATACTTGCTGTATTGGCTGCCAAAGTTATCTCAATCAAGCACTAAACAAGGGACTTTACTGAGAAAATAAGTCAAATTTTGATTTGATTACCAGGGTCGTGGTAAACCTGGTTCCACAGGAAACACTAAGCACAAGGCAAACATTTTTTGGGCTGTGTGCCAATCCATTGGCAAAATGGCAATCTCCATCTCAGACATAGCCAATCATGTCTGAGGTCCGGCAGGCCGATAGCACAGCTGGGATTTGAACCCATATCTCAGTGTTGGTGGGCTAGCATAATAAAATGCTGTGCCATGTACAAGCTCTATGTCTAATTAAACATAATTAATAAATAATGTTTCTAGTGAAATTAATATACCTGCTAGGTTATAACAGTGATTTATGTAAATAGGCTGGATGCTAAATCTTTTTGTTCTAGGAACTATTTTTTCTACTTCCTAATAACACACTTTTTTAAAAATGTCACTTTTTTGCACTTGACTTCTTTTCTGCAGTGAGGTTTCTGGATGACAGATTATCCTGGTTTGCAAATAGTTCCTTTTATCAGTGGCTTATACACAGACAATCACAGTTCTGGTTAGTGGACCAAACCTTTTATTTTTTTCTTAGCAAATAATACCTTTCATGTTTTATCCATTGGGTAGAATGTACGTGGGTTATTGAGTTGTTTGGCTGGAATTGATTTTTTGGGGGTCTGTGAGCACTAAGCAAAGACTCTCTATACATCTAACTGCCAGCGTCCCTTTTTCCTCCTTTTTTCTAACCCGTGTCAATCAGATTGTGAATGTTTATGTATTTTTTCATCCAGCCCCTCTTGTTGCACCTTTAAGATTTCCACTTTATGGAGGGGCTAAAAGGTTAGACACCCAAGTTTTGGTCCTCCAGGCGATCTTGGCCTGGGTTGGATCTGGGCATGCTGCATTTCTCAGCAGAACCACTTCTTCTGCCTCTCCCCACGGAGTGCCAACAGGACGGAGCCGGAGTCACAAAAGCCACAGAAAGGTTAGGGGAAACCTGTCGAGCAGCATAGAGAAGAAGAAACCAGCAGCACACAGTTTCTGAGTGAAAGCAAGAGAAAGGACACAAGGGAGAGAGAGAAAAAAGATGCTTCCAAAGGGCTAAGGGAGTCAGAGAGAAGGAGAAGGGGAGAAGGGGGTCCCCATGAAAGAGGAGCAAGTATAAGGAGATGAAGGGATGAAATGAGTTTCCAGCCTTTGAGAGGAAGCGAAGGGAGAGGGCAAGACAGCAGGCAATTCCCCGGCGGTGGGTGCATAAACAGAGCCTTTTATCACCTATAAAAAGAATGTGAGAAGGCGAGGGCTTGGGGCCCCTCCAGGGAGAGGTGCTCATTGGCCCTTTACCTTCATTGACTAGCCACAAAGCAGCAGGAACACAATCCCCAACAGGAATCAAATCTAACACAGAGGAATCTTTTTCTTCATCTGCTCAACACTACAGAGCCTATTATAGGGCAGCGTTTCTCTGTGGTTAAGGTACCAGTAATCGGAAGGTTACTGGTTCAAGCCCCACATCTGCCAGGTTGTCATTGTTGGGCCCTTGCTCAGATTGTTTACTGTCACTAGTCGCTTCAGATAAAATCGTCTGCTAAATGCAGAAATGTAAATGAACTTTAATTTATTACAATTCTGATTGCATGGAAATTATGAAATATTTCTTCAGCGGTTTTAATTAGTGTTGGTGCTACACAGCTTCAGGGACATAAACTCAATCCTCACATCTGGTTACTGTCTGTGTAGAGTTTGGCATGTTTAACCAAGTTTATACCAGGTAATAGATTGGATAATGTAACCAAGGCTGTGAGTGAGAAAGCAAGGAATGATGGGGGGAATTAAGTGATGCACTTTTAATTGAAGTCTAAGAAAATGTTAATGCAGACTTTAGTGAGTGATTTAAATCTCTGTTATTCTTTGTATAACCACAGTTGTTTTTTATAGGACCCAGTATAGATGTGTGGGTCCAAGGGGCGCTCAGGTGGCGCAGCCATAAATCCCACCAGCCCACTAGATCTTAGGTTCAAATCTGAACTGAACTATTACTTATTTATTTATTTATTTATTAGGATTTTAACATCATGTTTTACACACTTTGGTTACATTCATGACAGGACAGGTAGTTACTCATTACACAAGATTTATCAGTTCAAGTTTAATGTCAAACAGTCATGGACAATTTTGTATCTCCAGTTCACCTCACTTGCACGTCTTTGTACTGTGGGAGGAAACCGGAGCTCCCGGAGGAAACCCCCACACACACAGGGAGAACATGCAAACTCCACACAGAAAGGACCCCTCCACCTGGGAATCAAACCTGGGACCTTATTGCTGTGAGGTGACAGTGCTACCCACCAAGCCCCCGTGCTGCCCTTCAACGGAACTATTGACTGGTACACAGCCATATCAACTATTTATATGTGTACACAGCCATGATTGTGTATGTCTAAGAAGAGGGGACGGTGGAACAACCTAGCCATCGGATGGCCACCTCCTTTCATGGGCCGAGGTGCAGTTGTTTCGGCTCACGCCCAAGTGTGGTTACTGTGTTTACACCTTCCCAAACTAACCAACCTAATCAAACCAATGAACCTGAGACTGATTAAACCAAGCTGAAAAGTGCAGGTTTGAAAACAAACTAAAAGTGGTCATATTGTAGTCATTTTTTTATCTGAAAAAACTTAAGGTCTAAAAGATTAACTTTTGAAGTTAATTGTCATCTTAAACTTGACCTCAAACCTGTTCTGGCAGATTTATTATGTATACCAATGGACTCTGGACAGTCCAGGAAAGCTGGTGATAGAGGTGCGTTGGTGCAGTCTGCTCTGTGCATTCGTGCCCCTCGAGCTCTTCTGCCCAGCTATGTGTAGGATGGCCCCGTTGTCAACAACATGATTAATATTTCCTGTCCCCTTTCCATATGCACTTTCCACTAGAGACAGGCAGCTCCGAGAACAAGCTGCTGGAGAAGGACAGTGGGGCAGGGCTGAAGATAACGAACTGTTATTTTTTTAGGTGCCCCAGAGCAGACGCACCATTGTGCATCGACCTCCAAACAAATAATAGACAGGCTCGTCACAGGAGATGTGGGACAGAGAGTGGAGGGTTTTTTTTCTGGCATGAACCGAAATACAAACTATTGTGTCTCGCTGCATGACTGGATCCATCACAACACCTCTTCTTAATTATGACATTATCACAGTCTGGAGCACCATAGCTACACTTTTCTGAGTTGTGAAAAAACAATGTGAGACAGAAAAAGAAAGAAGCGCATAATTACAAATCCACCTGAGACAACCCAGAAATCATTGTTGGTTCTCAAACGCGGTGATAAACCAGGCCTGGTGTGTCTGAATGTTTCTTTGTCTGGGTTTGTTGTTTGGTGAATGAGAGCAAGGGGAAAAAAGAACGGAATCGTGTTTCATTACTTCTGTTTGTCGTGGAATTTTGACTTGTGGTGAACGAACAACACCACAAACTGAGCCTGTCTTTTCCTTTCAATTGACTAAATCACTGAAACAGCCTAACTGTTGGGAGGCGCAGTGCTGGTCCCAAGCCCTGATAGAAATAGGAGGGTTGCATCAGGAAGGGCATCTGGCGGAAAAGCTGTGCCAAGTCTGGTATGCGGACCAGTTCTGCTGTGGCAACCCACACACACAGGAACAGCCAAATTAAAAAAAGTCCTACAGTCGTATCAGTCAACAAGGACAGAACAAAAAATAAATAAATAAAAATACAGAGAATGCAAGTTGAAGCTCACTCACAGGCACACACAGCACATTACAGAATAGTTTCTAAATAACCACTTAATTCAGTGCAACTGTTTTCATCCCAAAATAAGCAGTGACAGGAGCTTTACAAACCTGGAATTTATGGCCGGGGTGCCAACAAATAAACATTCTTGTCTGGGTCAAAACTCAGAAATCACAGATTTCCCAGATTTTTAAACAAAAGTGCCACATCTCACGGCGGTCGTTATATAACACTATAAATTCAATGGTAGAATAAATTGAAGCTGCAATACACAGCACAGCTACCTTAACAGTTGAATGAAAACCTAGAACATCCAGCGTCTCAAAAACTAAAATACTTGTCCGTGTTTTGACCTGCCCTCCTCTGTGTCCACAGAATTGGTGAGTTTTTCAAACTCAGCTACCTGAGTCGTGTTTTTAGCTGCTTTACAGTTTGACATCTTGGACATTTTGACTAAGCGATTGCTAACTAAATTGCCGTAGGATTGCTAGGACCACTTCACGGTCTGTGATGCGGTTTTCATGGCCGTGAATTAGGTAGGGCCTTAACTATGATGCATATGATGCAAAGCCATGACTTTTGAGCTTCGAAAAGTAATACAGGACTGGGAGTCAACTTTCAGCAAATCTCCAACATATTACCTTCCTCTTTTGGAAGCCAAAGGATGCCTTCAACTCTCAGTGTTGGCTGCCTTTCAATACATACAGTCATCTGATGGAAATCATTTAGTCCAATGATTGATTTGCTTCAAAAAGAGGTTATTTAACCGGACCATTCCCTCCCTATGGTACAATCGGTCTTTCCCAATAATGATAATGGTTTTATAAGCACCAGGCTTGTCAAGCAGCATTTGTACCCCGCCCACCCATCACTAGATTTAATGATCATTAAAAGTTTGTATGAAATGTAGACTGTTAAGTATTTTTATTATTCCGCTATTAAATAACTGCAGTTTTTTTTTCTTAGAAAGAAATCCTCAATGATCCCATCACATTCACTCTTCAGGACCTGTATGACGGCACTGCAAGCTTTTCTGGTGCTGCTTTTTTTATTTTATTAGCTTCTTTACATTAATGTGTGGCTATAAGTTTTGGTTAATTTGTCCATTTTTTGTTGTAGCTTAGTGATTAAGGTACTGGACCAGCCCCACCACTGGGTTCAAGCCCCACCACTGCCAGGTTGCCACTGTTGGGTCTTTGAGCAAGGCTCTTAACCCTCAATTGCTTAGACTGTATACTGTCACAACTGCGAAATGCCAAAAATCTAAATGTAAATGTTTCTAACATCCACTGAAGTGTTTTAGGGCGCAGCAGCTGCAGCTTTAGTTTCTCTATGGTTCTTCATGTATATAAAGCTATATTATTTACACTTAGAATCAGTAACGATGTGTGAATGAAGTATTAACCAAGAAGGCCGACTTCATGCTGGATCTGACCCGGCTTATTTGCTTTTCTGTCCCGTAGCTCTGCTGTAGGCTCCTATCTTCAGCAGAATTTCAAACCGGATGGCTTTGTCTTTCTTTCGCGAGTCCTTTCCGCGTCCTTTCTCTTTATTCCCGTCTATCATACCTCCTTTTCATCCCACTGTGTTTTTCATTTCCCTCCATCCTGTGTGTCCTCACAGGCGGCTTGACTTTCTTCATCTTTTCCTCCTTCGCGTTTCAGCGACCGCCCATTTCAATACTCCTCTCCCCTTCAAAGGGGCGCGCGAGGCTCTCGCCGTCCCACTCTCCCTCTCTTTTTCTTCAGGGAGTGAAGGGGCAGACTTGAAAGACAAAGATGAAAGAGAGGAGGAAAAAACAAACAAGCAAACAAATGTCCCTAGTAAAATAGCGTTTTCCATCTGTGCAGTGGCAGGAAGACTAGCAGGTAAAGCTCGGTTAGCCATCGCGAGTAAAGAACTGACCTAAAAAATGCTTTCAGATATTATTCCCTGCATTTTTTAACACCGTGTTCTTTTTCACACTTGAGCTGGAGGAGAAATGATGGCTCTGTACCCAAAATATTATTCTATGTAATTATTATACGGTGCTTAAGCTGATCTATTTAAAGAGAAGCATTTGACTCATTCTGGCAGCGTTTTCACACAATGTATTACTGTGTAGAATAGAACGATTTCTGATTGCAGCCTAGAAAAGTCTTATTCTCAAAAATTCCTGCTGGATATTTGGCTCCCACCGGAGCAATCCCTCAGGAACCGAGGCTCTGATAGAGGGCTTGGAACCCGTTTCAGCTCCTCTGTACATTTGATCATGCTCTTACTCTCATAATTCTTTCTCTCGCTCAATTCTCTTTCCTCTCTCGCACTCTCTCTCGTTCTCTCTCTCTCTCTATGTTTTCCTGTGTTGTCTTGTGCAAGAGCCTAATGGAGCCTGGTCAGAGGGCTGTGCTTGGGTCTAATGAGGGCTACATCACAGACGTGAGTCCATGTCAATAGCCAAGCTTTATTTACAGGCACACACAGTGCTGGGGCAAAGAGGTAATTAGGCAGGGAGGCAAGGTGGTCAACAATGGTCTGCCCCGTGTATACTCCTCCAGCTGCTCACGGACAAATACACACACCTAGCTGGTGGGGGGAAAGCATGACCTTCAGTGGTGGCAAACATTTCCAAGGCTCTCCAAACCACTGGGCCACTTAATGCACATTAATGCAAAAGTAAGTAAGTAAGTAAGTAAGTAAGTAAATTTTATTTATAAAGCACTCTTAAAACAACTTACGTTGACCAAAGTGCTGTACATCGAATAAGCATACATAACACAACATTATATTAAAAAAGTAAGAACCAAATAAAAATACAGAGTAAGAGACAAAATAAAACAAATACAAATAGACTAAACAATTAAAATTAACACAGCTCCTCACTGTTCAAATGCCAGCTTATAAAGGTATGTTTTTAGGAGTGATTTAAAAACAGCGGCCGAAGGTGCTTGTCGAATATTAGGAGGTAGAGTGTTCCATAGCCTCGGAGCATAAACTGCAAATGCACGATCACCTTTTAGCTTCAAACGAGCCCTAGGAACAGTCAACAAATTCTGAGTGGCTGATCTTAAAGATCGCTGTGCGGTTGCGGGAGAAAGCATACCACTGAGATAAGCCGGGGCTTGACCATTAAGCGCTTTAAAAACAAATAAAAGCACTTTAAAATGAATCCTGTGCTGAACAGGCAGCCAATGTAGTGAGGCAAGGACTGGTGTAATATGGTTTCTTTTCTTGGTATTAGTCAGTAACCTTAAGTCACTGCTCAGGTTCATTTGAGTGCAGAGTTTCGCATACTCTTACAACACACTTTAAAAAAAGCATTTATTGTGTTTGGTGTCAGGACAACCCCCATGCTTTCTACCTTTTTGTATGTATTTTGAACAGCCACTGGGTCCCTTACGCCAAAACTCTAGTGCCAGGCAGGCAGGGTTACACTCTGGACAGGGAATCTGACACACATACACATTCCGTCCCTCCGTCCGAGGCTGAGGCAAGACCTTAAACATGCAATGCGAAGAAGAGTCGGCCCACAGTTCTCCACAACAATATCATCTGATCTCCATTCATTAAAACATTTGGTTGTACTTTTACCAGCTATTATATTTAGAGGCCTTGAGTTCTGAGGGGTAAATCAAAACAAGCTAGACTAGTGGCTTGAGCTGTAGAAGGTACAGAGCAGGGTTTAATAAATGCTGAAAGGAGGACCAGGATGAGTCTATTTTTGGCTTTATAGCCAGGCATTGTTTTAATGTTAATTTAATGTAACTACAGATTCTAATAATCTGTTAATAAATGTTGTGTTTAAGGTAGTAATGTTTAAAAAATCTCCATAAAGTCTGCTCTGTGTGTGGGTATGAAACTTGCTTTGTGTTTGTTTATATAATCTGCTCTGTGTTAGTCTGTAGAATCTGCTCTATGCATGTGTTAAGAGTCTGCTCTGTGTTTGTGTATAAATCTACTTATTTTGTCTACAGAGTCTGCTTTATGTTTATATGGATTGCTCTGTCTATAGTTTGTTCTGTGTGTATTAGGAGAATCTGCTCTGTATTTGTGTACAAAGTCTGCTTTATGTTTATGTGGTCTGCTCTGTTTGTATATATTTTGTTCAGTGTGTTCTGCTCAGTGTTTGTGTAGAGAATCTGCTCTGTGTTTGTGTAGAGAATCTGCTCAGTGTTTGTGTAGAGAATCTGCTCAGTGTTTGTGTAGAGAATCTGCTCTGTGTTTGTGTAGAGAATCTGCTCAGTGTTTGTGTAGAGAATCTGCTCTGTGTTTGTGTAGAGAATCTGCTTTGTGTTTGTGTAGAGAATCTGCTCTGTGTTTGTGTAGAGAATCTGCTCTGTTTGTGTAGAGAATCTGCTCTGTGTTTGTGTAGAGAATCTGCTCAGTGTTTGTGTAGAGAATCTGCTCAGTTTGTGTAGAGAATCTGCTCTGTGTTTGTGTAGAGATTCTGCTCTGTTTGTGTAGAGAATCTGCTCTGTGTTTGTGTAGAGAATCTGCTGTTTGTGTAGAGAATCTGCTCAGTGTTTGTGTAGAGAATCTGCTCTGTTTGTGTATAGAATCTGCTCTGTGTTTGTGTAGAGAATCTGCTCTGTTTGTGTAGAGAATCTGCTCTGTGTTTGTGTAGAGAATCTGCTCAGTGTTTGTGTAGAGAATCTGCTCAGTTTGTGTAGAGAATCTGCTCTGTGTTTGTGTAGAGAATCTGCTCTGTTTGTGTAGAGAATCTGCTCTGTGTTTGTGTAGAGAATCTGCTGTTTGTGTAGAGAATCTGCTCAGTGTTTGTGTAGAGAATCTGCTCAGTGTTTGTGTAGAGAATCTGCTCAGTGTTTGTGTAGAGAATCTGCTCTGTGTTTGTGTAGAGAATCTGCTCTGTGTTTGTGTAGAGAATCTGCTCAGTGTTTGTGTAGAGAATCTGCTCAGTGTTTGTGTAGAGAATCTGCTCTGTGTTTGTGTAGAGAATCTGCTCTGTGTTTGTGTAGAGAATCTGCTCAGTGTTTGTGTAGAGAATCTGCTCTGTTTGTGTATAGAATCTGCTCTGTGTTTGTGTAGAGAATCTGCTCAGTGTTTGTGTAGAGAATCTGCTCTGTGTTTGTGTAGAGAATCTGCTCAGTGTTTGTGTAGAGAATCTGCTCAGTGTTTGTGTAGAGAATCTGCTCTGTGTTTGTGTAGAGAATCTGCTCTGTGTTTGTGTAGAAAATCTGCTCTGTGTTTGTGTAGAGAATCTGCTCTGTGTTTGTGTAGAGAATCTGCTCAGTGTTTGTGTAGAGAATCTGCTCTGTGTTTGTGTAGAGAATCTGCTCTGTGTTTGTGTAGAGAATCTGCTCAGTGTTTGTGTAGAGAATCTGCTCTGTGTTTGTGTAGAGAATCTGCTCAGTGTTTGTGTAGAGAATCTGCTCTGTTTGTGTAGAGAATCTGCTCAGTGTTTGTGTAGAGAATCTGCTCTGTTTGTGTAGAGAATCTGCTCTGTGTTTGTGTAGAGAATCTGCTCTGTTTGTGTAGAGAATCTGCTCTGTGTTTGTGTAGAGAATCTGCTTTGTGTTTGTGTAGAGAATCTGCTCTGTGTTTGTGTAGAGAATCTGCTTTGTGTTTGTGTAGAGAATCTGCTCTGTGTTTGTGTAGAGAATCTGCTCTGTGTTTGTGTAGAGAATCTGCTCTGTTTGTGTAGAGAATCTGCTCTGTGTTTGTGTAGAGAATCTGCTCTGTGTTTGTGTAGAGAATCTGCTCTGTGTTTGTGTAGAGAATCTGCTTTGTGTTTGTGTAGAGAATCTGCTCAGTGTTTGTGTATAGAATCTGCTGTGTTTGTGTAGAGAATCTGCTCTGTGTTTGTGTAGAGAATCTGCTCTGTGTTTGTGTATAGAATCTGCTCTGTGTTTGTGTAGAGAATCTGCTCTGTGTTTGTGTAGAGAATCTGCTCTGTGTTTGTGTAGAGAATCTGCTCTGTGTTTGTGTAGAGAATCTGCTCTGTGTTTGTGTAGAGAATCTGCTTTGTGTTTGTGTAGAGAATCTGCTCTGTGTTTGTGTAGAGAATCTGCTCTGTGTTTGTGTAGAGAATCTGCTTTGTGTTTGTGTAGAGAATCTGCTCAGTGTTTGTGTATAGAATCTGCTGTGTTTGTGTAGAGAATCTGCTCTGTGTTTGTGTAGAGAATCTGCTCAGTGTTTGTGTAGAGAATCTGCTCAGTGTTTGTGTAGAGAATCTGCTCTGTGTTTGTGTAGAGAATCTGCTCTGTGTTTGTGTAGAGAATCTGCTCTGTGTTTGTGTAGAGAATCTGCTCTGTGTTTGTGTATAGAATCTGCTCTGTGTTTGTGTAGAGAATCTGCTCTGTGTTTGTGTAGAGAATCTGCTCAGTGTTTGTGTAGAGAATCTGCTCTGTGTTTGTGTAGAGAATCTGCTCAGTGTTTGTGTAGAGAATCTGCTCTGTTTGTGTAGAGAATCTGCTCAGTGTTTGTGTAGAGAATCTGCTCTGTTTGTGTAGAGAATCTGCTCAGTGTTTGTGTAGAGAATCTGCTCTGTGTTTGTGTAGAGAATCTGCTCAGTGTTTGTGTAGAGAATCTGCTCTGTGTTTGTGTAGAGAATCTGCTCTGTGTTTGTGTAGAGAATCTGCTCAGTGTTTGTGTAGAGAATCTGCTCTGTTTGTGTAGAGAATCTGCTCAGTGTTTGTGTAGAGAATCTGCTCTGTTTGTGTAGAGAATCTGCTCTGTGTTTGTGTAGAGAATCTGCTTTGTGTTTGTGTAGAGAATCTGCTCTGTGTTTGTGTAGAGAATCTGCTCTGTGTTTGTGTAGAGAATCTGCTCTGTGTTTGTGTAGAGAATCTGCTCTGTGTTTGTGTAGAGAATCTGCTCTGTTTGTGTAGAGAATCTGCTCTGTTTGTGTAGAGAATCTGCTCTGTGTTTGTGTAGAGAATCTGCTCTGTGTTTGTGTAGAGAATCTGCTCTGTGTTTGTGTAGAGAATCTGCTTTGTGTTTGTGTAGAGAATCTGCTCTGTGTTTGTGTAGAGAATCTGCTCTGTGTTTGTGTAGAGAATCTGCTCTGTTTGTGTAGAGAATCTGCTCTGTGTTTGTGTAGAGAATCTGCTTTGTGTTTGTGTAGAGAATCTGCTCAGTGTTTGTGTAGAGAATCTGCTCTGTGTTTGTGTAGAGAATCTGCTCTGTGTTTGTGTAGAGAATCTGCTCTGTTTGTGTAGAGAATCTGCTCTGTGTTTGTGTAGAGAATCTGCTCTGTGTTTGTGTATAGAATCTGCTCTGTGTTTGTGTATAGAATCTGCTCTGTGTTTGTGTAGAGAATCTGCTCTGTGTTTGTGTAGAGAATCTGCTCTGTGTTTGTGTAGAGAATCTACTCTGTGTTTGTGTAGAGAATCTACTCTGTGTTTGTGTAGAGAATCTGCTCTGTGTTTGTGTAGAGAATCTGCTCTGTGTTTGTGTAGAGAATCTGCTCTGTGTTTGTGTAGAGAATCTACTCTGTGTTTGTGTAGAGAATCTACTCTGTGTTTGTGTAGAGAATCTGCTCAGTGTTTGTGTAGAGAATCTGCTCTGTGTTTGTGTAGAGAATCTGCTCTGTGTTTGTGTAGAGAATCTGCTCTGTGTTTGTGTAGAGAATCTACTCTGTGTTTGTGTAGAGAATCTACTCTGTGTTTGTGTAGAGAATCTGCTCTGTGTTTGTGTAGAGAATCTGCTCTGTGTTTGTGTAGAGAATCTGCTCTGTGTTTGTGTATAGAATCTGCTGTGTTTGTGTAGAGAATCTGCTCTCTGTTTGTGTAGAGAATCTGCTCTGTGTTTGTGTAGAGAATCTGCTCTGTTTGTGTAGAGAATCTGCTCTGTGTTTGTGTAGAGAATCTGCTTTATGTGTAGGTGGTCTGCTCTGTTTGTATATATTTTGTTCAGTGTGTATTTAGAGAATCTGCTCAGTGTTTGTGTTTTGAATCTACTCATTTTATAGACAGAGTCTGCTCAGTGTTTGTACAGATTCCGCTCTGTTTTCACACAGTCTGCCCGGTGTTTGTGTACAGATTCTACTCTATCTGTTTTTACAGAAGCTGCTCTATGGGCTTGTAATCAGAGTGGAGTAAACATTTAATATTGAACCTACAAGGTTTTCAGAGCTTACTTGCCATACGCCTTTAGAGTCTGTTCTGTGTTTATGTTTTGAGTTTGCTTTCGTATGCTTCTCTTGCACTGTTCTGTAATTATAATAGAAAATGTGAGCATCTCTCATCTCAGTTACCCGCACAGCAGTCTGCAGGAGAGATAAACCTCAGCACCATATTTATAACAACATACAAATAGACATCCCTTTCAATTTCCACTAAATTGAAGCAGGAATTGTAATGTTGCTTTGATGCACACATACATATACACACTTATTAAGGTGCAGGTTTTGTAGAAGCCTCTGCCTTTCTGGCTAATAAGAATAAAGTGGCAGCCTACACAAGGACTTGGGCGCTTTCTGTCTGAGCATTCAAGGTTACATATGTTGTTTTTCCTCTACTGTTAATAGACAGAGAATAGTAGTTGTGGCTTTCACATTTACATTTGTGCCATTTAGCAGATGCTTTAATTAAAAAAAATCTAATAGTTTTAGCCAATTACAGAGCAAGCACTTAAATAACCCCTTTTGCAAATTCAGGGACCCAACATTGGCAACTTGGCATAGGTGGTGAACAGGGCGGGTCAGGGGTGATGCTATTGTATTGCAAGGCAAAGCCCAGCACCAACATGAATAAAAAAGAACTTAAGTGAAAATACTTTAACCAAGCTATAGCAATACTGTGGCTAAAAGCCACCAATAAAAGGGTCTATTCACAAATGAATAATGTGTCCAAAATAACATTCAAAATGCAGCCCACAATGGAGAAAGTGGATACAACAGGGATAGCTCAACAGAAAATCGGTTGTCACAAGATGACAGGCTGCTCGGGCCGTCTGCGACAACTCAAAAAAAGGAAAAGATAGGGAAGCCTAAACTTAAATCAAGGGCATCAAAACATGAGCAGTAAGTTCACTGAAAATAAATAAAGGATGCTGGCATCACATGCCATCAGAAAATCAGACTGGATCTAGTCTGGCATCATGGTTTCACTAAGAAAAGCCGGTTAGCTAGACAGAGTAGTTGGTGAATCTGAAAGGGAGAAACCGTGATATATAGAAGAACTTCCACCTGGAGCGAATCAATGCTCATAAGGTGCAGGTGATTGTCAATTAAAAAGAACCGAAACATCAATCGTCTGTGCCTCCATGCCCCCCTGCAAGCGAAAGTGGCAACGCAGAAGGACAGGACTCTTAACGTGACTCACTTCCGATGAGCCACTGATTTATTTAACAGATGAGCCATTTTACACGAGGCTTGAACCAGCAACCTTCTGGTCCCTAGTATATCTTAAACAGTAAGCTACAAAAGCCCTTACTTAAAGACTTTGGTTTTTTTTTGTATCAAATCCATAAAGTATCAATTTTGCAATGTTGTGCTGAATTTAGAAAATGGTCCCTGTGGCTGTTGTTCACTCAATAAAGATCTTTAAACACAGCACTGAGGATCTTGACATGAAATAATTGTACAGTGCAATACTTTCCTCCTCCATTTTCACATTATTTACACCTTAGGTTGTAATAGATTCCTCACTTTATTGTACTTTATAATGGATTGCAGTTTAGTAGTTGTTTCATCATTGATTTTTAGCCCGAGATAAGATGTTGCCCTGATGTGAGTGTGTTTAATGTGAGCCATGGGGCAATGTTAGTTATTGCCTAAAAATGTCCAACCCTACAAGCCTTTTTTAGAGATGAACAAAGTGTCACGGAGGGGGCTGTGCTTCCCGGAGCTATGCTTACCTTTCCCATAGCGAACCTTAGACCAGGGTTTTCAGACCAGAGTTTTTAATTCAGGCAACACATCAGAACACAAAATGATGAAAATGGTGGCAATCTGGTCCCTCTGTGGTTTACAGTGTGTAACGTTTTTAAACCTGTTAAAATTTGGACATTCATTATTAGTATTATTTTTCTGTCTGCGACCCATTTTTTTTTAAAACAAACTTGTAACCTTATCCTAAACTTACCTTACCCGACACCTACGCCAATCAGCCATAACATTAAAACCACCTCCTTGTTTCTACAATCACTGTCCATTTTAACAGCTCAACTTACCATATAGAAGCACTTTGTAGTTCTACAATTACTGACTGTAGTCCATCTGTTTCTCTACATTCTTTTTTTTAGCTTTCATGCTGTTCTTCAATGGTCAGGACCCCCACAGGACCACCACAGAGCAGGTATTATTTAGGTGGTGGATCATTCTCAGCACTGCAGTGACAGTGACATGGTGGTGGTGTGTTAGTGTGTGTTGTGCTGGTATGAGCGGATCAGACACAGCAGTGCTGCTGGAGTTTTTAAATACTGTGTACACTCACTGTCCACTCTATTAGACACCTAGTTGGTCCACCGTGTAGATGTAAAGTCAGAGACGATCGCTCATCTATTGCTGCTGTTTGAGTTGGTCATCTTTTAGACCTTCATCAGTGGTCACAGGACGCTGCCCACGGGGCGCTGTTGGCTGGATATTTTTGGTTGGTGACAAAGGGCTTAGTGAAGTGTTTGAAAACAGACAAACTCAACATCTGGTGGAAAGCCTTTCAGAAAGTGGATGCAGAAAGTCTAGATACACTATATGGCCAAAAGTATTTGGACACCTGACCATGAGCTTGTTGGACATCCCGTACAACTAATTGTATTAAAAATAGAGTGGCCCCTATGTGATGTTTTTTAGCTATAACAACAGCCACACGTCTGAGAAGTCTTCCTACAAGACTTTGAAGTATGTCTGTGAAAACTTATGCCCATTCACTTAAAAGAGCATGTGTGAGGCTGGGCACTGATGTTGGTCAAGAAAGACTCGATTGATGTTCCAGATTACTCCAAAGCTGAGGTTGAGGTCAGTACTGTGCAGGACACTGAAGTTTCTTTGAACCAAAGTTTTCTTCATGTCATTGACAGAGGCACAGCCATGCTGGAACAGCAAAGGTGTCTTCCTTATACTGTTGGTGCAAAGTTGGAAGCATATAATTTAGTTTATATAATTGATTTATTACACCTGTTAGCAATTGTTGTAGCTAAAACACATACATTCAACAGTAAGAAGTGTTGTCCCAATATTTTTGTTCATACAGCGTAGTGGTTCGGTGGGTAGCACTGTCACCTCACAGCAAGAAGGTCTTGGGTTTGATTCCCAGGTGCAGCAGTCCGGGTCCTTTCTGTGTTTGCATGTTCTCCTCGTGTCTGTGTGGGTTTCCTCCACAGTCCAAAGACCACCAGTCCATGCGAGTGAGATGAATTGGAGGTACAAATTGTCCATGACTGTGTATATCATTAAACCTGAGCTGATGAATCTTATGTAACCAGTAACTACCGTTCCTGTCATAAATGTAACCAATATGTGTAAAACATGACGATAAAATCCTAATAAATAAAAACGTTTTTATTAAATGGAATAAAACTGCAAATGTTTGCAGAGTGTTCTGTATGTGTGAATATGTATGTGGTTATTTTTAGCAAACTAATATTTTCAGCACTTGCGCATTCACGTCTTACACCTGTACACATAAATCTCTTAAAGCCACGTCTTCTATGATTTTTGAAGACCGTCATTTATTTTAATCTTGTACTGCAACAAAATACGCTGAGGTATGAAGAATGCAGCTTGTAAAAAATCACTGGCTCGGCAAGCATCTTTTCAAAGTCTTTAGCTTTCATTAGATGTTTTAGAGGGCATGTTTTTACAGACCCAAACTTGAAACAAATCAGCCTAGTCAGTCCCGGAGGGCATACTGAAACAAATATTTAGATTTGTTTGTGCAGTCCTCCTCGTTTACTTTGCTTGTTTCTTGATGAGGTTCAGGTTGGAGAGCTCTCTCGCTGCTCTCCGTCTTGATCAGCGTCTGAGCCGGCTGTCTGAATAAGACTGGCGCATCATGAATCCGTAAGACCAACCAGCCTAGACTACATCAGGATACGAGCCATCAGGTGGGTGTGAGTGACGGCCAGTGAACGTCAGAGCTAAAAATAAGAGCTGCTCTTTTTTTGGCACGGGGGCCCACACAGGCCGAGTTTCTGTCTGATTGCATGGGGGAGAATGTGTGATAGTATGTGTGCGGTGTCTGTTTTTGAGGTGTGCCTGGTGTGTAGAAAAAGCTCTATGTGTCTTAATTGGCGGAGCTCCGGACCCTGGGGCTTGCCCACCTGCTCCTCATTCGCTGGCTTCACTGAGAGAGCGGGAGCCAAAAAAAAAGCCAAAAAAAGGGGCCGGAGAGGAAGAGACAGAATGAGACCGGGTGGTCAAGACCATGTGATAAAAAAAGGTGGTCTGACAATTATATTCAGTCAGGGTCTTGTAGGGTACTTGTTTGCTTTGGAATTTGGCTTGGTGAGGCATGTTTTGCTTTTTTTCTCTGAAGAAGTATGACATGCTACATTGGCTTAGTGAATTTATGTGGAGATGGAGATTTGGCCCACGGCTCGTGACAGTGCTGCTCCTGCTAGATGTGACGGGTTTTCAGACAGACCCCATGTCTATTGTAAAAAGTGCTATACAAATAAATGTGACTTGACTTGACTTGACAGTGGAGCTACTTTGAGAGATTAAGTTGCCACCCATTCTGTCTCCATCTCCAATTATAGTAGTTACACAAACCTGAGTGCCTGGAATAAATGCTAATCCAAGAGGCATTAGATTATCTCTGTGGCTCTGCTAGAACAATCGCACATGATGGAAGCATCCAGAAAGCAAAAGTCTTCAGAGTAAATGGCAAACATCATGGAACATGGGCTGTTTTTGTTTCTCCTTCATACATTATGGATAAGTCAGAGAGCACCACGGTGCCTGGCTCTGGCCTGGTAAACGTTATGGCATATGGGCTCTTAATATCGCATAGCAAATGAGGACGAGCTAGGTAATGGACGCAGGTATCAGCCAGAACCGAAGATCCTTCAGCATCAGCTTTCTGAGAGAGATGGAGAGAGAAGAGAAACAGATCTCCCGACTGATGGAGGCAGTTAGACCTATTATTAGTTCGACAGTATAAGGATTGATGCGCACAATAGTCGGTGTGTAAGCAGAAAGCCGGGAACGTGCAGAAATTTTTAATAGTGAGAATCTCCGGCATTATGGAGGCCTTCATTAACATTTTCACACATGGCTGCCTAACAAATGAGAAAAGAGCTGTGCTGTACTGGCAGATTTATCACTCTCTCTGCCTGGCTCCTTCCTGCCTGGGCTGTGGCTCCCTTCTGCCCGGAGATGAGACACACAGCACAGTAGAGGGATACAGACTCATCCTGGAGCTGAAACTGGGATTTCTTTTTAGAGGATCCTTACCTGAAGCAGCTCCCTGTACCCGCGTGTGCCAGGCTCCAGACTGGGATGAAGATTCTGCACAGGCTTTACTTTGAGCTTGAATTGAACACTTTGACAGGGGTCTTAACCAAACCTTCCAAGCAAATGACTCACAACTCAACTATTGTGACTCACGTCTCTAACTATTGTGTCTTAACTCGACTCTGATTACTGTGACTCACAACTCGACTCTGACTATTGTGACTCGCAATTCGACTCTTACTATTGTGACTCACAACTCGACTCTGATTATTGTGACTCACAACTCGACTCTGACTATTGTGACTCACAACTCGACTCTGATTATTGTGACTCACAACTCGACTCTGACTTTTGTGACTCACAACACGACTCTTATTGTGACTCACAACTCGATTCTTATTGTGACTCACAACTCGACTCTTATTGTGACTCACAACTCGACTCTGACTATTGTGACTCACAACTCGACTCTGACTATTGTGACTCACAACACGACTCTTATTGTGACTCACAACTCGATTCTTATTGTGACTCACAACTCGATTCTTATTGTGACTCACAACTCGACTCTTATTGTGACTCACAACTCGACTCTGACTATTGTGACTCACAACTCGACTCTGACTATTGTGACTCACAACACGACTCTTATTGTGACTCACAACTCGATTCTTATTGTGACTCACAACTCGATTCTTATTGTGACTCACAACTCGACTCTTATTGTGACTCACAACTCGACTCTGACTATTGTGCCTCACAACTCGACTCTGATTATCGTGACTCACAACTCGACTCTGACTATTGTGACTCACAACTCAACTCTGATTATCGTGACTCACAACTCGACTCTGACTATTGTGACTCACAACTTAACTCTGATTATCGTGACTCACAACTCGGCTCTGACTATGGTGACTCACAACTCGACTCTGATTATCGTGACTCACAACTCGACCCTGACTATTGTGACTCACAACTCGACTCTTATTGTGACTCACAACTCGACTCTGACTATTGTGACTCGCAACTCGACTCTGATTATTGTGACTCGCAACTCGACTCTGATTATTGTGACTCACAACTCGACTCTGATTACTGTGACTCACAACTCGACTCTGACTATTGTGACTCGCAATTCGACTCTTACTATTGTGACTCACAACACGACTCTGACTTTTGTGACTCACAACTCGACTCTGATTATTGTGACTCACAACTCGACTCTGACTATTGTGACTCACAACTCGACTCTGATTATTGTGACTCACAACTCGACTCTGATTATTGTGACTCACAACTCGACTCTGACTTTTGTGACTCACAACACGACTCTTATTGTGACTCACAACTCGATTCTTATTGTGACTCACAACTCGACTCTTATTGTGACTCACAACTCGACTCTGACTATTGTGACTCACAACTCGACTCTGACTATTGTGACTCACAACTCGACTCTGACTATTGTGACTCACAACTCGACTCTGACTATTGTGACTCACAACTCGACTCTGATTATCGTGACTCACAACTCGACTCTGACTATTGTGACTCACAACTCGACTCTTATTGTGACTCACAACTCGACTCTGACTATTGTGACTCGCAACTCGACTCTGATTATTGTGACTCACAACTCGACTCTGACTTTTGTGACTCACAACTCGACTCTGACTATTGTGGCCTGAAAGTGGATTTCTCTTTAGAGGATCTTTACCTGAAGCAGCTCTCTGTGCCCGCGTGTGCCAGGCTCCAGACTGGTCTGAAGATCCCAGCATGCTTCACTTTAAGCTTGAATTGAATTTGCTGGAAAGCCCTGTGCTCTTAAATGCTGCTGCTCACTTTCCGTTCCCACCTGCTGACTTGTTGAGAAATGTTTCCAGGCAAAATTTTTTACCCTCTGAGAACTTCATTAGAATGACAAATGGCGTGTTGCTGTAAGTGAAGGCATCAACAGTGCAGCGGCTGAAGAGAGGTCCAGAAGAGTTGACGTAGTGGGTGGGAAACAGATTCGAATCTATTTTTTCTCTCCTGTATATGATTTCTGAGGGAGCGAGAGAATTCACTCCAGTGTCAGACCTCGCGGTTTTGCTGACTCGCCCATAGGAACCTTACTCTTCTTTTAAGGGGTAGAAATAGACCTGTAGATGGAGTTTGGAGGCAAAAGTGGGCCATGCAAATTGTCGGGTGCTCATGGTACAAGGCTCCTCTCTTTTCTGTTTGCTAATGTTGTTGGATTTTTACCCTTACACACACACACACACACACACACACACACACACACACACACACACATACACACAACCCACAAATCACTTGCAGTCGGGTGTGAAGGACCTGTCTTCTCAGTCATGGAACCAAGAACAGGGAGCCAATGAAGTGCTCAGTTTGGTTCGATGCCATTCTCTTTTTAGTATCAATAGTCTAAGTTTAAAATACCAGCTTAGCACGGAGTGAAACTGCCTAACGTCCTTAAGACAAAGAGAGATACTGCAGCGGACAGGGCGCCAGAAATCAATTTCCCATTTACGGCTTTAATTTGGCGGCGATGGGCGGGGAGATTAGAGCCGCGAGTACCTGTAAGCCCTGTTCTGATGGGCTCTACCTGCCGCCTTGCGTCAGCCTAACCTGACCCCTTTGCTAATTAAAGTTCTCGATTGATCTACAAACAGAGCGATAGCAATCTGTCCCTAACGACCCCCACCAACAACATCGTCTTCTGCCAACATCTTGATAATAGCTTTATAAGTTAACAGCTAATGACACTTTTTAGGCTCGGCCACGTTTGACCAGGCACTTAGGTATGACTGCAGTGCCTGTTCTGACCCAGGTGATGAGCTGATAGGTTGAGACAAACTGCACCAGGTCAGCTTGTTTTGATTGGCTACAGTTGGCCGTTCACTTAACTCTCAGAACTGTCTATGTGCAATCATTGACTTACTTATGACTGTCCTGATGTGTGCGTTGGTGCTACCTCTATACTTGTAGCTTGACTTTGAGTTGGACCTGCTAGGCCAGCACTAGAGATGGGGACTGATTTTAGGACACAGCTTAAGTAACACTTTTACTGGGGTCTCAACCCAACCTTCTGAACAAACGACTCACAACTAGACTCTGACTATTGTGACTCACAACTCGACTCTGATTATTGTGACTCACAACTCGACTCTGATTATTGTGACTCACAACTCGACTCTGACTATTGTGACTCACAACTCGACTCTGACTATTGTGACTCACAACTCGACTCTGATTATTGTGACTCACAACTCGACTCTGACTATTGTGACTCAACTCGACTATCTATTGTGACTCACAACTCGACTCTGACTATTGTGACTCAAATGGACTATCTATTGTGACTCAAAACTCGACTCTGACTATTGTGACTCAAATGGACTATCTATTGTGACTCACAACTCGACTCTGATTATTGTGACACAACTCGACTCTGACTATTGTGACTCAACTCGACTATCTATTGTGACTCACAACTCGACTCTGACTATTGTGACTCAACTCGACTATCTATTGTGACTCACAACTCGACTCTGATTATTGTGACACAACTCGACTCTGACTATTGTGACTCAACTCGACTATCTATTGTGACTCACAACTCGACTCTGACTATTGTGACTCACAACTCGACTCTGATTATTGTGACTCACAACTCGACTCTGACTATTGTGACTCAACTCGACTCTGATTATTGTGACTCACAACTCGACTTTGATTATTGTGACTCACAACTCGACTCTGACTATTGTAACTCACAACTCGACTCTGACTATTGTGACTCACAACTCGACTCTGATTATTGTGACTCACAACTCGACTCTGACTATTGTGACTCACAACTCGACTCTGACTATTGTGACTCAACTCGACTATCTGTTGTGACTCACAACTCGACTCTGACTATTGTGACTCAACTCGACTATCTGTTGTGACTCACAACTCGACTCTGACTATTGTGACTCAACTCGACTATCTATTGTGACTCACAACTCAACTCTGATTATTGTGACTCACAACTCGACTCTGACTATTGTGACTCACAACTCGACTCTGACTATTGTGACTCACAACTCGACTCTGATTATTGTGACTCACAACTCGACTCTGACTATTGTGACTCACAACTCGACTCTGACTATTGTGACTCAACTCGACTATCTATTGTGACTCACAACTCGACTCTGATTATTGTGACTCACAACTCGACTCTGACTATTGTGACTCAACTCGACTATCTATTGTGACTCACAACTCGACTCTGACTATTGTGACTCAACTCGACTATCTATTGTGACTCACAACTCGACTCTGATTATTGTGACTCACAACTCGACTCTGATTATTGTGACTCACAACTCGACTCTGACTATTGTGACTCAACTCGACTATCTATTGTGACTCACAACTCGACTCTGACTATTGTGACTCACAACTCGACTCTGATTATTGTGACTCACAACTCGACTCTGATTATTGTGACTCACAACTCGACTCTGACTATTGTGACTCACAACTCGACTCTGACTATTGTGACTCACAACTCGACTCTGACTATTGTGACTCAACTCGACTATCTATTGTGACTCACAACTCGACTCTGATTATTGTGACTCAACTCGACTCTGACTATTGTGACTCAACTCGACTCTGATTATTGTGACTCAACTCGACTCTGACTATTGTGACTCACAACTCGACTCTGATTATTGTGACTCACAAGTCAATCAAACCTGACAGCAGGGTTCACAAAGAAAATTAATAATAAATAATAATAAATAAATAAACAAATTTAACAGGCACATAAACACATGGTTAACTTATACACAGATGCCCCCTTGTGGAGGCTTTACAATGCACCTCTTTAACCACAGTGGGACCAGATTGCCACCACTTGATGTGTAGCCCGGGTCGCGGTAAAATGTGGACAAAATGCGGCTTGCCTGAAAAAAGGATATGACTTACTGTTGAAACTGACTTGACTTTAGTTGAAACTAAATGCAAATTAGACTCAGACTTCTTTGCATACACTAGATTCAGAAAGTATTCAGACCCCTTGACTTTTTGCACACTTTTGTGCCTTGGATTTGTGTTTGAACTGATGCATTTGATGCGAAGTCTACACTAATCACCCATAATTCATACCCATTCATCGCCCATAAAAGGCATAAAAGCGTTTGACTTGAACTCATAGTCAATTCATTGCAACTTGTCAGATTTCCAAAAAATTAGCAAACAGGAACATGAGCAGATCTTTTCTGATCACACGGCCCACTTCCTCCGTCTCTGTTAGTCCACGCACCATTACAGTCCTCGAGTGGATTAATATTGACAAATTTGAGGCATGTGCGGAGGGGCGTTAATAATTTCAGAGCTTCGCCCTCTGTCCTTGCGCAAGACTGCGTTTTGACATTTTATCTCTATTTATTGATACGTGTGACAAAATGGCACGCAAGTGATGCATCGGCGCAATATTTCCCTAATAGACCGAGTTGCGTGCATTAAAACAGGAAGCGCTGATGTCATCTGAGCTGATGCGGTCATTTCGCTGAGAAAACAGCAAGCTCAGGAGTGTCCGGGGTGTGTGTGCCACCTGAGCGAGGCTTCCCTTTATACGTGCGGCTATTCTGGGGGTTGCATGCTTAATGAGGGGATTTTTTGGCGGACCCCTCAGCGGAGTTAATTAAACTGAAACAGGCTGAAGCTGATGAGCCACACCACTCTGACCTTGAGGCTGCACTCCCCCTGTGCGTGTGCAATTACACCTGCATAATCAGCGCTGCGAACAGCGGCAACCGCCGCCTCCTCATCTTCCTTCTTCTTTCTGCTTGCACTCACTCCTGCTACGTCTGCGATACCACACGGTCACTATCCACCCTCCCTATCATACAATGCATCACATGGCCACTACAGCGCGCTGTTATAAAGGAGCAAATCTTCCCTGCACGACAATTATATTGCTCTTTAGTGGCGGACTACAAAAACCGGCTGTCCCTGCACCTAGTGGGAGGATCGTCTCTGTTTGGTGTCGGGGCGCATGCAAATGATCTCTTTATCAAAGCAGCTTACTTTACTGTGCCAGAGCGGGGATTTATTAGCTCCTCTATTGGCTTCAGGAAGAGCCGCCGAGTTGCCAGGACTACAGGCTGAAGAGCTTGTTTTTTATCTGTCTGCGCACATCTGTGTGTATGTGTGTGTGTGTGTGTGTGTGTGTGTGTGCTGCTTTTTTTGCCATGCAGGATGTGCAGATCTATACACTTACTGAGTGCTTTATTATGAGCGCCAGTCATAAACATACATTTAATGGCCATTTTTTAAGCCACACCTAACTTATAGAGTTGCTCTATAGATGTGCTGCAACCTATCTGTTGCTCTGCACACTTTCTTTACACCGTCCATCAATAGAAAGGGTGACCAGATGTTACTTGCTACTAACAAGGTTATTACTTGTTACACTGTTTGTCTGCACTGGGCGGCACAGTGGCTTGGTGGGTAGCACTGTCACCTCACAGCAACAAGGTCCTGGGTTCGATCCCCAGGTGGAGCGGTCTGGGTCCTTTCTGTGTGGAGTTTGCATGTTCTCCCCATGTCTGTGTGGGTTTCCTCCCACAGTCCAAAGACGTGCAAAATTTACCATGACTGTGTTCAACATTAAACTTGTGAACTGATGAATCTTGTGTAATGAGTAATTACCGTTTCTGTCATGAATGTAACCAAAGTGTGTAAAACATGGCGTTAAAATCCTAATAAATAAATAAACATCTTTTTGAATGGTGATAAGAAAAAGAAGTACACACAGGACTCTCATGTGGGAACCCATGTTTGAGAACTTGAGCAAATGAAACACATAACAGTACCCAGAGGAGTGACACCAACACTACCTGCTATACCGATGTGCCGCCCCACATGGGATTACAGACTCTAATTTACCTTTAGTTGTGATTATGAACAAGTGAGTGAGTGTGAGAGAGACTGGCGTTCTGTGTCGGGTGTGTTCCTGGCTTCACTGCCCACTGTTCCCCGGACCGGCTCTGTAGCCAGTACAATTCAGTTCATCAGGATGAACAGGCTGCAGATACATGGATGGATGGATGAATGAATGAATGAATGAATGAACATCATGTTATTATATCCCACATTTTTAGGATAATCCCCAGTACAGTATGTGTGCCCGGCTGGCAGTGCGTGACAGCTCTGCTGATGGCACCACGAAGCTCTGTTCAAGATAAAAAAGAAAGAAATCAGGGCGAAAGCTCCACACTCTCCAGTGCTCGCATGGCTGCCACCTGTGGCCGAGCACGACCCCCGGGGGGGCGGCCTCATCTTTAAATGCCCCCGCTCGCCTCCTCCAGCCGCCAGTGCCCGACCGCTTAGTAAAGCTGTCTTCTTCAGCAGGTCCAGCCAGACTGGGACAGAGCAAGAAGAAGGAGAAGAAAATGTTTTGCGAGAATGGAATGTCACAGTAGATAAGCATCACAAGCTGCTCCATATTTATTATGTGCTACAATTTGACTAACAGAGAATTTAGATTAATAACGCTCAGCCCCGGGAAGTAATTTCCTTTGGAGAAAGTGATTTACATGCAGCGCCGCCCGGAGAGGAGCCAACCCAGGTTCTTCTGTGGTGTCAGCTAAAAATAATGACATTTAAAACACTGTCCAAGGTTAATAGGTCCTCCTCCCATTTATGAACTTTATACCGCTTCTTTGCTCTGAACACACCAGCAGCTTTATTGTAACGTCATGCTTCAAAGAAAGTCATTTTAAGGGCTTCACGTCTTTAAGGGCAAACGTGTGCCGTGAGGAGTGTTTGTCAGGCGGAACTTTTGCTGTACTGACCCCCGAAATGGTTCTGATGGCTGTTCTGTTGTGCTCTGCTAATCTGTGTAATCTTATTTCTTTGATTGCGATTAGCATGCAGGCGAGCAGTCGTGGACACGAGAACAGTGATTATGACATTTCACTAAGGTTGGACAGAAAACTGTAACATTTATTATACTGTACTAAAACTGAATACAGAATACTTTTAGGCCACACTGTATCTTAGTGTGTGAGTGGGGCGGCAAGGTGGCTCGGTGGGTAGCATAGTCGCGTCACAGCAAGGAGGTCCTGGGTTTGATTCCCAGGCGGAGCGGTCCGTGTCCTTTCTGGGTCCATGACTGTCATGGGTCCATGACTTGAACCTGTCCTGTCATAAATGGAACCAAAGTGTTTAAAACACGCTGTTAAAATCCTAATAAAATAAATACATAAATAAATAGTGTGTGGGTGTCACAGTAGCACAACTGGACAGCTGTGCTGCAATGCTGCACTTACCATGTGGGTTTGATCAGGGTACTTGTTTCCTTTCACCTCCTAAAACATGAAGAAGGTGAACTGACTCCTTTAAAATGCTCCTAGCTCTAAGTGACCAAGTTAGTGTCCTAGTGACCCACTGAACCCACCACAGAACAAACAAACCTGGACTGAGAAATAATAGGATAACAAAAAATAAGTGAACCCTGGGGTATTATTTCTATGTATTTAAATAGGACAGTGGTAGCTCAGTGGTTAAGGTACTGGACTGCACTGTTGGTCCCCTGAACAAGGCACCCTCAACTGCTCGAACTGTCTTCAGTCATAATTGTAAGTCACTTTGGATAAAAGCGTCTGCTAAATGCCACAAATGTAAATGTAAATACACATAACACATGCAATATATGGTCAACTTTTAACTCACAGCTAAAAAAAAAGTAGCCCAATTCCACAGGTACATTGTGCACCTGTACAAGTGCTGTAAGGAAAAGAGCTACTCTGTGAGAGAATGAAACTGCACTCAGTATGCTTCTTTATTTATTCATTCATCTACGTAACCATTTTACCATCACCAACAGGAAACACTGAACTTAGTGCAGAAACACACTCTGGACTCTGTGCCAATCACAGTTCATTACACACCCACACATGTGCTCACTCACCTACAAGCATTTAAAAGCCACTGATCCGTCAAATGCTGTGTTTTCGGGATGTCGTGGGGAACAAAAATACCTAATGGAGACCCATGTGGGCACAGAAGGAGCATACCCAAGTCTTTAGGATCCTGTTCCTGTGCGGGACCCACCTGCTGTGCCAGTGTGCCACCCACCTATCCAAACCGCTCAACCTTTTCAAGATGGATTTAGAACTGAAAAATGAAAAAGGGAAACGTAGTTTTTGTATTCTGAACGCTGGTGTTCTGTTGCTGCTCATCCCTGATTGTGACTTGTGGTTTGATTGCTTTGTCTTGCCTGTTCGGAGAATTGTTTACTCCGGCCCTACTTTTTTTTAATCCTCTTTTCTCTTCTGTGTTTTGGCCGTGCGGTGGTTTGGGATGTGCTGCTCATACTTCAGCCGCTCTTTGATTCCTCCACAGCCCCGCAGGGCTAAAGGTGTTCTGATGAAGCGAGCGCGCCGCCAACCCTGTGCCGCGAGAACCTCCAGCTCCGCGGATGAATGTTTTTTTTATGATTGCCTCTTCCCTATGTCATGCGTTTACTTTTAACGAGCCTGGCTCCCCGGCCAGTCAGCGCGAGCGTTATTGATAAATGATTAACGGTGCAGAAGGTGTGCGCAGTCGGACTGGGCCTTCCTCCGTTAAGCAGGAGCGCTCTTGAATATTTCATCGGCACACATGTGCTGCTGTCTATATAACTGCTCCTGGCTCCTCAGCCTTGCTCTATTAGAGCCCCGTGAATCCCTCGCCGCTCTCTTTGTCTGCAGACCGGCACCTTTACAGCCAGGTTTTACAATTCGACACCTGTGTGTAGAAGGTATACAGATGGGTGGCTCACTATGGGAATTTTTTCCCAATCTTTTTCTCCCAATTTACTGTAGCCAATCTGCTGCTGGGGACCCCGACGGCATCCAAGGATGGTGTATATTTGCCTGACACACACTCCCTCCGATGTCCCCCAATCACTTCTTATTCACCCATACTTTGATGGATTAGCGCCTAAGGTTGGCTTTGCGTCCGGGAAGCCACGCCCCGATCTCTGCGCTCCTCCACTTTCTGTACAGGCACCCTGGGCAACCAAGGTCCTTACACAGCGTTTATAACCCCACCCCTTAGTCTGGTCTTTCTCACACAGCAGACTAGAGGCCAATTTTGTCTGCTGCAGGCATTAGCCAATTGTTCCTGCTAGATGGCGCCCAGCCGAACGGTAGAACCCGGGAGCTCAGAATCTCAGCAATGATGTTAGCGGATTATCCCGCTGTGCCACCTGGAGGAGCACCCCCCACACAACAGGAAATTTTGCTTTCTAACTGCGATGTCAGGCCAAGATTTAGTGACTGCAACATCAATTAACTCAGTGATCATTTGATCCCTGTGAAAAGAGGAATTATCATCCTGGAAGAGACTACTCTAATTAGGATATAACTGTATAAATTGCATAAGTGATCAGATGGTATAACTTGGTATCGATTTGCAGCAGGGATCAGTTGAAACAAACCATCAAACCATGCCAGCGAAATGCCACCAGCATGACAGAGCCGCTAGAACTTTTCACTCTTGGAGCACAGAATTCAGGCCTGTGTGGTTCATGACATACAACAAATCAGACATTAGCCAGCTGAGCAGTCTGTATGACTGAAGTCATAAAGATCTGCCAGTAGTGCCAACATTTGGACACTCGAATCTGAGGTTACGGTCAACCAGAGCTGATAAGCATTTAAAACATGCTGCAGTTCATGACATCATGGTAACATGTCTGAAAGTAAGCAATACAATTCCTTCATCACCGGTTTGTAGGTGTTCACGGCTGTCCTCACACCCTCCATCCATATGCAGTTACTGTCCAGACCTAGTGTCCTTACCAGCCTGCTTCTAGTTTCCTCACTAGCTGGCTACACTAGCAATACAGATGTTTAGATGACCCATTATCTGATCTGTTTGACAGTTAGCCTGCTTGTAATCCATCTGTTTTGGCTGAAGAACTATTGACTTTGGTGTCTGTCCCAGAAAGTCCATGTTTGTCTGTGTTACACTGCCATCTCCTGTCTGGGTACCCAGGGTCATCAAGCAGCAGGGACACGAACAGCCCGTCTGGTCCAGAGCGCGGGAACGCACCGGTGATCAAAGAGCCTCCTGCTTTAATCCTCCCCATTCAGCAACCAGACTGGCGCAGACACGCCCCCGAGCGCTCACTGCTAAACTCACCTAAAGTGCTGCTCTTATTCTTACTTTTGATGCCAGCAAAAAGTCTGAGCCCCCCTGTTGAGTGCGTGCATGATAATTTGGTGAAATTAAAGGAACAAAGGGCTCAGGAATGAGTGTGTGTGTTTGTGTGTGTGTGTGCCTGGATGAAAAGAATCAGTTCCATAAAAAAGAGCCTTTTTAAATTGCCTGGGTAAGATTGTTGGCAAGAGGGGATTCGTGTCCGAGGACTCAGATCAATGTAGGATGCATTATGCATACGTACACTATATGCCCAAAAGTATTTGGACATCCCTCCTATTTATGGTTTAGCTGTTCCAGCCAAACCCATTGCTAACAGATAATAATGCTTCCAGTATTGTAGCAACAGTTTGGGAAATGCACTTGACAAGGGCCCTGGCTTTAACTCCTTTGAACAGCTTAGATAGTTGGATGGATGGATGGATGGATGGATAGACAGACATACAGACATACATACAGATAGATAGATAGATAGATAGATAGATAGATAGATAGATAGATAGATAGATAGATACTTTACTTATCTATAATAGTAATAATAGTAAGAACTGTAGTGTATCTATTCTTATAAATGATATATACAGATATCCACTGTCGAGTCACATTATTATGACCACTTCCTACTTTCGATGGCTGTGGCAGCGTTATGGTCTGGGGAATGTTTTCGTGGTAGACACTCTTAACCTATTCGGCAGATCACGTACACCCATGGATGCTGATTGCCTTCCCTGGGGTGGATGAGATCTTCCAGCAAGACAATGTGACATGTCACATGGCTAGAAATGTCCAACACTGGGACCACCTCGATCGTCGTGTTCACTCTATGGATCCTCCCTGTGTAAATAAATATATACAAATATATACAATATATTGGTTATAGATATAAATATATACAAAAGGAGCAATAATATACATATGAATATGCATAGCATGAATATTAAATATAAAAATATATATCAGATATAGGCATGAATGAGTATAATATTTGTAATATACAGATAATAATAACAATAATAATAATATAGATTAGAACCATTATATAGGTATAAATATAAGAATGAAAATATCTAAGAGGAATACTTGGATATGATGGTGCAAATTTGTGGGATGAATTGAAACCAGGTCATCTCATCCAGCAAACTGACCTCCAAAAGGTTCTTTTGACTAAACAGGCACAATTCCACACCAAAGTTTTGTGAAAAGCTTTCAATGAGAGGAAATGCTGTTGTAGCCAAAGCGGAGGGTGAGACATTGGTATTACTGCAATGGATTTGGAATAGGATGTCCAGTAAGGTCATGGTCAGGTTTACACATACTTTTGACTGAGTAGTGTATTTGTATTATGTACCTCTACTCCATCTAGGATCAGATTCCAACCAAGAGGCGACAGCTTCACTACAGAGCGTATTCGGATCGTCGTACGTGTCTGTATGGTGCATTTTAAGTTTTATTGGTTCATGCTGTTTGTGTGGTGTTTCGCTGTCGGCTGATAAGCTGTGACTTTTGTATCCATCTGTCCCTCGCGTACACGTGCTAGGGCGTACGTGCGTTTCATGGCTCATTTAAGTATAAATAGGTTTGTTTACATTTGGCACGGCATTGATTGCTCATCGGTACAATACAGCACGAGGGCAGTAAATACTACACAGAGGCTGGACTTAATTGTTTTGCTGTGAACATAAGCAAATGCAAATAGCTCATTGTGCTTGCAGCACCTCGCTTCACACGTTCTCCTATAAATCCTACAGCTCCGACAATTTTACAGCCCAGGCAGCCAGTGCACTAATGAAAGCCAGTAATGAATTATGTGGGATATGTTAGCCTAATAATTTCTTCTGTTGTCCGCTATCGGCTTTGTTCTCTTTGTTTTAAAACGATGCTAGGCAGAAAACATGATTGTGAACCCGACCTCTGTGACTGAGCGAAGTTTTAAACGTAAACGCAACGCCTGGAAGACGAGACGCGGGAGACTAAGATTAACGGCGTGTGGAGGAAGCAGATAGCAGTAGCATGAAGGCAGAGACAAGATCCACACAGAGAAACAGATTATAGAAAGAGTGGCAGAAGAGACTGAGAGCTCGAAAGAAGTCAAATAAACTGATGGGCTGAGGGAAAGAACATGAGACGACAACAGAGCAAAGAGAAATGGGTGGGAAGAGCTAGCCACCTAGAGAAAGTGGAGAAAGCCGATCAGCAGCAGCAGCAGCAGCAGCGCTAGCAGTGCAGACGGAGGAGGAGGCGGAGGATAACAGTAGGAGGTGAGGTACTGGCAATGATGAATGGCCCGTGGCTCATCAGAGTGAGCCAGGTTGGTTTGCGGAGATTAGATTTTAATACAGCTCTTTGACTCTGTACCACCTCCAAATAATCACCAACAACCAAACCGAGTATCGTTTCACTCAAAAATGAAGTGATTATGAGAGTTTGTCCTTGAACACAAGTCCTCAAAAATGATGAATATTACATTGGAGTATATTAAAAGAGAGAGTAGGAACTAAAGCAAGAACAAAATATGAGCGAGTCACTTAACAATTTAGGGTCTCAGTTATTTAGGCTGGTTTATAAACTGCTCAGTTAAATCAAAAAGTACATTAATTTTTGTATATTAAATATTCCAGTACGTTCCCCAGACTAGTTTTGGAAGATTATACAGTCAGTGCTAGTCATTGCAGATAACTGAGTAATCATTACTATTGGTCGTTTCTGATCTCTGGCATCATTAGTAGTGTTGTTAGATCTCGGCTGTGGCAATCCGATGCCAAAAAGGTTTTTGTTTGCTTTACGTATTGGTCTAGTCAAGTCCAGTCGAATCAAATTTATTTGTGTAGCACTTTTTACAACTTTAAAGATTCCAGGTCCAAAAAACCCACTCCCTAAATATTACATGGAAGAAACCTCGAAAGGACCCAGACTCAGTAGGGACCCTGATCCTCCTTGGTTGGCCAAAAGGTGATTGGATACAATTAAAATTGGATAAAAATATACTAAATAGCTAAAAACATAAATAAAAGACATGAAAGTAATGAGTTAATGATACTTCAGTTCATTGTGAAAGAAAAAAGTTTATTAGTGAGCTCTGGACATTCCAACGACATCCAGAGGTCCAGCAGGAATGGCATTGTTAGCTTGGCAACCTTAAATCTGAGCTTCAGCCTCAGATGGGTGGATGGGAACCAGTCAGAACCCCCTTGGTTGAAAACAGATGATGTTTTCAGACAAAATAGTTCAGAAGAGGCTCATTAAATCTAAAATTTTTTACAATTCTCATTTTTAAAATTTTGCACCTACAAATGAGTCCAGATTCAGCTTTTAAAGCAAAGCTTGTATTGGATTGGTGGTTTAATCTCAGACACCTGGCAACCCTATACATAAATGTCCTTACTTCCTGGTCTTTTTTTTTTACAGGTTACTATTGTTCATTCTTTTTTATTTTATTTCCACTTATCCTGACCATGGTGGCAGTGGGTCCTGTTCCACCAAGAAACACAGGGCACAAGGCAGGAGTGTCCTGGACAGGGCACCAATCCATAGCAGGCTGGTGGTAGTAGGTTAGCATAATAGACCACTTCACCACCAGGCACCTACGCTACCATTATATTAAGGATTCCCTATGTTGGACTTGTGCTATCGAGGGTGTGTTCCTGTCCTACATCCAGTGTTTCCAGGTGGTGCTGGACCCACCCACTATATATACATACATGTTTAGATATATATAAATAGATAAAATTAGGTTGTGTTGAGGCTACCGCTGCATCTGAAAAAAAATCGACCTGTTGTGTACATACTACTACAAATAGATATTTTTGGTTAATCTAAGCAATACAATTCTCAAAGTTTGGTATAAATGTGTTTATACCTCAAAATACCCAGTTTTGGGAGGCTTCACCCTTGACAGTTTTAAGCGAGCCTGGTATACTCCCTTAAAAGATCAGCTTGTCTTGATCCTAAAGCAGTCGATCAATAGAAATGAATAATTTGGCATGCCTGTAGTCCTGCTTTTGGTGATTAAGGCTTTTTTTTAATGCTGGCTTTACAGTTTTACCACCCCGAGTCAGCCAGAGGCTTGAAGTGTCATGATAGATTCAGTGTTGTTACAGCATCTCTCTCTTTTTATCTGTCTGAAGTGATTGTTGATTTACAGATACTCCAAAAGTGTACGTGCAGACTTTATTTACAAAAGCACGTGTCCAGAATCCAACTTTACAGTAGGAGAAGTGAGCAGGGTGAAGCCCATGCCACGTTACCACGGCCGCTACACTGTTTGCAATTCATTCCTGTGTTAATCTGATGTAACCTTTTACACCAGCTCTGAGCAGGGCGGCTGCAGTCATGCATCCACAGAGCATATTTTTATGCCTGGAGTCTTTTTTTTGCAGGTTGCTGTAAACAGCACACATTTTCATGCCAGAAGTGCTACAAAATGCAATATTAATGATATATACTATATATTATTATTTATCCCCTATATTATTGCTGAATTATTGCACAGACGTCTACTTTAAACTCTACTGCACTATTTATAATACTGCACCTACAGTATACACATATTTCATCATGTCTCTGCTCTGCATTCATTCCCTTATTGTCTGTTTCACCATTGCTTCATCCTGGTCAGGGTTGCAGTAGGTCTGATTCATTGAGCGAAAGACAGAAAACACCCAGACACATCGCCAGTCAATTACAGGGCAGACACACAAACATTCACAAACGTTCACACCAAGGGCAATTTAGTAGCTCCAGTTCGACTGATTGTATGTCTTTGGACTGTGGGAGGAAACCGGAGCACCCGGAGTAAACCCATGCAGACACAGGGAGAACATTCAAACTCCACACAGAAACTCCACAAGGAATCAAACCCTGGCCCTTCTTCCTGTGAGATAACAGGCAGCACAGTGGAGTGGGTGTTCAGAAGGCAACCTTGCCACTGGTTTCTGTCTGTCAGGAGTTTTGGCATGTTCTCTCTGAGTAAGTTTGGTTTTTCAGTGGGTTCCCTGGATTTCTGCAACCTCCTAAAAATCTTACTCTCTCACTGTCCTAACCGCTTATCCAATCCAGGTCGCGGGGGGTGCTTGCTGGAGCCTATCCCAGTTTTTCAATGGGCACAAGGCACACAGTAACACCCTGGACGGGGCGCCAGTCCATCGCAGGGCAAGCACACATACACACACACACACACACACACACACACACGTACACACACCCATTCATCGATAGGGCAATTCAGTGTCTCCAATTGACCTGGCTGCATGTTTTTGGACTGTGGGAGGAAACCAGAACTCCTGGAGTAAACCCACACAGACATGGGGAGAACATGCAACTCCACACAGAAAGGACCCGGACCTCCCCGCCTGGGGATCGAACCCAGGACCTTCTTGCTGTGAGGCGACAGTGCTACCCACTCAGCCACCGTGCCGCCCCACTTAAAAATCTACAGAACAGAATTGGATGTTCTTAATTTCCTCTGCTTGTGAGTGAGTTAAAGTTTGCGTGTCTTTGGACGGATTGTTGCCCTGTTTCAGGTGAAAAATCCCCTTGCGGTCTGTGTTTTCAAGGGGCGCTGGACTCTTCGCAACCCCTCCCAGAATAAAGATTTTAGTAAAAGTGAATCTTTTAATTAATAAATTAATGCATTAAAGTATTCTTCTGTTTTATACTTTGTGTTTTATATGTGTGTTTTATGTTTCAACATGTACAGCACTTTGGTTGTAAATGTGCTTTATAAATAAATTACTTACTTACTTACTTAAAGTTGTTAGGTCATAGTGTGAATGTGTGAACGTTGAGTATGGACAGGCAAAGCATGCCCTCTTATTTATATGGGCTTGGGATCGTCACTAAGGACTAGGTTCATGTAACTCCATGCACCTATTCTATTTGTGAGCCCAGCCTGGGATTAAACCCCGGGAACTCAGGCAGTGCTGATCATGGGCATTAATATAAAGTTAGTGGGAATTTGTGCCATTTTGGTCAAAAGAACGTTAGTGAGATGAACCATTCCAAAAAACATAAATTTTTTTAAACCACGTCTTAACAACCTTGTATAGTGCATAGAGGCACAGTGATGCTAGAACACATGCATTGGATGCACTACATTTATTTTATACATTTGTTTCTTTGTTTTTTTGGTGTGCCATCAACTAAAACTTAGTAAATTGAAGATGTCTCCATGTAATTTTGACCATAAATTGTATATGAAAAAAGACTCAATACAAATCTAAGCAAGACTGACGTGCTTTATTAAAAGTGCAGACTTGTTTTTGTTTTATTCTGAAGCATCTGCCGAACATAAATAAAAAGTTTGGTGATACAGGGTTATTGGTAATGCTGTCCTTACACTTAAAGCACCCAGTCAAAGTCAGCCAGAGGCTTAAAGTGTCGTGATAGATTCACGGTTTTTAAAGTATCTTTCTGCATTTGCTTTTGCCTGAAGGGGGTTTCGAGTCACACAGATTTAAAGCACCGAGTTTATTTACAAAATCATGGCAAAATGCCTGAATCCAACTTCGCACTAGCTGAAATGAGCAGTGTCAAGCTGGCTTCACACTAGATGAGGTAAACATGGGCCTTTACTACCACTGCTGCACTATTTGCAATTCACTTCTATGTTAATCAGTGCAACCTTTTACTACAGAAACGAGCGGGGCAGCTGAAGTCATGCATCAGCAAAGCAGGATTTTATTCTTGGAGGTTATTTTTTTGCTGCTTGCACCGAGTAGCACTTTTAGATACAATGTATAATATATATGCATTTAGTTCTAATATACATACTGTATTAATAATGCATTGCACAAATACCCATACCACACTGTATTATCCAGGTAATAATAATTTGTACTGTATATTTACCTACATCTTGACCATCTTGAACATTTACTACAATTCCAAAAGTATGTGGATTTCCAATCATTACATATTCATGTGCTAGGTGAATAAACCTCTTACACCACAACTATGCACATTCATTTCAAGTAGGTCCGCTTTTGCTGCAGTAACAGCATTTCAGAACAAATACATTTACATCTGTGGCATTTAGCAGATGCTTTTATCCAGAAGGACTTGCAATTCAAGCAAGTGAGGGTTAAGGGTTTTGCTCAGGGGCCCAACAATGGCAACTTAGTGATGGTGGGGCTTTGATGAGCAACCTTTTGATTACTAGTTTAGTACCTTAACCACAGAGCTACCACTGCCCTGCATTTCTTCTTCTATTCCACCACACAAGCATTATTAAGGTTGGGCTCTAATGTTGAACGCTAATGTCTGGCTTACAGTCAGCATTCCACTTTATTCCTGAGTTGTAAGATAGAGGTCATGATCTACACACGCCTGTTATATTCTTCTATATTTCTATATTCTATATTTACTACAAACTCTGCAAACTAGTCTTCATGGACTTTGTGCATAGGGCATTATCATACTGAAACAGAACAGTAATTCCCCAAACTTTTTCTATAGAGGTGACAGAACACAATTAAGCATTGGAATTTTTAGCATTATATAGAGCTTTAGAATTTTTATATACTGGAACCAGGGGGGGTTGGCACCAGGTCCAGGTTATTTCTTCTTCACGTCCATTGTTTCCCTGTGGAACCGTACCTGCCGTGATTCTGACTAGAATAAAATGGTTAATCAAAAATTAAATGAAATAAATCTAATTTGCTGGAAAGGAAGCATTTTTGACAGTGTCTTGTTAAAAGTGACCAGGCTGTATACAGCATATACACACAGTGACCACATGGGCCAAAATTCTGAGATCGCTAATAAATATGCTTGTATTTGGCATTTGTCTTGGATAAAATAGGCACTACTAAAAGCAAAAGGCACGTTTAAGAAGGTCTGATGTAAGGTCTTCTCCTTACCTTTGAAGCACATGCTCAGATGACTTTGAGCAGATGGATCTACTCATTAGAAGTAGATCTGACCAAGTTAATACATTTGCAGCCATTGTTTATATGTCATAAATATGGCCATACCAAACACTAAGGCATTCTGAAATGAATCTACATACTTTACTGAAGTTATTATATGAATTGTAATAGAAATCAATTTCAAAAATTCGAATACAAATTATTTTGGGGAAAAAAAGTAAAATAGAAGCAAATATGTAAAGTGGTGTCAGACTTTTGGCACAGAAATGCATATATAAAAGCAGTAAGACCTCATTAGAAGCTTAATTAAACCCAAAACCCTTGATCAGTAACACCTACAAAGTAGTACTGTACTTCCATTGCTGTTATATAAAGAAAAAAACAATCATTTCCCAAGTAATAAAAGTTGTATTTAAGCTGTCTGGAATGTGCTCAGCTTATGGTGACCTCTGCTCTGTGGGAAAGCAAAAGTGCCCTCGTCACTTTCCCCACATTGCCACCGCGGTAGCCGCGCACGGGACTAAAATAGGATTTTGTCTGTTGCCAAGGTTACTACATTGACAACATGACACGGCCATTCATTCTCAGTACTGTATCTCTGTGGCCTTCTGTGAGCACATGCCGGCTAATCTCGGCCCTCAATCTGCCTCCCTGTCTTTCTGGATGGGGGGTTGAAGAGAGCCCGAGCGTGGAAACGGGGAAGGAGAGACAGATCTGTCCTGCTCGTCAAAACAAATCCTTTTTTCTTACCCAGCCGCTCAGCCGGTATCATGGCAAACTTTCAGACGTCGCGAGCGCTGAAAGGCGAGCAGCTTCCACGCTGCCGAATTAAGAATCCGCAGGTACGCTGGTGAGAAGCTAAGGGGAGCGAATGACGTCGGAACTGTATTCGCAATAAAAGTAATTGAAAGATATGCTATCGTGACTGACACCACTCAGGGTCGCGCTGCACAGAAAGGGAAAGCGGTATCACAGCCGCTCTTTCACTAGAAGACAAGAAAGCATGCTTCTTTAATTAAAATCAAGCGTTCAGAGGGCCAAGCAGAAGTTAAAACCAGAGGCATGTTTGGCATGAATAAGTCGCCCCTTTTTCCTTTGTTCACTGACATTGACAAATAGAGTTCCAGGCTCAGGGAAGAAAGTTATCTTTGATGCATAATAAAGTCGAAGTCAGAAATGAACAAGCTCTTTGAGGTTCTGAGGGCTAATACTGAGCGCAAATGATCAACCCTTCACTACAAGCAACACATAAGTTGAGCAGTGCCACATGCCTGTCATATTAATGTCAAGGGACTGAAACACTACATAGTGCAATCCTTTCTTAAAGTCCCCGCACTGAAACACATTTGGGTTGGCTCGGTGGGTAGCACTGTCACCTTACATCAAGAAGGTCCTGGGTTTGATCCCCAGGTGGGGCGATCTGTGTGGAGTTTGCATGTTCTCCCCGTGTCTGCGTGGGTTTCCTCCCACAGTCCAAAGACATGCAAGTGAGGTGAATTGGATATACAAAATTTACCATGACTGTGTTTGACGTTAAACTTGTGAACTGATGAATCTTGTGTAACCAGTAACTACCTGTCCTGTCATGAATGTAACCAAAACATGACGTTAAAATCCTAATAATAAAGTAAATAAACACATTAAACTTGTGTTTTTAAATACACTGGAAGCTTGATTTAACGGACTAAAAGGGAGGATCACTGGTCCATAAAATGTGATTGTCTGAAACAGCAAGGGTTTTTTTTTTCCAGGGGTTGCGAAAATATACATAAACACAGCACTAAGGTCCACAAAAGTGCTAAACATGCACATATGATCAACAGTAAAATAAACAACGTGAATAGATATGTAAATATGTAATGTAAAACCTGTAAATAAATATTAAAACTGGTGTATTGTACTACTGGGGAGTAATTTCATTTACCCTGTGTGGTGGTGGAGATGATTTTTTTTGCCGTGATCGTATATTGGGGACTCAGAGTATCTATTATTCTGAGTCTGACGCACTGCTGGTGCATAACTAAGCTTTACAACAAAAATTAAGCATAAAACACTAAAAAAAGGTGAGAACAAAGCGAGCCTCCCGACAAAATAAAGCCTGTCATTCATGTATACAGAGAGACGTGCGCCGGCTAGTGGACAGTTACTGAACTACTGGCTTTGGTACGCTTCTCGCAGGAATTTTAAACAATCTGACCGGACATTTGGTTTTTGGTCACCCTGTATTCCTCTGCTGCTCATCCTAAGACCTCAACCACACAGAATTCCCTTCCTCGGACACGGTCGATTTGATTGGCGCCATGTCCAGGGTATATCTGCCTTGTGCTTAGTGTGACTAAAGCAAATGACCAAAGAAAGAAATGATACATATCCAAGTCAGTCAGGGTGAACTGAAGGTTGTAACCTGCAGTAAAGCCTTTTTTGCTGAGCTGTAGCTTCATCAATATTGAAAAATCCTCATTTGGAGTGTACTCCTCTTACATTTACCTGCTGAGCTACTAAACTATACAGACATTACTATTTAACCATTCTCGCTCTACACAGCTCTCATATTTTCATGACAGACACTGTTTTCAAGATGTTCACACAGCTATTTCAACTCAACTGCTCCCAGAAGTGTTTCCAAATAGGTTTAGCAAAAGAGAGTAAGAGGGTGTAAGGGGGTGGGAGGAAGATCGGAAGAGAAAGAAAACGCCAAGGAAGGAACATTTTTTTTTACCTAATTTAGGGATTCGTTTAGAAAAGCCTTGCATTATTTGTGCTTGATTTGCCTACAGCTTATTCCTATTAGCTGCTGACAGAGCAATTAGTGTACAATTACAAGCAAAGTATCAATTTCGGATCATTATTTTCCTTTTTTAAAGCAGAACTTCTGTTGTCACATTTACAGCCGTGCCGTGTGTTCACACATTTCACTCTAATGGGCGATCATCAAGTCATCGGGGCCGAACCGAAGAAACAAAAACTTCTAATTAAAATGCTTATCACGGGCGTTCGTTTCTTCCCGTGTTAAGCGAACGTTTCCTCATCCTAACGTCTGGGAAGAGCGCGGCGGATATTCAAATGAGTTACTTTGTTATTGGTGATAGTGACGCCGCGCCTTGATGCCACTCGAAAAATTAATTGTGTGCTCTTGAGCAGCGTATATCACATTCATCTTGTTCCTACTGTACACCAGTGTCTGTTATCGTTCCCTAATTTATGCATTAATTAATTTAGCTACCGTGATGAATGTCTCAAGCTAGATAAGAGCAACTCATCTACTTCCTGCGATGCACAACGGTGCTTTCCACACGCTCTCCCGGGCCTTTTTTGACTAGTAAAGACTGTTTAACGCGGTTGCCTTTTGTGATCAGTATTGGAAAACCCTGCTTTAATCAGGCTGAGGCTTCGCTGTTACATTGTGTCAGTAAATTAAAGTTGAACAAACAATTAGAAGCACAGAACTGAATAAAAACCTCACAGATTAGACTGTTAAATATCTTCTTTCTGATTTTCTTCTTTTGTCGTTATTTTGCTCGTCACTTTGTTGATGACAGAGGTTATTTTGCACCATTTAGTCCTAAGCATCTCTTATTACTGGCAGGAATGAGAAGCACATGGCCCGGATTTGTCATAATTAAAGCAGGGCTTGGCTTGGCATCAGAGAGAGATGCAATAAAGACGCCAGTTTATTTAGGATAAACTCTTGTGCCCATGAGGCTTGCGAGACCCTCTCACACTAAACCTAGTTGCCAGAACATATGAAGGGATAAAGTGGCTGTATTAAATTTGTTGACTTGAAGATCCTCTTTGAGGCGGCTCAGCGCTGCATTTGTTGACCGCCCCCAACTGCTAGCTTCTCTGTGTTGTATTGAATCAGACAGTGCCCGGATCCCCACTACTGCTCCAATTGAAAACTATTGAATTGCTCAGCTTGTAGATGCGCATTTCTAACTTCTTTAGACTGTATTGAATTTACCATCCAAGGATCAATAATACTAAGTTTGGGGAAAGTATTGAACTTGGGGGTTCACGCGTCTCTGCTCAGTAGAATTGCCTGTTTGGAATCTGCAGGCAGTCACACCCAGATGAAGGTTTTCAGTCAATGTTTAAAATAAGACCATAAAAAAACAATAAGTGGTGGGAGATTTTTTCGGCTGCGTGTTTGTATTAAGATTGAATAGGGTCTTCACTCGGGGCGAAGGACCGCATTTCTGAATCACAAAAAAAGTATTATGCATGGGAATTGGGCTTAGACCTTTATACGGGGCATGAATAAAAAACAAAGGCCTGGGCGCGGGTCTGCACAGAACCGCACTTGAACCCGAATTCCTTCTTAGGAGGATTGCTAGCAGGATGTCTGTGTTGTAGCGGTGCATTTGGATTTATCGCTCCAAGCTAATGGAGGGGCTAATAAATAAAAACATCAGTGTGACTGTGGGCAGCTCCAGTGGATAGCTGTAATGCAGTCAGGCCTGCGTGTGCTCTGTGTCGGGCTGGAGGGGCGGCAGTGGCTGGCAGGCCTGATGAATGGCTGGCACACTGCATTCTGACAGAGACGAATGTGAAGGCCTAGTGCTACCGGAGGCACCCGGTCTCCACTGAATGGGCTGAGAGAGGATCACATGACCGTTTTCCTCAATCTGAACCCCACCTGGATGACTGAAGGAAGTGGTGGAAAAGTGAGGCGTGTATGTTGGAATGCTGGACATTCTGTGCATTATGTCCCTATTGGCTGCCTTATATCTATGGGGAGGGAGAACATAGCAGTTGGGCTCTGGATAACAATCAGGTTAGCGGATTTGTCCTTTATGGATTGGATGAAATTCTGGACTGGTTAGAAGCTTGGAGAAAAAAAAAATACAGGCAAGGCGCTCGGGTGGTGCACCAGAGCCGACATTTCAAAGTTGTCGGTTCGAATCTCAGCTCTGCTACCGGCAATCTGGGCGCCTACACAAACGATGATTGGCTCGTTTGTAGGGAGGGTGCTGGAGGGGATTCCTCATAACTGCTGGCTGATTGATGGCGTCTGTACAGAGACGAGGGATAATGGGATCAGGGTGTGTCTCTCTGTGCGCGAGTCTGATCCACATATGCATCGCCTCATGCAGGTGAAAATGGGGCTTGTGTTAGTCACGGCTCTCCTCGGTCAGGAATGGAAGTCGGCATCAGTAGAAAGGAATTGTAATGCAATTGGGTAATTGGATTCAGCTTAATTGGGAAAAAAATTTGGAAAAATGCAGGTAAAAAAATACAGGTATCAGGTAAAGAGTTTCCCCTAATCTGTTGGGCTGGAGTGCAACTGAATCTAACATGTACTGGTTTCCAGTCAGGCTTTTCACTATGTAGCTTGAAGATGCTCACTGTACAGAAAGGTGTCAAACGATCATCTCATCTGACCCAGTTGCCTTTTGCTTTCTCAGTCGTGACATTGTAAAGCTGAGTTGGGATTATTACTGATACATTACATTTTATGAATTTGAATAATGCTTGTAATTGCCAGATGTTACAGTTACTGATTTAATTTTGTTCCAGTATCTAAGAATATTTGATACCCTCCAGCCTAAAAGAACCTTTTACAGTGGATCCAGCAAATCCATTTCTCTATTTGGGCTTGTCAGATTGGATAACAACATGCTCTGAGAGGGCCCATTACAAAATCACATGAAAAAGCCAGTCAATAGGAAAGGAAGATGATTAAGAGGCTATCTGTGTTAACAGAGAGAGGTATCAGTTTCATTGCAACTTCTTGCTGACATTCCCGCCTTTGGAACTAAACTAAGCCGCGACTGGTCTTTTAATAGATTATTGATGGCATTGATTGCTGCCTTGCATAATACATTATATACAATGAGCAAAAACATGCCTCTTTCTTTGCTTTACAGCAATTGAATATCATTACGGGTTTAACGGATTGCCTGCCTGCTCCGCTGTAGTAATCAGAGACTGTGTAAAGCAAACGTAGGCACTGCTGATCATTTGTAATACGGTTAAAGCAACTTTTTTATCTTCTTGGCCAGAAAGATTTTGATAGAATCTATCACCAGAGCAGTAAAGAAGACATGAGTGTATGCTTTAGGAGTGGTGCGAACATAATGGATATCGCTCAACAAGGCACGTGTGTTCACAGATTCAGTTTCAAACAGAAGTAATGAATTAGGGAATGGTAACCACACTGGCATGTTATATTGATAGCTCTTTTTATGGTCAAGCTCAGCAGGGGTGTCAGTTGACTTGTGCAGGATTTAGCCTAATGGATGGAGAAAGCGTGAAGCAGTTGGCTTATTTGCCTCAAAATGAGAGCAAATCTCGGATAGCTAAATTAAAAACTAAATAATAAATGAGAGATGCTGGGGTGCAATCAAAGAGAGATAAGTACTGTAATTATTTGCCAATGAAAAGCCTAGCATACCTTGTAATGTAGCTGCTAATGGGGCTGTGACTTTGTAAGTAGGATTTAACAGAGCTTAGCATATAAACGTCATGTGGTCTGACGTACAGCAAATCATAAGTTATTTGTATATATTGAAGGAGTCTAATGCAAAACTACTGCTATTATTTCTGAAAAGGCAGTTCAATGTTTATAGAGGCAGGAACAATTATTCAGCTTTCATTTTCTGTACATGAATAAATGTTTGTTACAATCTGAGATGTGTATCAGTTTGTCTTATTTTTAAACCAGTCATTTATTTTCTTGGTAAATATCAAAAATACAAAAATGCTCATTTATAAAAATATTTATAACATTTAAATGTCAGCAAAGGAGCTCAGGTGGTGCAGCAGTAAATCCATGCTAACCTACTACTACTGGGATCCAGGGTTTGAACACCCAGCTGTGCTATCACTCCACAGCTGTAAGGGTTGTTTATGGGTATTTATGTTTGCCCAACTCCCAGAAAAGTGCTGGTAGGTGTATTGGCATCCTTATCCAAGCCTGGGGCTGGAGTGATACCCTGAAAGGTACACATTTATAGTTAGATAAAGGTACATCTGTCTAACTATCTACCTATCTATCTGTCTCTGTCTGTCTCTGTCTGTCTATGTCTATCTGTTTATCTGTCTGTCTATCTAACTATCTTTCTGTCTATCTGTATGTCTATTTATATGTCTGTCTGTATGTCTGTCTGTCTATCTAACTGTTTGTCTTTCTATCTAACTGTCTGTCTGTCTATCTATAAATATTCTATCTATCTATCCATCTATCTGTCTGTCTTCCTGTCGTCTACCTGTCTGTTGGTCTATCTATCTGTCTGCCTGTCTGTATATCTATCTATCTGTCTGTCTCTCTGTCTGTTGTTCTATCTATCTGTCTGCCTGTCTGTATATCTATCTATCTGTCTGTCTCTCTGTCTGTCTGTCTGTTGGTCTATCTGTCTGTCTCTCTGTCTATCTGTCTGTTGGTCTATCTATCTGTCTGCCTGTCTGTCTATCTATCTATCAGTATGTCTTTCTGTCTATCTGTCTGTTGGTCTATCTATCTATCTGTCTGTCTGTATATATCTATCTATCTGTCTGTCCTTCTATCTGTCTATCTGCCTGTTGGTCTACCTATCTATCTCTATCTATCTGCCTGCCTGCCTGCCTGCCTGCCTGCCTGTCTGTCTGTCTGTCTGTCTGTCTGTCTGTCTGTCTGTCTATCTATCTATCTATCTATCTATCTATCTATCTATCTATCTAACTGTCTGTCTGTCTGTCTATGTTTTTAAATTCCATTGTAGTCCTTCTATTTTAGGAGAGTTGTTTGAGATGCTACAGGTGTGTTATCGTATATCACAGGCTTATTAACGGTGAGTTTTTTATCCAGATTCTACAGCACTAACAGCCCATGCTCCTCCTGCTTTTCTTTTATCCTACTGTAAACAATAGTTGCCCTCATAACGATGCAATTTTTCTGCTGTCATCATGAACAAGGCAGACCGTTTGGTTTTGTTTCTGCATTTTTTTTTCTGCTCCGGTTGTGGGGAATGCTAATGAGCCGGGCCGGTGACGAGCAGTCCGTAGGGCCCATGAATCTGCATATCAAAGAGGTCTCTCCAAAACCAGCATGTGAGGAAAGTGTTGAACACGGCTCCCACCTCTTCAGGTCCCTGTGAGATGCTGCAGCGTGCGATGTTCTCCGGCTGCAGCATGAGCCAGACATGTTTGTATCCCAAACTCCCAGCGGTATCGTGTCTGAGATTGTCAAAGAGTTTTTATTTCTGCTTCAGTCGGTAGATGATTTGGATCTTTATTTCACTGCTGAATAAAACAGGCCTAGACTCTTTAAACAGCTGGTGATGAATAGGATGCGGATTGAATGATCTGATGAAGGACAATTGCTCATTGTGTGAGTCATGCTATTGCTTGGCACTTATATGCTTTTTTTTTATCCCACACCAACTGGCACGCTGCCTTTATTGTGTTTGAAGTGAAGATTATCTACTATCTCTGTTATTTTTTTCACAGCATGCCAAGTAGTAAAGAGGTCAGAATTGTGTTTATATGCGTGTCTGGATTTGGGAAAGCCCACCACTAGACCTGAATGTTTTTGTTACATCACAGCGTCTCTGCCCGTTTGTATTTGCTCCTATAAATGGCATTGTTGCTATTATTAAAACTCATCTTGCCAGATGGGCCTGCATCTCATGAAAATTTTGAGCTTTTTTTTCGTGCTTCTGAAATGGGGCTATAATGGCGAGATTGAGAGATTGAATGCTGGCTCCGCTCTTGATCACACAGACGGGTAGCGAGCCGGGGGAATCTCGCGTGGAACGGTTGCACCAGCTTGACATGCTGGAGGAAATGGGACTGAACGGAGAAGCGTTTGAGAAGTTAATCACTGTGCTAATGTTGCACTTCATCATCATTTTTTTTTTGCTACCTCTGTGCCCGGTGCCGCTGGACCATTTCTGTGGCGAACAGCCGCCCGGCTCTAGCTGTTCTCGGAACAACGCAGAGGCTACAGCCCAAAAATAGTGGTCGGCTTCTAGCCCAAACACTTTAACCAGGATCTATTCACAGCAGTCCAATATGGCAGCTTCTACATTCTTTTAAACAGACTTCCTGATAAAGCACTTTGGGCCACTGGGTCATGGGGCTTCAGATAATATTTTAAAACCAGGGACGTTCCAGGCTTCATTCTAAGCACTCCTGATGAAGCATTATCCAGGCTTTAGAAGACAGTCAGGCTCACAGGAAGTTTAGTTTCAGGTTAGGTATAGGTCACTTAAATGAAGGATATACCCCTTCCATGTCTGTTTCCTCTCTAGCCAGATGGTATTTGAACTCAGACCATGCTCCACCTGTCTGTGATGGGAATGGGACCTGTGGGCGCAGGTGAAGTAAGCACGTGTTCCCCGGAGCTCTCGTTCCTCAGTCAGTTACAAACAGGATCCCACAGAGCGTGATGCTGCCGTGCATGGGTGGCCGTGGAGACAGCCTCAAGAAATATGATATGGTTCAGCCAGCGTGGTTATAATTCAGCCACGTACCACACCTTCATGCTAGCCTGGCCTCCTCTTTCCATTACACTCATACCAACGACTGATTGCTTGTGCTTTAGGTGCTTTAACAAAGACTCATTGCTCGTGGCTGCAACCGAGTGAGGCGCTGATTTACAAAGATCCCAAAACAAGAGCTCATTTCTGAATGTGGTCTAACAGGGTAATAGTAAATAATTGCACAAATGACTACCTGTGTACAGGACATGAAAACACAATAGGTGATTAAGCTTTCTGTGTGTGTGATTTGTCTTTGGAACAATGGAGAGTTTGGATCTCACATTATTAAATCTGTCATGCAGCCAGAATGCCTAATAATTAGGACCCTACTAAATCATGGGAAAATTTGCCTAATTCTATGGACCTTGTTTTTCCAAAATCACAGATTTCACAGATTTTTAAAAGTAAAGAGCTACATTTCACAGCAGTCATTAAATTACACTCAATCAATTGAATGATGGAATAAATAGAAGCTACAATACACAACATAGCCTACCTTAACTCACTCACTCTCACTCACTTTCTTAACCGCTTATCCAATTAGGGTCGTGGGTCGTGGGGGTTGGGGGGGTGGGTGGTGCTGGAGCCTATCCCAGCTTTTCGATGGGCGCAAGGCACACAGTAACACCCTGGACGGGGCGCCATACACATACCCACTCATTCACCTACTGGGCAATTCAGAGTCTCCAATTAACCTGACTGCATGTGTTTGGACTGTGGGAGGAAACCAGAGCTCCCAGAGCAAACCCACGCGGACACGGGGAGAACATGCAAACTCCACACAGAAAGGACCTGGACCGTTTCACGATCCGTGACACAATTTTACTTGTGAATTATGCAACAGCATGACTGAGTGTGTGTGCTTGGCTGGCCTGCCTGAAGTCCAGATCTGTTTCTCACTGAATATGAAAGGGCACATCAGATATGAATGAGAATTAGACATTAGTGACCACAGACTGTTGAGCTGCTAGACATCTCGTACTAAGCAAGAATAGACAAAAAAGTTAACGCCTCTGTCCCAACTTTTAGAGTGTGTTGCTTCAAATTCTACATTTATTATGTTTACAAAATACAATAAACCTGATCAGTCAGACAGGGCAGAACTGTTCTGGATCAACAGAGTGATCCTAGGGCAGATGTAGCTCAGCGATTAAGGTACTTGCCTACTCATTCGAAGGTTGCTGGTTCAAGCCCCACCACTGCCAAGTTGACACTGTTGGGGCCCCTAAGCAAGGCTTTTAACGTCAGTTGCTTAGATTGCATTCAATGATAATTGTAAGTTGCTTTGTATAAATGCGTCTGCTAAATGTAGAAAATGTAAACAGTAAAAATTAGGGCTGTCAAACGATTAAAAAATTTTATCGCGATTAATCTCAGAATTTCATATAGTTAATCGCGATTAATCGCATTTAAAAAAATCTGTGTAAATGTTATAGAAAACAAGGATTTTTAAGTGAAATGTTACAATTAAAATGGTGAACACATTTTATGCTAAATGTACTGATGTTAAAAACTGCTGGGACAAGAGAAAACTGTAAGGGAGTTTTATTCACTCACATACTAGGCAGTAATACTATCCAATGGTTTGATGGACGTTTCTACACGAAGTGAGTGTGTTTTGACCCTTTGGGGCTTCCATAGTTCATGGACAACGTGCTTGACTCAGCTGTCCGGTATTCTTTAGCGTAACAGAATAAGTTTATTAAAGTGTTCTGCTCCCGACAACTTGTGAATATAGCGTGTATTTATTTCTTTATAATGCAAGTGCAGATGCTACGACGCTCTTTTACATTTTGTTAACAAACCGCAAATGAAAAACGGTGGCAAGTCCGACATTAAAACGTTTGTTCTACCAGTCAAGTCTCAACATGAACTAGAATTTGCGTTAATGGCACTATTTTTTTTAATCGCGTTAAATTGAGATTGCGTTAATGCGTTATTATCGCGTTAACTTCGACAGCCCTAGTAAAAATTCTTTTTTGTAGTTGACCATTGAATCAAGGGTCAAGACGATTCCTTTTTTATTGGATGTTGGGTTTGTCAGTACGCTTTCATTACTATTATGGCTCTGTTCCATGTGTTTGAATGATACAGATTAGGATCAGTGATGTGCTACACTGGTCCAGTCATGATGGCCACATGCTCCTTGGCTAATTAGTACAGATAAACGTGTAGCTTTTAAGTTCTCTCACTCATGTTGCACACACGGTTCACCCCGTTAATCCAGAACAGTTCTGTTCAGTGGTTCCTGACCCAGCTGAAATCTGCTGAACCATCCAATAAAATGATTTGTTGTTTTTATGGTTAATACATGCCCTGCCTGTTTATAGACATGTGGATTAATATTATGAAAGCAGACTGCTAGCGCGCGTGTTGATGATACGACAGCCTGATTGATGCGCGGACGAGGAGGTACGAGAGGAGAACGAAAATCAGATTTGGCTCTTTAAGGGAGTGACAAGTGACACCGCGGCGCCTCCCGCCCGGTTCCACACCACTGCCTTGTTATGGCTGTAATTAATTGAGAAATGGAGGTCAAGTCCAAGTGATTTTAGCACGTCTCAATTTACCCCCACCTCTTGTGTTGTTTCTTTTAATGTGCCACACACCCCGATTCCCTCCGTGCTCATCTGCATAAGACCTTGGCATGAATGTTAACTATCTTTAATTAGACAAGCGCTGGGACGGTTAGGGGCGAGCGGCTGGGGGGCTTTGAAAGGCACGTCGCCCTGCTGACCGAGGCTGAGGTTGCAGCAGTGTGTTTTGGTACAGGTTTAAACCTGTGATCCCACAGTTTTGTTGTTATTAACATAGCTTCAGTAGTAATGTGGATGCTGTAGACGTCACTAAAAGCTTTAGATCATGTTTAAATCAGACAACGAGGAGAAAATGTGACTTGAGTGACTTTGACCGTGGCATGATAGCTGGTGCTAAACAAGCTGGTTTGGGTATTTTCGGACTGCTGATCTCTTGGAATTTTTATTCACATTTTATGTGCAGCACACTTTTTGCTTTTTAGTGGTTTGCACCACTTTGTGCAATCTCTAGTAATCGTTGTACATAAAATTCCAAAAAGATCATCAGCACTTTTTCAGAGTAGCCTGCCTGGCACCAACAACCATGCCACAATCCTTCAAATCACAGTTTTCCACAGTTTTCCCATTCTGATCACTGCCACATAACTGTGTACTGTGTTCCTAATAAAGTGCCCAGGCACATAGAGCTCACTGTACGAGTGTCACATCAGGCCAATGCATCAAAACAAAACACAAAACTAAATAGAATCAATGAAAATGGTGACAATCTGGTCCCACTGTGGTTTACAAAATGTAACAAAAAACCTCCACATGGTGGCGTTCATGTACAAGTTTATTTTGTGTTTATGTGCCTGTTAAAATTTGTTTATTTATTAATTTTTAGTTTTCTCTGCAACCCATTTTTTTTGTGTGTGGGTCGCAAACCAAGGATTTGAAAAACCTTGCACTAGCCCACCAAAACTGAGATCTCGAGCTTTGAATCTCAGCTGTGCTATCAACCTGGCCTGGCATCCAGCAGGCACAGTTGGTGCCAAGGTTGACTGGGTTGTTCAGTGATGCTATAAATGGGATATTTGCCGATCTAGGCGTCTGCTGGACGAGTGGGGAAATCACAGAGCAGCATAGGGTGTCTCTCTATATGCGCTACGGCTCTCGTCGTGTCACAGGGTGCTTGATAGTCTGCGGTCAATCTCGGTGCAAGACTAGAGACTCATTTTATGCAGACTTATTTTATCAGCTGCGCTACCCTGCCGATTCTGTAAAAGTCGTGATGATTAAAAACTACCAAAACATTAATGGTCATTAGACAAAATGCTGTTTTTTTCAATTTGCTTATTTTCTTCGAATCCACTTTTGCTTTGAGTTTTACCTGAAATAAAACCAACATAATTTATCAAGTGTTTAATAAAGATGATTAACAGAGTGTGTGGTTGCAGTTACAACAATAATGTCTGTTCTAATCTGTGTCATTTTCCTTTGGATCCTTTAGTATCCAGTATTTCCACTGCTTTGAGCTGGATAAAAATGTGCACCATTACAGGTGATCGTTTAAACAGGCGTGAGCAGCGATAAGACCAAACCCAAAAAGCATTTTACACATTTCTTTACCATCGGTCATTATCTGGCCTGTGTGTGTCTAGATTCCTAAAATAGAAAACCACTAAACGAATATGGAGAATCTTTCCCCTTGTATCTTATCTGCTCTTCTTAGGTTTGGTCAGCTTATCTTCTGGTCATAGCCAGACAGTGACACCTTGAAAATCTGCGGATTATCACGCTGCCTGGGGCTCTACATTTAGTGCAAAGCTCAGAACAGATGTCACACAGGCATCAAAGCAGCATCACCTTTCTGATTAAGATCAATGACTTTTGATGCCTCTGTTAAGGATTAAATCAAAGCATAAGGAATATGTGTTTCTGTCTTTGATCTCAGACAAAACATTTTAGCATTCGAGCCTTTTTATCAGTCATGATGGATCTCAGTCATGATGGATCTCGGATATGATTTATTAGATGCGACCGACATGCTCGTGCAACAGGTAGTGTCATTGCCGCATGGTTTTAGGGTCCTGGGAACCCGAGTTTGAATCTTACTTCTGGTCACTGTTTGTGCGCCATGTGGTTCATGTCGTGTTTTGATTATTTGGCTACTCCGAATCCCCTCTTGTGTGAGTGTGGTGCAAATGAGTGACTGTCTCATTCTGACTGTCCAGTTTGCTTTCCTGTTTGCACCCAGTATTATCAGGATAGGCTCTAGACCCTCTTTGAAGGATAAATGAATAAAATAATTAATTAGACAAACACAGAAGATCTACGCATCTTTTCACCTCCGTTCTCTTCCAGTCGTGCTATTTGTCTCAGAATGACCTTTGATTTCACACCGCATTGGCTTTAGCCTGTTAGGGACAAGAACCTATTTTGCTGACAACAGAAGAAACGTTATCTGTTAAATAAGTAATTCCCAACTGCTCAGTGAGTTCGCCAGCAGCAAAACATTGGGATTGCTGAAAAGGCAGGAACAGAAACATAGAAGGAAAAAAAACAGCTACCGCAACACTTTCCACCTCTGTTTTCAATTTCGTCTGAATGGAGATAGCACACATGCATGAGTTTGTTTATATTTACACTTTGCTATATTTTTAAAACAAAAAAAGAAGAATTTATTCTCTGAAGGCACTGTTCCAGCAGTCGAAAAAATGTACTGTAATCAACCTATTGAAAAAAATAATTGGACTATTACTGACTGAGAAATTTGTAAATAGAAATGATTGTCTTCACATTTTCAGAGGCTTATTCGGCATTGTTACTCTTAATGAAGATAGAGGACCATTGAGATGCTTTTCTTCATGCATTTTTCTTACACGTTCTCCTAATTTCCTCTCCAATGAATCATGACACTTAGTCTCCCCACTTCAGGTGTTGTATGATCATTACCAGTCAGCAGTGATGAAGGTTAATGGGATTCATCATCTTCCTGTTTTTAAGTTCACAAAATGGGATGATTAGACACAACTGAACGTGTCCTTCCCACTCAGTGAGAACATGGTCATTTGTGGAGTCCTGGCTCTGGATGGATGAACATGTAGCTGCAGTACAAACCAACTCATCATTTCCAAAGCCACAGAAATTTTAGGATTGCTGAGTGGATGTGGGTGGCGTCCCAAAGAATTACTCTTTGTAAAGTACAATAAATGTAAACTGAAGATGCATGAACAAGGGTGAGGGGAGCTTCCTCTCTCATGCTTGCTGGACATCCCATTTAAAAAACAAATGGTATTAAAATAGTGACCTTTGTGGGATCTTTTTATCTATAACAATAGCCCATGTTCTAAAAAGGCTTCCCACAAGACTTTAAAGTATAGCCGTGAACATTAGTGCCCATTCAGGAAAAGGAGCGTTTGTATGGCTGGGTACTGGTGTTGGTCAATTGATAATCTGCAGTTTTCCGTAGCCAGCATGGCTCTTCCTTTGCCTAAGCATAAGGAACAAAGGTGCACCATACATCCTGCCATGGACTTAAGCTCCTGATTACATATAATATGCAAAATATTGAGCACAAATTTGGCTAAATTGCACTTAAAACCAGCACAAAACAGCTTAGAACATCCAGCATTGAGTGTTAAACATATGAAACTAAAAGTTTTTTTTTAATTAATTAGCAGTAGGTGTATCCTAGATTAATCTCTCTCAGCTCACACACACATTTCAATCGATTCATGTTTCCAAATGCCGTGCCCATCACTGCCAAGATGGTGTGATTCTCTTTCATGTTTTTGTGTATGCGTTTTGTTTGAACCGACAAATCAGAATGTGCTCTTACCCATTACTGCCTACTGTTTACTTCTCACCTCTATGTCTAATGTACAGCTGAAAACATCCTACAGTTTTAATATACTGCAAACACTTTGGGGTGTGAATAGAAGTGAATTTCAACAGGCTCTCCCCTGCAAAATGTTATATTAAGTATATTAAGTAAGTAGTGGAGTTACTCTGAGGCCCTGTCCCGGGTGAAAATTGTCACAAGCACTTTCTTAAAAAACCCAAAAAACAGCAGGTGTCACATCTCATATATACAGGCCGTGTAAAATAGCCTATATAGGCCTAAGAAATATAGGCTAAGACCATATGTTACATTATTAACGGAAGCATCTGGGCCACACCTTTTCAACCTGTTCCCCCAGAGAATCAGGCTTCCCGATACCCGTCTGAACCAAATTATACGAACAAGATTTAAACCCTACCACCTTCCGCACTATTATTCACACCTGCACATCATAACTCATCTGTGCACTCATGTCATTGCAGATGGTGCATTCGCTTGTGCGGCTGCATTTCTATGACCGTTTATGTATTAAAATGTGCATTTTTAAAACTCTTTCACATGATTACGCTCTATTATGACAGTTTACTGTTTTCAGTCTGATATTGGTTGCACAAACTGCAATTGTTTTCTGAATAATTGTGGTAAATACTCGCCTATTAACGACCACACCAATTACACAGCAGCTGGCTCAACCACCCCTCACCCCACACCTCAACTAAAACTGAGTATACACTCATCTTTTATGCCAAATACTTAATCTGTCAAAATAAATAAAAATGCAACTCTTGAGGTGACGCTTTTATGGAACCCGAGAAGTTTCTGTGTTGAAGAACTTGACTGGCCTACACAGGACTCTGACCTTAACCCCTTCTGACAGCTTTGAGATAAATTGGAGAAAAATGCTGACAAAGGTTGGCAGCCAAATATCTAAATTGTGCTTGTAGTGTGTATATGCGTGCATGGAATAAACTTTATTGCCTTTAAATAACCCTAAGCACCAGATCTTTGAGTGACGTCATGAATGAGTGGTTCAGTAGCTTTAATGGACATTATGTAGCTGGTACTGCTGTTTAAGGACATGCTCCGACTGGATACTTTGATTAGTGTTTGATTTTTTAATGCTGATGTCGTGTCTGTTTGTGCTTTAGTTTGATGAGGGGGATTGATGTGCTGACAGCTGGCACTCTTGAGTTTTCGTCTGAGTTCCAGAGCCTCCTCCAGTAACGCTGATGCACGGCCATGAATTGTATTACACTATGACAGCTGCTCACTCCCAAATTCTTTACACTCAGTGGTTTATTTATTTATATATTTAAACCATTTGACAAATGTTCTGTTTTACTGGGTAAAATGAATGAAATTGGGGGAGAAATTGAAAATGATGGGGATTTGCCACATGCATGCCATTAGGGAGCTGAGCAGGTGCATGTAGCATTAACACGGGTCATGTCTGGCTAAAACATGACCCGTGTCTAGGCTGAGTAACATCTTTACTCCTTTTTTATTAAAAACCACAGTTTCAAGGAAAAAAAATATATTAAAAAGTTTATGAATCCATTGGAATGACTAGTCCAGTACTGCTGACATCCAGATTCAATTCTCAGCAGATACTATTGGCTGTGTCTGAGGGAGGGAGGAAGAGGTGGCAGAAACCCCACAAAGATAAGCGCCCTGCTTTGTGCCCAGTTTTTGAGATCGTAGTGTTTTTAAGTTAGCAAAGCAATCCCAAAACATGCTGCTCTCTTCTCCATGCTTTACAGTTTGGATAGGTTTTAGAATACATTGCATTATTCTTTTTAAACATACGAGGGTTCTTCAAAAAGTTTGCGCACTTTTTTAAACTCTGACAAACAAATGACATAACTTTTCTACATAGTCACATTCTGATACATATTTACCAGCATCGTAACAACTTTTTAATGCCATCAGCAAAAAAATGTGTTTGGTTAAGCTTGTAGCCACTAATGCACCACTACTTTCACATCATCATCATCACATGAAAATCTTTTTCCCCTTAAAGCTTCTTTGAGCGTCCTAAAGGTGGATATCAGAGGAAGCTAAATCCGGACTATAAGCGCCTCTCAGTCTCTCAGACACGACCGATTACTGCTCCTCCCGCCCTCACTGTTTCCAACCAAAATATAAAAGTGCGGAAACCTTTTGAAGATCTCGTATATATTTAAACTTTTGTTGATGCACAGAATAGAGGCCTCAAAGTGCTGTGAAGCATCCAGATAAACGTTTGCGTTTTTCAAGCAAGCATTCATTGTTTGCAAATGTGCAGCACTGTTCCTGTTTATCACATAAACTAAAGACCTCTTTTCTTTTTTTCTGACTATCTGTGCTGTTGTTTCGCTGTTACACTTTGGGTTCTTTTTTTCACCTTCTTTAACATAGCAGTTCGTGCTCTTAGTGAGGTATTTAAAGGTCTGGCATTACTACAAGCAGCTAAATTAGGAGAAACAGTAGTAATGTTTATCCCACCCAAAGAGCAGTACCAGTTAGCTTTTAGCTTCTCGCCAGGAAATGGCTTGTAGAGCTCTGGAATTGGACTGGCAGGATCTGGACTGTAGGATGAGGACTTACCACATTTATTGGGACAATCCAGTCAGTACTTTGAATTATTGCATTCATTTAATTAAGCATGGAATTATAATTATTTTGTGGTTATTAGATGAAGCAGAATGTGTCTGACTGTATGTATGAGATGGATATGATTATTCTCATTGTAAAACTTTAAGGTGATCATGAGATTAGGACAGCTTTGTCTAACGTAGACGTTTCATTAGCACTCGTGCGTCTTTCTTCGTGTGTGATGAGCCCTATGCAAGTCATCTAAAAAAGCCAACGAAACGAGATTACAATACCTTCATATCTTGTTTAATGAAGTGACTACAGAGTCTGAAGCAAGCTAACCACAGAGGCGGCTCATCAAAAGGAAATCTAAGCTCACAAAGCCGAAGGTCATCACTCCGTCTGGTTGTGTGTGTCTGGAGAGGAGAGGAAGAGAGGCAGTCTGCATCTGAGGAACAGCGCACAGCTAGATTTCAGATCATTCAGAGGTTCAGGCATGGCGCAGATCAAATTTGAAACAAGCGATATTATCAGATATGAGTAATGCTGCGTGTCTCCGAAAGCCGAGAGCCGAGGAGAGATGACACCGCAGCATCACGGCCCCTCGAGGGTTAAACTCTGAGACAATAGCCTGGCCACCATTCAAAAGGTAAACGCCGTCAAGGAGAGTTTTTGCTGGATTCGACTCAATCTTAGTGTGACCTTCACAGCAACACTTTCTCTTTATTGTAATCTCAGCACAAAGAGGAAGCGGCGAGCGGTAGGAGCGGGCTGCCTGGCAGGCTGACTGAAAGCTAAACAAAGGCAGGACGGTTGATGCTCGAGCCTGATAGCACAAACACACTTCAATTAAAGCCTGACGTCCTCAAAGACAAATCAAAGCGGGCAGCACTTTGGCAGGAAAGCAAAAAAAAAAGTGATATTGAAATGAGAAGCATGTGTGGGTTTGAATGTCTCATTGGTACCATTGTTTACCTTTTGCATCTTGTAAGAATTCTTAATAACATACTTATGGCCAAAAGTATTTGGACACCTGACGATGAGCAGTTAAATAAAGTTGCTCCCCAAATTGCAGCTACTTCTCTTAGAAAGCATTCTGTTGATATTTGTGCCGATTTAGTTCTAAGAGCTTTTGTAAAGACAGACACAGATGATGGACTAAAACGCCTGTCTCACAGTTGACATTCTAATTCATCTTAAAAGAGTTCAATGTGCTTGAGGTCGGGGCTTTGTACAAAGCAATCGAGTCCCTTTACTTTAAACATGTCACATAGTTGAAAGCATATTATTTATTTTACACGGGATCTTCAAAAAGTTTGTGCACTTTTATATTTCGGTTGGAAGCGGTGAGGGTGGGAGGAGTAGTAATTGGTCGTGTCACAGACATGGGGAGAACATGCAAACTCCACACAGAAATCTAACCCATGTCCTTTTTGTTGTGAGGCAAGAGTGCTACCCACCGAGTGCCACCCCAGACCCAGTAGGTGCTTCTGAGCATGCTTCGGACTGCAAATTTAAAATCAGTTTTACACAAGGCTGGTTATTTTGGTTTCATAAAAGGGAAGTGATTTGCTCCAACGATTGGTCGAATTTACAGGATAATTCCAGCATTAATTGATTCTGGTCCCCGAAATAAACAAACCGCCAGACAGGGCTCAGCGGACAGGCCGAGGGAGAGAGGAGCGGTTGGCGAGACAGGCCTCTTTTGATGGAGGAGATTCAGCTGTGTCTGCGATAGGGTGCACAGGGCTTTGGAAGTGCTTTTGTCTCTCTCTCGATCTATCACCCATCAGCCCATAGGGACTCCCTTCAATGAGACTCAATGACACAGAGATTCACATCTCACTCCGACTCATGATCCCCCAAAACGAGCCTGTCTCGCAGGGATTAGAGCCAGACTCGGGCTCCAGGCCGCTCTCATGGCTGAATTAGCTCTAGTTTTTAAGTAATTGGCAGTTCCAGTTCCAAGAGGGAATGGAGGTTAAAAAAGAGAATTTTTATTATTCCGTCTGAATGAAGACAGATTTGCCTCTCATGTAGTTAATATAACGAGAACAGTTGTAATTTCAAAAATCCAAGCACTGCTTGTTCTCTCCTTAAAGTCTCATTTCATATAGGAATAAATCAGAGGGTGCTAGTTATGCTCATTGGGAAATCAGATTACCATGTCTGTGCGGTTATAACAGTTCTACAGCACCAGCTTTTACAGAAACAACATCCTCACCCAAGAATTCAGGCACTGTGGAACGGATTCGGTAACAAATGGGATTGGTGGATGAGCTAGATGGTGACGGAGGACACGTCAGAAAGGGAAGATTTCCCGCTGTAGGGATGATGAAGGAGACGCCAACTGTGGATGTGAGGGCAGGTTGGAAGAGAGTGCTGCAGGACACTAGGAAGTGAACCTGACTGCTCCCTGTGGAGCAGTAGAACGAGGGAGCGTATAGCGGACGATAACAAATGAGCCACTCCATCGCTGCATGTGGGAATAGAGGTTCTTATTGTGTCCCTACCAAAGAACAGTCCATTCTATCCTCCTGAGTGGATGGAGTATGATATATATCTGTCTTCATGTTTTTCTCTTCTCTAGAACATGGGCATTTTGTGTTTCGGGATCAGGGATCATTATGCAGATTGTATGCACATTGGTTTACATATTTCTTAAGTTACTTCTTAACCTAGATTTTGCCAACACAAATATAAATTATTTCATATTATGTTTCTTCAGTTTGCTGTAAACTTAAGGGCCCAGGGTTTCCTGTCCTGTTTTCAGCGTAAAACCTCTTAACCTCTGTTTCCATACTGGTAAAAAGTTAGATTAGTTAGATTATTTTTACCCATGAAATATTTTAGGAGCTTAAGAACATCCAGCTGTAAGAAACAGCAGTTTGTCAAGCTTTATTGTCTACGCTTACATGCAAAGATTTTTTTTCCAATTCAACTGACTCAACATTTTTGATAAAAATCTGTTTACATGCATCCTACAAGTAATCCGATCCCGGATGATGTGCATGTGTAGAGTACCACTTAGTGTACATGTTACCATGACAACAAGCATCACTTGAGTCCAATCAGAGGAAGAGGACCAGCAGTATTATAACTGAGTTTTCGTTTGGTGGTTTTATTGTTTTACAATTATGGCGGACCTCTGGAAAATGTACTTTACTTTCACTTATTTAAGAAGAGGCAAGAAGAAGATGTCATGTCTTGCATTTCAGAGCACAAAAGCTTTCTAGTTGTGTCCACTTACCCTGACTGCATTACGCTTCCCCTGTACTGAAGTTGACCTCCACTCCTAAGGAGAGCGGCAACTAACACACGCCCCCTCCGACACATGTTCAGTACCGACTGCATATTTTCACCTGCACGAGGTGAGTTTATATGTGGATCAGCTTTGTGTACGGAGAGCCACACCTTGATCCCATTATCCCTCGTCTCTGAGCAGATGCCATTAATCAAACAGCAGAGATCGTAATTGCACCAGTTACAGGGAATCCCATCCGGCACTCTGCCTGCGATCAAGCCAATCTTTGTTCGCTTAGGCGCCCAGCCTGCCAGTAGCAGAGCTGAGATTCAAAACGATAAGTTTGAGATGTCAGCTCTGGTGTGCTAGCGTGTTTTACCGCTGTGCCTTCTAAGCTGCCTTATTTTGTCAGTTTTATTTGATTCTCACAGAACAAGTCTGGCATAAACAGCAAAATCCCAGCACTCACTTCTTTACACAAAAGATCCGATGGGCAACCCAAAGCCGAAAGCACGAGCGTGATCTTACAGAACGCTGTGGGACTTTGGGAGATGCTGCGTGCCAAGCCAAGAACTGACCACCAGCTGGAAAATCATCTAAGCTATCCCAGATCGATTTGGAATCGATCCCAGCTTTACCCTACCGTATGTATAATGAAGGCATTCGGGGCAGGTCCGTCTGGCCCACTGTTTGATTCTGGGTAATGCGTACGAGCTGCGTAGACTTTAAATGCAGCAAACTGCCAGGACTTTAAAGCAAAGCAAAACAAAGCTACGCCCCAGAGATGGATTTTATTTACCTGAAAGGTTCCTTCTGCCCTGTAAATTGGCACGCTGAGTGCAACATATCCTGGTGCTTTCTGTTTCGTTGGCAGGGTGATGGCCAAAGGATTTTGGCAAGAGGTGAGGCAAGTAGCACCATGGGAATTAAGATTTGGTTAAGGGCAAAAACAGTGGGGCTGTAAACGAAAACCTGGAGCAAGTGTGGCCCCTGCTCATCATCAAGTCTGCCCCTTCACACTTAGTCCAAGAATTAATGGGCAAGGTGCTGGAAAGGATGGCATTTTAACCCTGTTTTGGGACTCGTTGAGCAGCCACATGTCATTCCGGCAGATGCCAACTACATCTGTCAGTAGGCAAAGAGGTTTTATTGTCCACATTCATACAGTAAATGTATGAATAAAAAAATGAATAAACAAAAAGACTCCTTTGCATTTTTGTTACATGCATATAAAATGTATTGTTCTCAATAAGTTATTAATATCAGATCATTAATTATTGGCTGATACCAATGCCAAGCCGATACTGACATCCTCTTGGTAACCAGACAAATGCTGTCAGGTTGTACAAACCATCACATCTAGCATTTAAGATATGTTTACCTGCATGAATCATGTAATATCACACAACCCCCGATATACTGCACAGGATAAAAGTCATAAACTGATTAGATTAAACAAGTGGGCAAATCTGATATGATGCCAATACAGTGTGATGGGTTTCCTACCAATAGCAATAGCAGATTGCTGTTGTCTTGTTTATGATGTTTTGCAGAGTTTGTAATTCTGGTGCTGCACAACCTCAGGAACCAGAGTTTGGCTTTTACCTTCTGTCTGTTGGATTTTTTATTGACTGAAAGGGCTAGCTGCCTTCGACAACAACAAAAAATAAATAAACAAAAAAAATAATGAAATAGTAATAATAATAAAAATTAAAATAATAATAATAATAATAATAAAATAGTGATAATAATAATAATAATAATAATAATAAAATAAAATAGTGATAATAATAATAATAATAATAATACAATAGTGATAATAATAATAATTAATAATAATAATAATAATAATAATAATAAAATAGTGATAATAATAATAATAAAATAGTGATAATAATAATAATAATAATAATAATAATAAAATAAAATAGTGATAATAATAATAATAATAATAATACAATAGTGATAATAATAATAATTAATAATAATAATAATAATAATAAAATAGTGATATAATAATAATTATTATTATTATTATTATAAATAAAATAATAATAATAATATAATAATAATAACAATAATAATAAACAATAATAATAATACAATAGTGATAGTAATAATAAATAATAATAATAATAACAATAAAATAGAGATAATAATAATAATAATAATAATAAAAATAATAATAATAATAATTAATAATAATAATAATAATAATAATAATAATGTGTACAGATGTGGCCAGAAATATTGGTACCCTTGCACTATATTAAAATAAACACATACCCCCATCCATGTTCAAATGGAAACAACTTATTTAAAATTATTGTTACTCTTTAAAAGTTGTGTAAATAATTGATTTGTCTTACAAGTATTTTTAACCTCAGAATCACTCATGCAGCCAGGGTGAACACAGGAAATTCCTCATCCTGCTGTTTTATGCCACTGTGAATACCACACTGAATATGGCAAACAGAAGGAAGAACAGCAAGTGCTAAAGTTCTTGAACTTTCTTGAATGGAATGTATAGCCCAGTGTATGAAAAGCTGTGCCTTAGCTGCAGGTCAGGGGTCTTCCAGCAGGATAATGACCTGAAACCATCAAAAAAGTCAAGAAATTGACTGCTATGAGTCCTGATTTTATTCTTATTGAGCATTTGTGGAAAGAGCTGAAACTTGTAGTTGGAAGATGAAACGTCTCAAACTTGAGAGAGCTGAAATGCTTTGCTGTGGAAGAGTGGATCAAACTACCAGCAGAGAAGTGTAGAAATCTTTAGAATTACAGAAAAGGCTTGATTGTAGTCATTATCTCCAACAGCTGGTTAATATTAAGGTAAGGTACCAATATTTTGTAACCAAAAACAAAGTTTCACTCACTCACTTTCTTAACTGCTTATCCAATCAGGGTCTTGGGGGGGGGGGGGGGGGGGTGCATTGGTTGGTGCTGGAGCCTATCCCAGCTTTTCAATGGGCACAAGGCACATAGTAACACCCTGGACGGGGTGCCAGTCTATCGCAGGGCAGACACATATACACACACACACACACACACATACACAACCATTCACCTATAGGGCAATTTAGTGCCTCCAATTAACTTGACTGCATGTTTTTGGACTGTGGGAGGAAACCGGAGCTGCCAGAGGAAGCCCACACAGACATGTGGAGAACATGCAAACTCCGCACAGAAAGGGCCCGGATCGCTTCGCCTGGGGATCGAACCCAGGACCTTCTTGCTGTGAGGCGACAATGCTACCCATCGAGCCACCGTGCCGCCAAAATAAAGTTTCAATGTAATTTATTAAAAGAAAGTAAAATAATTGAGTAATTTTTTTATTAAAGTTGGAAGGGTAACAAATTGGTTTGTCACAATCGTAGACGTAGTTTTTTTATTTATAATTTTTTATGTAAAGATTATGAGGCATTTGGGTGGTGGGTGGTGCAGCAGGTTCAAATGTCAGTTGTGCAATCAGTGGGTTCAAATCTCGGTGCAATAGTGGTGCTATCGGCCTGGCCAGGAGTCTAGACATACATGATTGACTATGTCTGGGTTGTGGCTGAAGCTCTGCATGGATTGGCGTCCTGTCCTGGGTATTCTTGCCTTACGGCCAGAGTTTTCTACTGTTATTGCTGACCAGAATAAAACAGTTGATGAAAATAAAGTGAATGAAACATAAAACAATTCAATTCTGCTATTGAAACCATGTGCACTGAATAAAAAATCATGTACATTATTGAAAGCTGTTTACGGCATGCCAGATTAAATAAATATGTTTTTATTTTATTCAATTTAGGGACAATGTGAGAAAATCATCACAGAAATAAACAAAAGGTCTCCCTCATCTAAATGAATAGAATAGAATGCTTTTATTTGTCATGTATCCCAGCTTGTTTAAAAGCTGAGGTTAGAGCGCAGTGTCAGCCATTGTACAGCACCCCTGGAGCAGACAGGGTTAAGGGCCTTGCTCAAGGACCCAACCTTTCAGTTGATAGCCCAAAGCCCTACCCACTAGGCTACCACTGAACTGCTGAATTTGGACTACAGTGCATTAAGAGATTAGTAAAATATGAAACATTTCCATGCATAGCTTTAGAAATATGTCTGTAGGTAGACTGACTGTTATAGATTACTCCTGGGAGTGAGAGAATGGCTACATGATGCCCTGTGATAGATTGGTGTCTTGTTCCTATCCTGCGCTGGTGATTCCATAATGGGCTAAGTGATTATTGAGGTGCAAAATACAGTTTAAAGAAATATTAAACAAAAAAAGGAATACAAAATAAGAAAGAAGTATTATTTTTAATATGGGCCGGGTAACCTCTTTATGTACTGTGTACAATTCATTTCCACGTCTCGCGAAGCAAATAAATCTGCTGGTTTTTAATGAGGCATGCAGCGGGTATGATGCTCCGTAGCTTATTCTGAAGCCCTTGACCTTTAGCGATCCTCCTGCCTCGTCTCAGAGCCCTGGCACATCTCGTTCTCTCGCTCTAACTCTCATTTATCCTCTCACCTCTCCGTCCTCCCACACACATCCCCACAGTCCCTCCCTGAGATTCTCGCCCTCTTATGCCTAATTGCATTCCTATTTGCCCTGAGGGATGCCTCGGTAGTGCAATCCTCTCCCCTGTCCCCTCTTAAATCCATTTGCACCCTCTGCCAACCAGGTCGCTTTCATGGCCAGCCCTGGAGGAAATATCAGATGACCGTGTTTTCCAGCACAAGCGAGGGATCCTGGGGAGCTCAGTCGGACGGGAGGCTCTTCTTCTCTCTCTCCTCATATTCATCTGCCCCTCCTGCCCAGACTTCCTGCTTTCAAGTACAGAACAAGGTCACCAGCGTGTACAGCATGGAGTGATAATAGCAGTTTCATGGAGTGTGAGGAAAAACAAGTTTGCTCAACATTGCTCATTGATCTTAAATGACGTCATAATGACAAGTCAGTCTGCCTTAACTGAGTCTTTATTAAACATCAAACATGATGATGCATTGTTCACAGCCATGCTGCACCAAGAGTGACTTACTAAAGCTGAGCTGTTCCAGTGAAGAGCATTGACAGCGTAGAGGTTATAGAGGTGCCTTGTCCTGTAAAAATACAATCTGTGTTAGCATTTTTCTAACCCTTTTTCCCCTTTTCCTCCCAATGTAGTTGTTTCCAATTCCCTCAGGGCGCATTCACATGAGAAGCGGCAAAACCGCAAGCCTCAGCGCAAATCCCTGCTTTGCTCAGCACTCGGATTAAGGGATGCAGTAAAACGTCAAAAGTGCACCACGACATGAATCTGCATTTGTGTGGAATAACCGTCAAATCCACCCTGAAAGTGTCCACACACATCTATGTTTAGCTGTGTTTTTCTTACTGTTTCACTTTTAAACTTGTGTTACAGCTCAGGGTGCTGAGAAATTGTGAGAATCAGAATCAGCTTCTCCCAGAGTCTAAAACGCTTATCGTTAAAAAAGCTTAACATGGTTTAATGTACTAAAAAAACAACACAAACACTAAACTTCTCTTAATTACTACTGCTCATAAGTTCTCTTTACTAATCGAATTCCTCAGTCATTGTTTTAATACAATAAAAAAAAGGTCAGTTGCAAACTGGGTCAAAGTTTAATCAGGTAAGCGCAGCGGCAACCTAAGCAGCACTGCCTCACTCCATAGGAAACCACGGCACAGCCGGTGCAAAAATGGGTTTGCCGCTTCTCATGTGAATGCGCCCTGATTGTAACTTTCCTCGCCACTGCAGACCCCCACGTATCTGAGGAACTGACTATTGCTTTCCCCCTCTGATGTGTGCAATTTCTGACCGCTTCTTTTTACCTGACAGAGACAGGGCTCACAGAAAGCATGTATCATGTATGTGGATTAACACGCTACTATGAGATAAATCAACGTTGCCAGACGCCTTTCTCTTTCAGCATGTGCACAAATCGAGGTCTGTAAAGACGTGGTTTGATGCATTTTGTGTAGAGGAACTATAGTGGCCTGCAAAGAGCCATAACCCTTATCTTATAGCCTTCCTGTCTAACATCAGAACCTTACCTCACAAATTCCCTTTTGACTGAATGGGCACAAATCCCTAATCTTAAAGAAACACGTCAACATTTTGTGGGAAGCCTCAAATACTCAACTCCATATCAGTTCCATTGGTTTTGGAAGGGAACGTCCTACAAGGACATGGTTAGGTGTCCGTCTACTGTCATTTCATTATATTTTCAGCATTTTGCAGATGCTTTATCCAGTAAAGCAAGCGTTTTAAGCAATTGAGGGTTAAGGACCTTGCTCAAGGGCCCAACAGTGGCAACCTGGCAGTGGTGGGGTTTGAACCAGTAACCTTATGATTACTAATCCAGTATCTTAACTACTAGGCTACAGCTACTGTTGGTATATAGTGTCTCTTTGATATAGTAAGTCAGATTTATAAAGCAACAGGTCTGAGTGACTCCTAAGAGACAAATGTGAAGTACATTGAGGGTTAAAAACAGTGAAGCTGACGCATGAATCTGCATCTTGTAAATAATGAACCCATTTGATCATTTTTATGTGTCAATTTCCTGCCTTCGTTCCCAAGGTATTTGGTTTTTTAAATCAAGTAATCCAAAAGTGCTGCATCAGATATCTCCCTACATTAGTATTCAAATGCAGAGCTTCATTTCTCTTGCGGCTTTCATCCAGCTTTTCTGCGTGCGCTGCACAGAATGGTTATTGGTATGGCGAGTCACCGTGGACGTGTTTACAGACAATGGTCCCGATACATGCTGAGATAATGCCAAAAAGCCATCTTTTTAATGGAGAAGCCGCGGTTAATCCGACCGTCCGGCTCCAGACGCCGCGTTCTTGCACAGAAAAGCTACAAGAAACAAACGCCGTGGGTCAACGTGAAACACAGACGCCGGGGCACGCCGCGTCAACTTAATGTCTGCGTATCCAGTCTGTGAGTCACGCGCTGCGTGAAGTGCCGACGTCCCGCCCGATCCCCTATCCGCTTGATTGAAAAGCAGACGCTCCTGTCTGCGCCCATTTCCGTCAAACGTGTCGGCGTGTCCTTTCACTTGAAAATGCCATGTGTGTCGAACATGCATCCAACAAAACCAGCCACTTTTCAGCTGCCAGCGCTGACAGTTTAAGTGAAAAGTGAGACGGTAATGTTGTTGGCTAGCATCCTATCAAGAACGCGTCTCTGAAGGGTGTAATGAAGGCGTGTCTCTCACAGGCTCTCATTTTAGCATTTGGAAAATAACATGTCAAAATGACACGTCAGACCGTGGTGAAGGGTGGAGGAGAAAAGGAAGCCTTCGTGTAAAGGTGACACCGTTTAGCACATTAAGAGCATTTTAAACAGGTGCAGATTGCTCAGTAATCAGCATTACATTTTAAATTCTCTTAATGCATGGATTTTACGCTCTGACACGACAATGTCAAACTCTACATTCCTTAACCAAGTCTCTAAAATAGAGATTTCAGATAACAACACACAGAGAGCTCGGGGGAGGTCATTACTGTTTTAAAAGAGCTGATATAAATCATTTGATGTATAGTTCCTTGTGCATATACTTTATGCATTAATACATAGCACTTACAACGGCTATTATTATGTGCGTAATAATCAGGGCAGCTATTGTTCAGCTGACTTAAATGTCTGCAGAACGGAGAGGTCAGTGAACAGTTTCCACCTCTTTTATGCAAAAAGGGAATAAAATGAAACATAAAAATGAATACACTAGATGGCCAGAAGTATGTGGACACCACTTTTAAATACACATGAGCTTAACAATGACTTGTAGCATGCCAACATGTCATCAGCCATTACAAAATAAATATTTAGTTGCAAAACAAGGGTATATACTTTATTTAGTTATTGGTGATAGTTTGTTCTGCAGGATTTATTTACCAGATTTGTATTTTATGCCATCCCACACGGCTTTACAGCTTTTATTCTCTGTATGATGTAAAGTGCAGTTTTGATCTGTTGATTCTAAGTGTAGTTTGTAACCCCATATAACCCCAAACCTCTAATTATTACATTAGAACTAAAGAAGAGAACCAGAATGTACTACAGCTACATCAGCATCCACCTCTCATACTATTAACAAACTCAACAAACCTGAGTGATCTTATGTAAGAGGCAGAACACCAGAATCATTAACAGAAAGTGTGTTACTTAGCAATATTACACAAATGAAACTCTACTGTAGCAAATGAAACGTGTAATAGTAATTAAAAAGATCCTGGCCTGTGGGCTGTGTTTTAAACTAGCTACTGTACTATGCAGTGTTAGGATTGTATCGTGATTGTACTGCTGTAATGTCCGTTCCATAATCATACACTCTGCTTCTGCTGTTCATGCTCAAATCAAACACACCTGGTATCCACACTATTATTTTATGTCTAATATTTTTCTTGCCGTCATCTTGACTAGGAACAAATAAAGATAATATAAGATGTAGCCTGCTGCTCACCGTATTGCTTAGTGATTTGCAAGAACTTTTCCCAGTGATTTTAAATTAGTGGCTTCACTATTTTCACATTAGCCTCCTGTTATTATATGTTGCCAGTTTACAGTGTCAGTTATAGCCTGTGCCCATGTGATTGCTCTGTAATGACCACCTACCAAGCTCATGTAATGCAATGGCTGTTTTCTTATTACCAGCCATGACCGCTGAGTGTTGTAGTCAGGAGGCTCAACAGTAGGTATCAACTGTTAAAATGCAGATTCAGTCACTTTTACTTCAGCTGATTTTTCAGAAAGTTGAGCCAAGAGATATTTAAGAATACTTTATTTCACTTAATTACTAGAGTAACGTTGAGTTTCAAGGTATTTTTTCCCATAAGGATGTTTGGGAAACCTGTTAATGCATTCCATGGTCCCGTGGAACTGCATATATTTTCGGCTAATGTAAAATAATGACGTTGTTTTTGACACTTATACACTGAAAATAACAAAATGTTTTTTTTTAACTTATTTAAGTATTTTAGACAGAAATTTAATTAAAAAAAAAGAAGCTGAGGTAAGGTAAACGTCGAGTTTAAGGGTACGAATTTCTCCATGAAGGACGTGGAGTTTCACAGATTTTGAATTTAGGGGACGTTGAGTTACAAGGTATTGCTGTATAAGTTTGACTTGAGTGGCCCGGTCGAAGACCAGATCTGGCCACAACACGAGCACATTGAAGCCCATCAATAAACAGCTGTACGATTCTGATAACTACGTCCGATCGACCCGAGTGTGCTACCCCCCTCCAGCCCTTTTTACAACACCAAACTAAGTTTGTCTCTTGCAGCTGTTTAATGGAGCCGCGTCTGTTTTTGTTTGTTTTCTCGCTTTAAGGTTATTGCACCTTTATGGTTGGTCGGGGGCTCGGAATAATCCTCGACATCTGTTCGGAGAGGGGGTTTGTAAGATGGGGAGCAGCAGGGCTGAGGTTCGGCTTTTATTTCCTGGACCGAGCTTTCCTCTCTCATCTCTCAGCACTCGGGCGGACATGCTGATTTTCAATGTGGGAGCATGGTAAAGGGAGGGAGGTTTATAATGGGCTTCAAGGTCACAGAAGGAGCTTCGCCTTAGATCTTTCCCTCACTTACTATGTAAGGAGAAGCTCTTTTATACCATTAGTGTTGCTCAAGTGACTAATCCCAATTCTGTATTCTTAATAGTTTAATAAGCACTATTAAATAACTGAGTTCAGTTAATAAAGTTTTTGTCAGTTAGGTTCCTACTTATTTAAATCTTGCTTTGTTTAAAGTATTCCAGTGTGTTTTTAACCTCTGTCTGCCACATTTGCACCATATCTGAACACATATTACATAACTTCAGGAAAAGCATCTTGGTCCTGCAGCAGGTAGTTCTGGTTCTACACAGCTCCAGCAGCCCTGTTTCAAACCCTACCCTCAGTCAGTATGTTGACTTTGTCAAGGTCTTCTCATGTCTGCATGGAGTTTTTCCCATTTTTTTCTTCTCCCACATCCCCACAGGGTGTTCTCCTGCTTGTGGTTAGCGGATTCAGAATGAGCTCCTGACCTACAGCCACCCTGATCCGTATGAAGCAGCTACTGAAGTGGAATGAATGATGAACTATTCTTCTTCCAAGGCACTTGGGCTCACCAATGTGAACTGCATGGACGTATCATCCTTCTTTGTTGTTCTCTGTCTTGTACCATCAGATTTAGTTTTGGACTTTCAGTATGTATTAGTGAGAAAGGAAAAGCAACATAAAGTGCTTTAGCGGGATACCAGAATAGTTTTACAAGACTTATTCTTCCAGAACATTTCGTTTTAATTACGATCTGGTGTATGTAAAGGCGATATGAAAATGTTACATCATGTTAATCAAGTACTCAGTCAGTAGAACTTTGTTTTGATTTGCTGTGACGCTTTCTTTTAAGGGGACACGTGGACCCAAAATATTCAGTACATTATTCAGTTCCTGTCTGGAAGCATTTGCACTTTCACTGTTGAGACATTAAAACATTAAATTCAATCCCAAAAAATGCACATGGTTATACATATTTCATGCAATCATGCATGTTATGGTATTAACTGTAGGGCTGATGGTAGTTACTCATAGTGTGTTTGTTGAATACAGCAGACAGGATCAGGCATAAAGACCTGTGTGACCTTTGATAAGAGCCAAATTATTATGACCAGATGATTGGGTCAAACAATCTCCAAAACAGCAAGGGGCACTCTCTTGCAGCCATGGTTCAGTGGTCTGAGAGGAAACAAACCACAAAGCACAGAGAGGATGCTGGACAGCCAAGACTCTTTGATGCCATTCAACGATGGATATAGGTTTTGGTACAAACCAACAGGTCTTTTAATACTGCACACACATTGCATGAGATTCTTTTTATGGGGCTGCATAGTCTTGACCAGTCCAAGTGTCCATGCTTTTTACCTTCCAATGTCAAAAGCACTTAAAATAGGTACACATGGATTGATGGATGCACTGTAGGATTATCCACCTTGTAACGTACAGAGGTCAATAGACCTGCTGGTAAAATCCCTATACCAGATACCACACAATGTTTTCAGAGGCGTTGTGGAGTCCATGTCTTAGATGATCAAATCTTTGACAGCATATTAGGCGATTGGCCCTAATATTTAGGCTTTTCATGCTTATCATGTTTTTTTTTTCCTTTAGTTTGTCATGATCTATAATTTGTGCATTTTGTCAAAACATTGTGCACCACTTTTGCTCAATTACCCCTCATATAGAATACCCAATTTGTCTGCTCGGCCAGGACAGAGCGCATGTGTCTCTGCTGATGGGAAAAACAAGCCAGCCCTTTAATTCTTCACACCAGGATTTCTTCATTTCACAGTGTAATTCCTTCCTTCAGTCATGAGGGAAGTAACAATGTCTCAGGCAGCACTTTCAGGACAGACTGCCAGCTTGCCCCCTATAATACCCCCTCTCCACCCCACCTCATCTGAAAGCTCTGCTATAGGGTGCTCCAGTGCTTGTTTGCGAGTTTGAAGTAAAGCAGCGGGGTGTGGCTTCCTATTCGTTTATATCCTCTGAGTGGTCCTGCCTGACATGTTGTGGTTTGGTTATTATTATTAATGATTTTTCATTATTAAATGAAATCAATACGCTGAGATCTTGGCCGTCTTTGACACACCAGGCGTATTGACTGTAACAATTAATTTAGATTTAGATTACTTGAGCGAACGTCTAGTCGAATATGTGAGAACAAGTGCCTGGACTGTTTATATTTCAAATGAAATACATCTTAAATGCCTATTTTTTTAAGTACATTATTTTAAGTGAGTCAGAAGATTTTGGAAAATAGGTGAGGTATGATATTATGCAGCCTGCAAAGACTCTAGATTTAGATATATGCCAGATCTTTTAAGTTCTATCTGTTTTGCATTTGACTGACAGAATCCCAGAAACTCGTCTGCATGAAAAGATCAGAACAGAATGAACTTTTTCCCTCGTCCTGACAACACAATTTTTTTTCTGTAGTAAGCTGTCACAGTGGTGCAAACGCGCTTGGTTTCACTCCTATTCAGTTTGTCAGAAACAATGTGACTGCTGTCAGACATTGGGAATGGAAGAGAGCCGGTTTAAATCAGCAGAATCGTGTTTTTCTTTGCTTTATTCTATTCAGGATTATAATTAATTCCTCGCTATAATGAGCTTGAGTGGTGAATAATCTGATTCATGTTGATAGCATCAGTCATCCTTGTTGCTTTCTCTGCTCTCTTGGTTTAAGCAAATGACAAATGCCCAGGGTGTAAAACGAATGGTTTGCTGTCACAGGTAATCATGATATTGTCTTTCAAGCTACGGTTTACTATTATTTGCCAGTATTTGCTTTGTGGTGGAATAATAGGACGTACTTCACTGCTCCTCTCATGTTCTATTTGTTGGTTGTCAGTTTTACATGGAGTGGCACTCGCTTGGGTCATGTTTGTTGTGTAAATGATTCTGAGCAGCACCTTCTGAAAAGATTAAACTTTATTAACATGAAACAGGATGGTGAGTGTGTGTATTTTCCTCTGCGTAGTACAGGTCATGGCTTTTTAACCACCAAGCCGAGAACCACAAGTGAGCCACAAAACATCTTTTAGTGCTCCATGGATGTATACTCTTAACTCATTAAATACAAAACAATGGGATATTTCACTAGCACACCAGCGCTGGGATTATGAACTTCCCAAGTGATAGCCAGTGATAGCTCAGTGGTTAAGGTACTGGACTAGTAAACAGAAGGTTTCCGGTTCAACCCCCGCCACCACTAAGTTGCCACTGTTGGGTTCCTGAGCAAGGCCCTTAACCCTCAATTGCTCATCGTGTTCAGCTCACTGTGTAAGTCGCTTTGGATAAAAGCGTCTGCTAAATGCTGAAAATGTAAATGTAAATGTAAATGAATCTCAGCTCTGCTACCTGTCGGTTGGGCACCCCTAGCGGGCACGATTGGCAGTGCCTGCTGCAGACAACATTGGCTACTAAACTCTGCTACAGTAAGTGGGAGAAGACCGGACTAAAAAAAGAGAGGAGGTGGGGACAGGGTTTCGACCTAAACTCCAAATGAAAAAAAAAAATGATATGGCAGTAGTAGCTCAGCGGTTAATGTGCGGGACTAGTAATCAGAAGGTTGCTGGTTCAAGCCACATCACTGCCAAGCTGCCACTGTTTGGCTTTTAAGCAAGGCCCTTATCCCCTTAATTGCTCAGACTGTATCAGTCTTAGTTTCACTGTAACAGTACTGAATATGAATTCAGTCTTTGTTGGACGTTATTTGATTCTTTCACTTGACTTGATTCTCAGAATGGTAATCCATAAAGATCTCCTTATTTCCATTTAAAATCCAGACGCTCCACCTCATTTAATACACGCAACAAAAAGCATTGCTTGTTATTCTGTGTCCACAACGTCTGTTTACATTTTACCTCTCTATTTTGCAGGAAATTGCAGCCTACCTGATAACATTCGAAAAGCATGACGAATGGTTAACAACGTCCCCTAAAACAAGGTAAGCGAACTGTTCCTCTCTCTATAGCGGCGAGCATTTTTGTCCCAGACCACCGGGATTTAGTTTTCCTTCATCCCATCTTATGGATCAAATTATGCTATTACCCCGGTCTTTCTCCTAATCACCCACTTGAGAATCTCCCTCATGTTAAAAGTTGGGTGTTTGATATTGGTGGCCATTCACGGCACTTTCAAAAGCTTTTCTGGTTTATTTGAGTGAGCGCTGACAGGTAATGGAATATTAATGTGAACTAATATCTCTAAATAGCCTATTAGCGGAGCTCTTAGCACACAGCTTCCCTCTCATCTTTTCTGTTAACACCATGCTAATGTGTTCATATCTGGCTGCTAATTAACTGCTTGTTAACAGATAGAAGCGCGAGACATGAGCTGTCCAGGTTTTCTAAATTGAGGAAACACTGATTTAGTTAGTGGTGTTAATCAGGGAGGATTTTCCACTGATAATACTGATGATGTGAATGTGAGATCGTCTTTAGACACAATGTGGCTAGAAAGAGTTTTGAGAATCTGAGTGTGTGAATGTTTAGTCTGAAAGGTATTTTGTCATGTTGATAGAACTGACGAGATTTTAATTCTCGGCTGTGAGCACAGCAAGCAGGTGGTGTGGGTGGCACTCAGCAACATGTCCTAATGAGCCAGAATAGACTCTTATGTCGGATCACAGTCTGTAAAGAGTTTAGCATATTCTCCAAGTGTTTCCATGTTTTGTTGGTTTGGTTTTCCCCCAGTTTCTTAATTTCATCACTTACAAATATACAAAGTGTGATTCATTCGAAAAAAAAGCCCTAGTGTTGTGCTATAACTAAATTCACAGGAATATGAGCTTAATTTCATGGACATTGTTTTACAATTACACTCATTATTTAAATGATAGAATAAACAGAAGCTACAATACACAGCACAGCTACCTTAATGGTTGAATGTAAACCTAAAACATCAAATGCGGAAATTCTCTGTCTTTTGACACCCCCCTCTGCATCCACAGAATTGAATTGCGAGTTTTCCAAACTCAGTTACCCGAGTCGTGCTTTTAGCTGCTTGGACATTTTCAGACTCAGACTCAGACTCAGACTCAGACTCAGACTCAGCTTTATTGTCATTCAAAACCATGTACATGATTAAAACGAAATGCAGTTACTCAGGTCTCGGTGTGTGTAAACATAATAAAATATAAAATATAAATAGCAAGAGAAACTATGTTTAGTAAAAATAAAACTTAAGACTTAAAAACTAGAAGAAATAACTAAGATATGAATTTTAAATATTTACATTTACATTCAAGTATTGGCTTTATGCGGATCTAAAGTGCACGATTCAGTATAGCAGCAGATAAAAGGCAGCACCAGGTCACAGGTGTTTAAAGTAACTGGTGCATAGACAGTACATGAGGGGTGGAGCAATTTAGCAGTCTGACTGCATCCGGAAAGAAGCTGTTTTTCAGTCTTGTTGTTTTTGCTCGGATGCAGCGCAGCCTCCTACCAGAGGGAAGGGGGGTGAAAAGTCCATGTGCAGGGTGGGTGGGGTCACGGAAGATGCAGGCGGCTCTTTCCTTACACCTGGTTGTGTATATGTCCCCGATGGGTGGTAAGCTGCATCCGATGGTCCTCTGTGCAGACTTTACCACTCTCTGCAGCGCCTCCTTCTCTGCCACAGTGCAGCCAGCATACCACACAGTGAGGCAGGTGGTCAGGGTGCTCTCCACCACACAGCTGTAGAAGGACCTGAGGATGTCTGTGTGAAGACCTGCCCTCCTCAGCTTCCTCAGGAAATACAGGCGTTGGTTGGCCTTCTTTATGACAGCCATGGTGTTGGTATGCCAGGTGAGTGTGTCCGTCAGGTGAACCCCAAGGTACTTGACGGAGGGGACCATCTCCACAGCTAATCCATCAATGAGTAGAGGAGGAGGGGATGTACCAGTCCTGCGGAAATCCACAACCATCTCCTTGGTTTTCTGAACATTGAGGATGAGGTTGTTGTCTCTGCACCACCATGTTAGGTCCTCCACCTCCTTCCTGTACGGCGACTCGTCTCCGTGGGTGATGAGTCCGACCACCACTGTATCGTCCGCGAACTTGACCACGAGGTTGTTCTTGTGGTGTGCTCTGCAGTCGTAGGTCATGAGTGTGTACAGTAGTGGGCTGAGCACACAGCCCTGAGGGGAGCCGGTGTTCAGGATGATGGTGGAGGATGTGATGTTGTTTATCCTGACATTTTGAGGCCTGCAGGTCAGGAAATCCAGGACCCAGTTACACAGGGAAGAGGAGGTTCCCAGTGATTCCAGCTTGGACATCAGTTTCTGCGGGATGATGGTATTAAATGCAGAACTGAAGTCCAGAAACAACAGCCTCACGTAGGAGTCCTTGTTTTCCAGGTGGGTGAGGGCCTGGTGGGTCAGGGTAGCGATGGCGTCAGCTGTGGACCGGTTCTGCCTATATGCAAACTGGTGTACGTCCTCCTATGACTTTGACTATGCGATTGCTATTTGAATTGCTGTAGGATTGCTACGACCACCTCATAGTGCAAATTAACCAGTAACATAAGGTACTTAAACGCTACACGAATGAAAAACATTAAATCACTAAACACAAACCTTAAATTTTGAATTTCACAGCAATTTTTAATTGCATAATTCTTGGGAAAAGACTCATTTCACTGTCTGTAGTACAATTTCCCAGCCATGAATTAGGTAGGGCCTTAGCTATAACCTGTTCCCCTGTCCACTTCTAAAACAAGCCTAGGGTAACGATTCAGAAACAGTTCAGCACTGAAAAGGAGCTTACCATTTAGTACAGTGGGTTAAGTGTCAGGACATTATCATCTGTGCAAAAAAACAGACCGACATGACGTGGGTTCGACTGCAAAGATGTCCTGATATCTGTACCCACGGGAAAACTAAATTTCACTGTACCTGTGTATAGTGACAATAAAGATTCTGTTCTATTTTAAACGATGGCAGCTTGGAACAGTTTAACATCAGCCTACAAATCATGGCTGTTTCTCCAGGTTGATTTTCTTTGGTCAGTATCACTGATTACATGCTGCCTTTTCTCCTCTGACTCTTTAATTCAGCAAACTGTGTTTAATGCTCGTTACTGGTTTTACATAATGAGATGCGACCACACCAGGGTCACAGTATCAAGAGCAGGGAAATGTACAACGTTTTTTTACAGAAGAGAGCGAGAAGGAGGTCACTGGCAGGTCACTATGATAATGACAGTGTAATTTATGTCTCAGTTACTGCTCCGTTATGTACAGTAAATATGCTAAAGCTTTGCGTGTACTGCATGTCTGATGGTTTATTAGCATTACCTCTGGACCTCCTGACTCCCATCCTACAAGTTTAGATTGTAGGATACAGACAGATAAACACACATAAACACATAGTCTGTCGTTTTTTTCTTCTTCCGGGAGGAATCCCTGCTCCATTCCTAATTAGCAGCAGCTGCTCCTTTTCTATTAGACAGCTCTGGGCCTCGCCGCCTCTGTGCCAGACCCTGGGCACCGCACGCTTATTCGCTAGCATCTTCCTCTTTTCAGTGAACACGCACAGAGCTAGCTACTACAGATAAATACAAACTGACCAGCATCCCGGTGGTCCCTGCTTTTCCTTTACACTTCCACTTTTTCTTTATCGAAGCCACGTTCTTAGCTCATGAATTTGCAAATGAGCCGCAGGTCCGGCAACATCCAGCCAATTTTCTCTGTGCCTCCATGCCCGTAAGGGACACTGATAATAGGCAGGCATAAAAAAGGTGCCAATTATATGACATTTTCTTGTATAATTGTGTAAAATTAGATAGAGAGCACCCTCTTGGCTTTTATAGCATGGCTACAAAAAGGGAAATCAAGTCTGTTTCTCTTCACTCATTTGTTACCGACACAGGTCTTGATGTCGGACATTATTCCTGGCTGTAGGGAGTTTTAAAAGCATTCGCGAGGCTAATGGACGGAAGTTCGCTCCTGCATTCGTGCTGCATGATTAAGCCATGTGGACGTTTACCTTTTAACGGTAGTGGTAGGAAGCTACGGGGAGGCTGGAGACTGGAGAATGCCATCCAGCAGTGCTGCCAAAGCTCCGGGGCAGCATTATGGCTTACTGAATGTGTAGGACCTCTAACAATTAAAAGCAAATGTGTTGGTGGTTTTTAGATTAAGGTCATTTTCTTAAGACATTGTCAGGGTTATTAGAAATACTACAACCACAATCATATCCAAAGCTTAATTTTAACATTGAGCAACCATCCAAATAAATACATTTGTGTACTTTTTATGGTAAAGTGGTACTACAGTGCACCGGAGGATAAATTAAGCATCATGCGGATGAGTCGGGTGAGATAGATGGATGGATATATGGATGGATGGATGGATGGATGCATGGATGGATGGATGGATGGATGGATGGATAGAGGATAGATGGATAGATATATAGATGGATAGACAGAACATCTATAAGTCTCTACAGTGTAGTAGTTATAAGCAGTGAATGAATAAATGGCTGGTAGATGGAGAAACTGATCAAAACTAAACATTGTTGCTGTGGCCCAGCAAAAGCCAATCGGCCTGTGGTCCGCGGTGACTTGACAGTCGCTGAGCCATGGAGCTCCATACCTATAGCTCTTTGTATAAGGTCATGGTTGTAAGGTCAATGGATGGGGAATCAAGGCTAAATGATCCCTCACGCTTTGTCCTTCAATCTGATATTCATACAGGCCAGTTGCTTCAGCGCCACAGGCTAAAGAAAACCTGCCTCCACCTGCAGCCCGAGAACAGAGGGCTCAGTAAACCGTGGAGGCTGTAATAGATATTCAGCCAGTCGCACATGAAGACACAGCCTGTGGGCCCACAAAAAAACACACACACACACACACCAGCACATACACTCACCTGGAAATAGAAAAAACATCCAACAGCTCCAGGCCTAGTAAGAGGCAAAGGGAATTAAAAATGTGTATGACCAAGAGAAAATAGCTTTAAAGGAGTGGTATTATATGATGTATATAGTGTATAAAATTATTAAACACAAGAAAAATCACAGAGACAACACTTTTAGAAAAAAACACATTAAAAAATGAACCCTGACCCAAAGTTAGAATGGTATACGAGGTATTAAAGCCAACCTGAACTTACAGGTATATGATACATCCAGGGTTTGAATCGGCCGACTGGGCATTTAAATACAGACATGATTGTGGTTATGTGGCCTTGTGAGAGATTGGGGTCCTGTTTGGGGTGCATAACTGCACTGCGTCCAGTGATTCTGTGGAAACTGAACCCATTGTGAACCTGACAAGGATAAAGCCGTGGTAAAACATATATACTGACTATATACCATCACCACAATATGTTTGCTATTAACACACTCAAACTCGTAGAACTTGGACTCTTGAGCCTACTCAGCACACTCTCTGGCCAAAATATACACAGGTGTATAAAATAAGTAGTAGAAAGTAGATGATATGCCTTAAACCTTTTGGCAACAGTTTAGGGAGGGAATCAGTTTGTTTTAGCTTGACTGTGTCCATTTGTCCAAAGCAAAGTTCATAAACAGATTCTTGACCCAACCCAGTCAAACACATTTGAGATGAAGTGGAACATCAAAAGGAAGCATTACATTAATTAACTAACTAACTAAGTGCACGTTATAATAAAGGAGGGGGGGTAATTACTTTACTGCACATAGTTTTGGATGTAAAGTCACATGGTAATATGGTACATCTGTCCCTTTTTCTGTTGGCTGATTACATAATTCATGTTCATGCTATGCAGTGTATTATTGAAAACAGATCAAATCCATGTTTTTACACTTGTTGGTAATATCTACACCTACTCAAGCAATAGATTTTTCAATGTTAATAGTATTTGTTCTACAGTGCTCCTCAAAAAATCTCCACATGGGTTCAGGCAGAGAAAAAAAAAACTTAAAATAAACTTCTGATGTAAGAGTTACCTCACTATACTGCCCTGTAAATAAATCAATCAGAACTGTACAGAGGAAAAAAAAGAGCTCTCTGAATGATGTGCTCAGTTCCTGCAATACACATTCTCTCCCAGATAGGAAGTGCAACAGTGTTTAAAATCAATACGAGCGCTCTCACACTGACTGCTGGAACAGCGTGCTACAGCTAATTCAGGCCGTACCTGCCAAAGGCCAGAAAAATCTCTCCCGACTCGGGCCACACACTCTAATTTACGCTGGCAGCCTCCACCGTTCCATTATCATTAGAAGGGGAGCTCTGCATTAGGTGTTTAATAAAAGCCAGGGCCGCTGCCTGATTTAGAGACGTAGATAAAACGGCCAGTATGAAGTCGTGTAAAAAGAGCAGCCATTCTCTCCGAGCCGGGCTCTCGTCCACATGCATGTCAGCACTGCCCATAATACACTGTTTGCTGATGTACTTGTTTGTTCGGGCCCGTCTAGAACATTATGATGATTAAACTTCGGATCTTCAGCGGCTGGGGATGTCAATACTTGCATTTCTGGGATAGTGTCTACCACAAAGGCACAATTAATAACCCGCCGGCTTCCGGAACATGCTGAACATCCTGGATTTAGGAACACACATCATTGTGCTGTTCTTCTTATCTTCTTATGCTTGTCATTGCCTTCGTGAAATGAATGTTTCAGAGTTTTCTTAATAATAAGTAGCTCAAACTTTCTGTTTTCAGATCAGATTTTAAATCCAAAAACCAAACTAAACTAACATTTACATTTTCAGTATTAAGCAGACACTTTTATCTAAAGCGATTTACAGTACTGTGACAGTATATTGTCTAAGCAATTGAAAGTTAAGGGCCTTGCTTAAGAGCCCAACGGTGGCATCCTGGCAGTGGTGGGGCTTGAACCAGTGACCTTTGGGTAACATCTGCACCACTCCTAAATAAAAGGTGGGTTGGTTGGGGGTTTGATTAGACAGAAAATGAAATTAATAAGCATGGTTATGGCATTTTTGTCTTAAATATTAAATACTGATGGCCTACATTATTTCTTTGTACTGTTTTCAGAAATAAAAGTTGCTCATAAGACTTTAAATATGTTTATTTTTAGAGCACCAACCATGAATCCTAGTCATTTTTTCCATCACAGTTACTAGTAAGAAACTACAATTAATGCTATTAGACTACAACTAAAGCTAAAACATGCACTATATGGCCAAAAGTATTTGGACACCTGACCATGAGTTTTGATAAACAAATGGCATTAAAATAAAGTGACCTCTATGTGACCTTCTCAGCTATAATAACGGTCAGTCTTCTGAGAAGGCTTTGAAGTATGTTTGTGCCCATTTAGTCAAAAGAGGGTTTGTATATCTGGAGGTTTATAATGGTCTAGAAAACCTCAACTGATGTTCCAGTTAATTCCAAACCTGTTCAGTCAGGGCTCACTGGAGTTTCCTTAAATCAAGCTTTTTTATGTCTATATTGACCTTGTATTATGCACAGGGGGATATTAATGCTGGAATAGGAAATGGTCTTCCCTATAAGTTGGAAGCATATAATTTTCTTAACCCAATTAATTTATTACACCTGTTAGCAACTGTTATAGGTGAAACAAGTGAAATCAAAAATTAGAAAGGGTGTCCCGATAGTTTTGTCCATATAGTGTATTAAATAACTTTAAAAAAGTAACACAGTGAACAGTGACAGATGAACAGTTCTGCCACACAGTCTGTTTTACAGATTCTTGTAAAGAAAAACATTCATTTTACCGAGCTTGGGTGCTTGGCGTAAACAGTGCCAACTGCCAAACTCAGAAATCACCAGGCGCAGCTTACTAGGGGTTCTCAGTTCCTTAAACAGCAGCTCTTTTGTAATAGAAATCACTATGGAGTGGCTTTCCTCTCTCTTCAAAATGACTGCAATTGTAAAATAATATAAAATAAAGTTTGTCCTGAACAGAAACAACCTCTGTTCATTTCAGAGCCACATTCGGGTCAGTTTGTGTCCATTTCGACCACTAAACCAGTCGATTTTTCATGCCCGTTCCTACAGCTTCCTCTAAGCATGTATTTTATTTCTATAAGCTAGAATGTAAGCATAACTTTGCCAAATAAACAGTGATCTGACTTAAAAGTCATTGACACCACATTTAATCCATTTTTAATGGGCCCATCTGGATGGTATTTGCTTCTGCAATTAATTGGCAAGGGCGGACTGTATACATCTACGGGACGATAGGCTGAGTGTAGACGAAATCTGTTGGCCTTTCTCGATGAATTCATCTGTTCATTATCTTTATTTAATTATGTTAATTGAGGGAATGTTTTCCCTAAATAAAACACGGAGCATTAAAACGCCCTCCATCCACATCTTAGCTGATAGATACAGTGCAGGACAGAGATGAACAAACTACCCTTTTGTTCTGGAGAGGATAATTAAACCGAGCTAAATCCAATGAGAACGGGCTCACTGCTTTATTGCCTGCCAAAACTTTAAGGCTATTAAATGATTGCGCTAAGCGTGCTGTGTAAACAATTGTATTATTTATTTATTTATTTTTCCTTTCTGATGCTTGGATATTTAGGGGTCACCTCAGAGGATAATTTCGGGGCAACATACCTTATTTGATCGTTTTTATGGAGGGTGCCCTTCCTGACACAGCCCTTCTTATTTTATCCAGGCTTGATACCGGCCCAGTGGCTCGGCTGTCCAGCCATCCCCCTTCAGACATAGCCAATCGAGGTTCGAACCCTGGATCTCTGCAATCTGTGGGCTAGCCTGTTTTATTGCTGTGCCACCCGGCATCTTTTTTGGGTCACTTTGGCAAGCCAACATACCATCAAATATATACAGTTTTGGGAAAAGGACCAAGAATAAGCTGGTTTGACAACATCACAACTTGGATTGCATTATCACGGGCTGGTTCGCTACAAGCCACACCAGGCAGAGGGCACTGGAGAAAGCTGACCTGTCTGTGCAGCCAACCATCACAAAACAATAACGGCCTAGTGACATTACATTGAGGATTGATGGCATGTATGCCCATCTCTCTTTAAGATCCCATAACTTATCTCTGAAGGGTTGAGGTCTGGGTAGGGTTGTCCTGGCTGTTCCAACACACTGATTTCTTTCTTCTTTAACCATTAGATGTTGATTGGCTGGTGAGCTGGAGATTCATAATGGCCGAGCTTAAGCCGATGGACATTTGTCTTAAGAATATTCTGGTATGAAGTGGAGTACCATTTGTTTCCACGTTTATCATACACAATCTACAAAGCATGCAGAATGAAGCCTGGTACTGTCTTTCTAAAATAACCACTGGCTTCATGGGCAGAGACCTCGCCTATATGGCAGCATGTGTTTTCAGAAAATGTTCTGCTATGTAAAAATATAATCCAAATCTCATAACATACAGGCATGACCAGCTACAATCATTTCTATTCCAGTCTCACCTAAACTCATTTGAATTGAATGTGCTCAGATGAAATTCTTGCAGTCAGGTGTGTAATAACCAAAGTTATGTTCTAACTGCAGAAGACCAAGTAAATGCTGAACAAAACAAACAATATAGACCACCATCCTAATTAGAGCTGTAGTTTTGGGAAACGGCTTGGGAAAGTCACTAAGAATTGTTGACCACACCTTTAAATCTGCATGTTTGGGAAATCCACAATTGGTTGCCTGTGCTGGAGGATCGGAGCTTGAGAGACAGGGGTGGAGGGTGAAAAGAGAACATGCAGAAGAAAGAAAGAGAGAGAATGGAGGAAAGGGGAGGAGGTTGAGCTCCCTGTCGAGCTGGCGGCTGCTGCCGTATATTGAAACTATCAAACAATAAGTGCTTCTCCTCTGAGGACCGGCAGTGTCACTGGAGTCAGCAACCCCCATGTCCCAGTGCAATCCTCCCTCTCTCTCTCTCTCTCTCTCTCTCTCTCTCTCTCTCTCTCTCTCTCTCTCTCTCTCTCTCTCTCTCTCTTTCTCACTCCTTCTCTCGCTCTCTCTCTCTTTTCCTTTGTGTTTCTATTCCCACCACCATCAGAGCATTCTCACACAGCCCTTCTCCCAGCAGAGCATTCCCAAAGACATAGGATTTATTAAAACCTACTGCTGCACCACTGTTCCACAGGCAGTGCCATGACAATGACAACACACACACACACACACACACAGGCACAAACACACACATAAAACCTATAAAGCTACTAAATAAATAACGTGCCTGTGTGTACAGTTGTACATACGTGTTAGAAAAGCTGCTGTGGGAATTACTTAATTATGTTTCTGTATGAGTTTCTACACTTTAATTAAACTGTGGCACAGAAGTATGTACACATGGACTGAAAGTGTGAAGAAACATAACCAGTGAAGATACGTTTACATTAAAAAACATCATTTTGTTTTACCTGATCCCTTTAAGGGAATAATCAGTATTATTAAATAATTCTTTTTCTAACTTACTGAAACCAAATAATTTTAGAATAACAATGTCAAAAGGGGTCACACAGTACTCTGACGAGTATAAAAACATATACTTTGTTAAAAACCTTTGCAGTCGCCAGATCTTGACTAGATCTAACACCTCAGTGATTTTGGACATTTTATATTGCTTTTGTTTTAATGTGTCTCCTGTCTGTATTTGAGAAGGCGCAGTGCAAAATGTGACCTCTGTGACCTATGTGTGCTCACTATGCATCAGAAATGAACAGTGGGGTTTACAGAAGCTGTAGCTAACCACATACACCGATCAGGCGTTAACATTATCAACATTATGACCACCTTCCTAAAATTGTGTTGGTCCCCCTTTTGCTGCCAAAACAGCCCTGACCCTGACTGTAAGTTGTGAAGTGGGGCCTCCATGGATCTGACTTGTTTGTCCAGCACATCCCACAGATGCTCGATTATATTGAGATCTGGGGAATTTGGAGTCCAAGTCAACACTTCAAATTCGTTGTTGTGCTCCTCAAACCGTTCCTGAAGCATTTATGCTTTGTGGCAGGGCGCATCATCCTGCTGAAAGAGGCCACACCCATCAGGGAATACCGTTTCCATGAAAGGGTGTACAAGGTCTGCAACAATGCTTAGGTAGGTGGTACGTATCAAAGTAACATCCACATGGGTAGCAGGACCCAAGGTTTCCCAGCGGAACGTCACCCAAAGCATCACACTGCCTCCGCCGGCTCGCCTTCTTCCCATAGTGCATCCTGGTGCCGTGTGTTCCCCAGGTAAGCAACTCACACGCACCCGGCCATCCACGTGATGTAAAAGAAAACGTTGTCAATCAGACCAGGCCACCGTCTCCCATTGCTCCGTGATCCAGTTCAGATGCTCACGTGCCCATTGTTGGTGCTTTCGACCCTTGTCAAACTCACTCAAATTCTTACGCTTGCTTATTTGTCCTGCTTCTAACATCAACTTTGAGGATAAAATGTTCACTTGCTGCCTAATATACCCCCCCCCCCACTAACAGGTGCCGTGATGAAGAGATAATCAGTGTTATTCACTTCACCTGTCAGTGCTGGTCGGTATGTACTGTGTATAAAAGACGAGACTGTTTGGGAGTTTTAAAGGTGTGTTTTAGTTTTAGTTATGTAACCTCTGAATAGATGAGATTTTTAGTTTCATAAAGCTTTTCAGTGAGTGTAAATCTAATTAAAAAAAACGCTTAGTCAATGCTTTTTTTCTCAGAGAATGGTAAAAGAAATGTATAGAACGTCTCAGAAACCTGTGCTCAATCAAAGAAGCCTTTCAACAACACGATTGTTGATTTACACCCGTTTTAAAAGAGCAAACTAAATTACATGCTGATTTTATCACCTCCAGTCGACAAAACTTCACGTAATGAAAGAAAGAAACCAGGAGCACTGATTATAAGCAGTCCTGATGTTCACATGTGTGCATATTCGTGACGAAGAGAAACACACTGCATGTTTTTGTGTATATTCTGTACACTGCTCATGTTTTTCTAAGCAGAAAGAATTGAAACTGTCCCTAAAACTGGATGCAAACAGCATTGTGCATCTGACCCTGTGTGATTGCATGTAGCTGGTTGGAGGAACAATGTGACACAGGGGCATTGTGCTGTCATGTGCTGTGTAATGCTGTGTAAGGAATTAAGATAGAGCTCTTATAAAACCGGATTCACAACGGTGGCATGGAGAGTGGTAGCAATTACTGAATAATTTGCCAACAATTTTGGAATGTCATTTTTCAAACACTAGATTTTTTTTTGTCTCTGTCTGATCAGAAAAGTCAGTGCAGTTCAACACAGCAAATGTTAAAATCATAACAGCCGCAAATCTCACCCACATTCTGGCAGGTGATCGGGGGTCTCTAAAACCTACACAGATGTAACAACAGAGATTTTGCATAACTGACGTCATCACTCACCTCTATCGATACACCTGGGCTCAAAGGACACAGCGGCCCAAACAGGAGCTGCCAAGCCTGGGACCTGACCAAGGGCAAGCATGCCCCCAGCTGGCAAAGAGCATGAGGAGGACCAGAGGAAAGACAGTGCAGGAGAAATTGAGCGGATGAAAAATGGCTCAGGGGGAAAAAGTGAAGGTGATCGAGTGAGAGTGAGCTGGAAAATGGAAACATGTCGATAAGAAAGAAAAAAAAAAGGCGAGCGAATGAAATGGAGATGCAGCGAGTTATGATAGATGTGCTTAAGAAAAGAAGGGGCTTCTGATACTGAAGGAAAGGGAGACGAGAGATGCAGGGAGAGTGATTTGAGAAAAATGAAAAATGGCAGAAGTGGATGGACACAAAGCTTTCGGGAGCGATGAAGACGACTGACAGATTAAAAGGGAAAAACAAAATCTGGAACTTCTTTTTCAAAGAAAGGTAAAAAAAAACCGTTCAATCTGTAGATTAGCTGAAAGAGCTTGGCGCAGAACTTCGGCAACATTTCAAACTTCATTTCCAACCAGCCCATCACTTAACAACATGCTGCTGTGTTTTGTGGAGTTTGTTTTGCCAGGCTAACACTGTAGGGAGGTAAACATTTTCAACCGTCGTTAGCAGTTTGCAGTTTGTAACTTGTCCACGCAGGGAAGAGCTTAGCTAGCTGCTGGCTTGTTTACCGCTGGACCTTGAGCTCTAAGGTTAATGCAAAGAGTTGCAGGCACAATTAAAAGAGCACGAGGCGGTTCGTATGCTAAAAGGGGGAGGCTGGAAGCGGCCGAGGCTGCCCGCCTGAGGGGACGGATGAATAAATCGGCGGCGAAGGGGAGCTGATGTCAAGCAGGTGTTCAAGGAGAAAGTGTTAGCCAAGCGGGCTGAAATGGGGAGAAGTGCTGCCACTGCAGTGTGATAATAAAGACTTAATTCAATTAGGCCTTCTGCACCGCTGCACACGGCACTGGCTGCTTTTCAGCTCGGCCCAGGAGCTGCACAGAGCCAGGTATGGAGGGAATGGAACTGTATAGAGCTCTCGCCCATACACACTCGCTTCTGGATCACTGCTTTTAATTCTAAAGCGTCAGTGTTGCAAAGTTCAAGGTGTGACACAGTCAGGAAACATGGACCTACTGAACAAGCGCTGTGTAATCAACATACATTATGGGTCTGTCCGAAAAACTAGTGATTTCTCTACATAGACGCATTTACATCACCCTAAGCGCTCCGGAGAAAAAAAGCAGTCTAAATTCTTAGGTGCCTTAAAATGCTGCCTACTGAGGTGCCTTAATTCTAAGCGATAAACTGACTGAATAACGAGGTAGCGTCCGATGCTTCCTTTAGTGATGAAGGTAATCCCAGCATTCAGTGCAGCACAAATTTTCACACAAAAATGACAAATATGACAGATAAATGTAAAGCAATGAAAACGAGTTCTTTTCAAATGTAAATAAATTCTTGTTGATTTTATGTACACAAAGGGAGATGTTAGCTGGCATGCTAGCGGATTGTGCCACCTCAGCCCTTTGGTTTGAATGGCCCGAGGCTAACTGTGTTAGTTTAGTAAGCGAAAACTGCAGTGACGTAATCGCTCTAATCTCTGTCTAAGTAGTGTGTCTGAATAACCTGCCTTATGAGTTCAATGTCTTCTTAGAATCCTCTCTACTTTGGCAGCTGCCCAGGTAGGCAGTAGGCAGCAAGGCAGCTCACTATGGTCAAAAATATGTAGACCACTGACCAGGTGCTTGTTGGACATCCCGTTCCAAATCCATGGGCATTAAGACAAATACAGGACCTTCTTTTGGGAAGGTTTGCCTCAAGATTTCTGGGTTTGTCTGTAGGAATTTGTACCTATTTAGTCAAAAGCAGGCACTTATTTTGGATGAACAGACCTGGCCTCCAATAGTCATTCTAATTCATCTAATTAGGGTTGAGCTTAGGGCTCGGTGTTAACTGTGCTGACTCCCTGCAGTTCTTAACACAAAACTTTTCACACTGTGTCATGTGTTTATGGACGTCAGGAAAAAAGCCCTAAAGCTGGAACCAAATATTTTATTTTGTCTACACTGTAAGTAATAAACTTGTTATTAATGATTTCATTTTCTTTGAGAGATTTATCCTGGGCTGGATAGCAGCAGCCCCAGCTCCACTGGAAAATACTGGGCGTGAGTTAGGAACACCCTGGACAGAGCGCCAACTTATCGCAGCACGTCCACCAGGCCTCAGAGATAGCCAATCAATGTCTGTGTAGATGCCCGGTCGGCCAATATCATCACTGAGATCCAGGCTTGTATCTCAGCAGTGGGCTAGCATAATAGACCACTGGGCTACTTGAGTGGCTGTTAACCAAACATATTTCATCAATTTGCCCAAACGTTGACTGGCAGCCTGTTGGATCTGTTTCTCTTTATCTTAAATGTATCTTTAAATTTGGAGCTAGTGGTTAAAAATTTTCCTGATTATTTTAGTGACTTTATGAATTGTTTTTCAGCCAAGAAAAGTTAAAGAAAAACAATTACTGCATAAATATGACGGCATTCCATTTATTAGCAGCAGTCCTCGATGACTAGGCTTATTGCCTGGAACCAGGTTAAGTTGGCAACAACTGTTTTATCTTTCTTATGGCTTCTCAGCAACTCTTCCTTCCTGCTTCCTCTCGCTCACTAACCTTGTCCGATCCTCCTTTACCTCTGTTATCTATTGAATGTAACTATTTTCAGCAACTGTGACCTGCAGAGCTGCAGGCGGCCGTTCTGTTGGCATATGGTGAGATGCCCAGGTTGTTCTATGTAAATGCAGCACGGTTGGGAGAGATTCAGACTGGCTAGCTGTGCTCATGTTAAAGGAGAGGCAGAGGAAGAGGCCTTCTGCTTGGCGAGGAGGCAAGACCCATGGTGCCTGCTTTTTCTCTCCTGGCTGTAAGAATCTTGGCATGGTTTCCCGCTCTGCCAGAGAGGAGAGGACACACAGCCAGAGCATGGGGCGTGTGGTGCGTGTTATGTAAAGAAAAGGAGAGAAAATAGGGCCTGGATTCATTCCAGAGAGCTTCGGGAGTTGCTGGCAGCTCTGTACACACATATCCATATATATATATACACACACACACACTTACGTGCTCGTATGCTCTCTGTTCCTGTACACCGTATGTGGACCTCCGGCTGAGCAGAGAGACACAGGAAGAACACGGTGTGCCTGTGTTTTAGCATGGAGAAGGAGATGAGGGTAGTGGTGCACACACAGGGTTGGACAAAATACTTAGGATGGATGACTTAAAAATGTCAGAAATTTATATCACTAAAGTAAATATAAAGTAAATATAAAAACACTAACACAATCTGCAGAACATTTTGACTGAATTGGCACAAATTCCCAAAGTTACACTCTAAAATCTTGTGGAAGACATTCTCAATAGAGTGGAGATTGTTATAGCCTTAAAGTAAAAGAGTGGAATGGTCAGGTGTCTATAATTTTGGCTTTACAGGATATTTTTGGTACAGGGTCTATATAAAGCTATTGTGCCACAGCAGGTAATGCTGTTATCTCATAGCTGTGTGTGTGTGTGTAATTCAGTCCAGATTATTTTTTGCTTTGCGTCCAGAGTTTTCAGAATACAATCTGGATCTATAAAATTGGACGAATGAGCCAAACATGTTGCAATTATAACGTGCAGTCAGATCTCGATTCATCCTCATCAACAACTTTATCCTAATCAGGGTCGTGGGAAAACACAGGGCACATGGCAGGAACACCCTGGACATGGTGCCAATCCATCACAGGGTTTTGGCCATTCTCAACAAGCTCCACCCTATTCCCTCTCAAAGATTCACATCTGTATGTAGATGCCTGACCTGCTGAGAGCACTGATGGGGATTTGAACCTTGGATCCCATCATTAGTGGGATGTGCTAGACCGTCAAAAACAAATAATAAAACAATATTGTGTATTTTAAATGACTTAGGAATTGTAGAAGTGGTTTCTGCACAGAGGATTTTTTTTGGATCCCTCTGTAGCATGTTAAGAACGATGAGGTTCACAATGATTGCTTTTAATTTGCTCTCTGATCTCTGTGCAAGGTGAGGAGGAGTGGACCCATACTTCTAAAACAGCTCACCTTGCAAAAAAACAATTTGCTTAATTCAAAGCTTAACAGTGGAGGAAAAAGATTTCATGGCTCTGATTATGATTTAAAAAGCTCATCTAATCCATACCTATAGTCCACGCCTGCTGTTTAAACTGCAGGCTGTTAAACCTTCATTCTCTGGTACATTGGTGGATTAGGTAGAAAAGAGGTCACCCATTATTAATTTTACATCACTGAATTAAATTATCCTAAGTATAACTAAGACATAAATCGATCAATTATTAATCCAGTTTGGTGTGCAGAATTTTCTAGGGAAGATGGGGGAAGAAAGGTGAACGACTTTTCAGATTGAAAGAATTAATATTTATGCTCTTTTAATTAAGTTAGAAAAATCAAGGCTTAACGGTCCACTTAAGGTCAAATTTGTAAACCTGTGGACAGTTCATTAGAGGAAGAAAGGATTATAGGAAAATAAATGGTTTCTTAATGGTGATTTCAATGGTTGATTTGAAAGTGTATAATAATAATTAATAATGATTATTAATTAAATATAATAATAATTATTATTATTAATTAAATAAATAATAATTAAATACTACTAATGTAGATTTAATTTTGGTATGTTGTACTTATATTAAATAAATACTAATAATAATGTTGATTTAAAGGTTTTGGTATGTTGAACTAATAATAATTAAATACTAATAATAATGTAGGGTGGCACAGTAGCTAAGTGGGTAGCACTGTCACCCCACAGCAAGAAGGTCCTGGGTTCGATTCCCAGGTGGGGTGGTCCGGGCCCCCCCCGGCGACTCTGATTGGATAAGTGAGCAATAATAATGTAGGATGTACTAATAATACTTAAATACTAACAATAATGTTGATTTAAAAGTTTAGGTATGTTGTACATGTTGTAATTAGATACTAATAATAATGTTGATTTAAAAGCATTGGTATGTTGTAACATTCTGCTTAAATTTTCCATCAACTGAAAGCAAAACCAAAAAACGATTTCAGTTTTTGGTTAATAAAGAAATATCAGATTCATACATCAGTGTAGGTGTAAATTTAAATGGCGTATGCTTGTGCTCCACTACCTGGGCTCTGATTTGATTGATTGTAATAATGAAAGCTATATGTAAAATGTCTCACTGTAAAATATTCACTTATCAAACTGTCCGTGGACGATCGTGTGTACAGTATAGAGGAAATGTCCTGGTTCTGAATGAACGAGTTTAAATGAAGTTGCAGGGGAGAGACCTCTGATGTGATGATGTGCAGCTTTAGAGCAGCCTGTGTGTCGTCCCACCACTCTCAGGGATGTATTAATGTGATAGCGAGATGATGAGGTTGAAATGGACATCGAGAATTTCAATTATTTACAGGTGATGTGCGCGTTGAATTGTCAATGAAGTGCCTCATAAATAACCTTCCCCCTGTAATCAGGAAATAATGAAATAACGGTGGGTCGAGCAGAGAGAACTTCTGCTCCACGTTGCTCATGTGACCGGGATGCACTTTAAATTACACTGAGGTGGGAAAAAGCTTGAAATTACTCAGCAGAATGGAAGTTTCCTGAAACCTCGGACTGAAAGGCACGACGTCATGTGTTAAAACTGTTTAAAAAGTGCAGAACACAAAGATGCAGCTTCTACATTTAATCTTTTACCTCGTTCTTGTCGTAGTTTGGTGTTCACCAGTCTGCCAGCTTCTATACGGCTTTGTTGGAAAGTCTTAGACTAAGATCAGGATTACCTCGCTCCTAAGTGTCCTAAACTTAAAACTATCTAAATCTAGATTCACTCAGGTTTAAACCTCAGAGCAGTTCTAGATCCACTCAGGTTTAAACCTCAGAACAGTTCCAGATCCACTTAGGTTTAAACCTGAGAACAGTTCTAGTTCCACTCAGGTTTAAACCTGACATGACCAGTTCTCTTTGACAGTTTGTGTACGTGTTCTCGTGCGAGTGTTTTTTGTGTATATGTGTGTGTGTTAGTATCTGTGTTTGTGTATGTGTGCTTGTGTTTGTGTGTGTGTTAGTGTCTATGTTTGTGTATGTGTGCTTGTGTTTGTGTGTGTGTTAGTATCTGTGTTTGTGTATGTGTGCTTGTGTTTGTGTTAGTATCTGTGTTTGTGTATGTGTGCTTGTGTTTGTGTGTGTGTTAGTATCTGTGTTTGTGTATGTGTGCTTGTGTTTGTGTGTGTGTTAGTATCTGTGTTTGTGTATGTGTGCTTGTGTTTGTGTGTGTGTTAGTATCTGTGTTTGTGTATGTGTGCTTGTGTTTGTGTGTGTGTTAGTGTCTGTGTTTGTGTATGTGTGCTTGTGTTTGTGTGTGTGTTAGTATCTGTGTTTGTGTATGTGTGCTTGTGTTTGTGTGTGTGTTAGTGTTTGTGTATGTGTGCTTGTGTTTGTGTCTGTGTTAGTATCTGTGTTTGTGTATGTGTGCTTGTGTTTGTGTGTGTTAGTGTCTGTGTTTTTGTATGTGCTTGTGTTTGTGTGTGTGTTAGTGTCTGTGTTTTTTGTGAATGTTTTTGTGTGCGTGTTTATGTGTTAGTGTCTGTTTGTGTGTGTTTTTGTGAGTGTGTGTGTGAGTGATTGAGTGTGTATGAGTGTGTATGTAGTTTCTCGCAGTAATAATAGAGCTTGAACTCGGTTCTCATGGCCACGTGGCTCTTTATGATTTTGTAGAGCAGCGATTGTAGAATCTGTAGGAAGGAAAATTGCTTTGAAACTAAGTCACTTATAAAAGAAAATCTGCTCTTATTTTACCTACTCCAACTGACCTCGTATTTACCTGGACTCATACAAGCACTGTAAAAGCTTCGTACTCAGCTCTCTGTGAATATGTGCACACATTTTATTTTGATAGAAAACAAAAGTTAAACACTTTAAGTAAAAGATTATCACTGAGAACAGTAAAAAAGGTACAACACATCTCTTTAGTTTGTCACGAACTGGAAGAAAACATGAAGAGGAAGTTTAGGAGACGTGATGGAGGGATCACGTTTGACTTCTGTCGTATTCATAATGTTCTCTTGAGTACGCTCAGTCACATAAGAAGTCTGTCGTACCTGAAGCTGTTTGGAGGAAGAGTTAAAAAAAGGAAAAAGGAGATTGAGAGGCACTACAGCATAATTCCTCAGGGGGAGAATAAAACGTGCGACTGCATTTGGCTGGTCAGATGTACCTTTATTGTGTTGCCAAAAGCAAGATTTTTACTCCCTGTGTTCTGCATTTTTAACACTTTGTCTTCTGTGGGTTTGTTCCTAATAATGATTCATGATTTGATTGTTTTAGGAGTGCATGTAAAGCACTGGTGTGGAGGTTTAGATTTTGGCCATCTTCATGGTGCCAAATATTTTTGAAGCAATCGTTTAGTCTCTGGTTTGTGTTAGTATTAACTCTTTTTAATGGGGCTGAGGTCAGGGCTCTGTGCAGGCCACTGGAGTTTTTTCATGCCTTTATAGACTGTGCATGTCTGTGAGAACTTGTACCCATTAATCAAATAAGGATTTGTATGACTGGGAACCGCTGTTGGTCAAGAATGTCTCAATTGATGTTCCAGTTTATTCCAAAGCTGTTCAGTGTTCAGTTCAGGTCAGGGATCTGAGCAGGTCACCAGAGTTTCTTCATGTCTTTATAGACTGTTCATGTCTGTGAGAATTTATGCCCATTCAGTCAAAAGAGGATTTGGGCACTAATGTTGGTCAAAAAAGCCTCAAGTGATGTTCCAATTCATCCCAAATCTGTTCAGAGGTGCTGAGGTCAGGGCTCTGTGCAGATCACTGGAGTTTTTGTGAACCAGATGTTTCTTCATGTCTTTATAGTCTTTGCTTTGTGCCCCCTGTTTATGCTGGAACAGAAATGGCCTTCCCTAAACTGTTATTGCAAAGTTAGAAGCATATAATTTCCTTTCTGTATTTGATTTATTAAAGCTGTTAGCAGTTGTTGTGGCTAAAATTCACAAATTATACAATTAGAAGGGGTGTCCCAATACTTTTGCCCATATAATTTATTTACAGATTATTTATACAATGTAATAATCATATTGTAATTTGCTGTTTTTGATTTACTTATATTTTATGGTAATACACAACATTTCTGTGCAGCTCTTTTAACGGACACAGGTTTCTTTGACCCCTGTCTTGTCCACATGTCATCATCAGGTGTCCTTCTAACTTTCTGTATGTTTCTGTATGATTTCCATGTCATTTTTTGTGTAATTTATTACAAGCGATATAATTGAAAGACTTTGGAAGTCCATAATGAAGAACATCAGTTTTCCCTGTAATGAGCACATTAACATTGATTTCCAGGCCACAGCTTCGTCTAGACATGTTGAAGGAGAAACTGACTTCAGACACAACTCACTCATCCCGCCCCGTCAGTGTGAAGCTCGTCACGAACACGATCGATACCGTGACTTTGCTCCGCCTTTCAAAATCGTCTTTTTCACATCCTGGCCCCAAAGTTTGTTTGATCTGCAGGTTTGCTCTCATCAGCTGTTCGGCTTCCTGCCCACCGCGCTGATCCCAGATGGAGCGGAGGACGCTCTCTGGCGAGGATGCCGACCCACTCCGAATATCTCTCGCGTCTCATCGCGGGGGTGCCGCCGCCGTGGCACTAAACCAATTCTGTCTCGTATGTTCTCGCTGTTCTTCATCTAATCTGGTTCCCCTTAAGCTCTCCAAAAGCCACATGATGCCGTTAAAGGGCTTAATTAAGGATCTGTGATTCAATCAGTCTAATTGAATCAGGGATGGCATGAAAGGCAAAGGCTGTTTTGGGGTTACGTTTGCACATATGCTGGGAATGTTTGCAGTAACGAGGAGGTCTCATTTAGAGCGGAGAAAAAACTGAGGTTAAGTAAGTGGAAGAATGGAGATACAGGAAGCTTTTTCTTAGAAATTTATTGAAAAATAAACCATTACTGCCCTGTGATGAAGTGGCGAGCTGTTTGGGGTGTTTCCGAACTTTTGCCCAATGAATCAGTCCCACCGTGACCCTAACCAGGAGGATATAGCGATGGTCAATAAATAAATTAATGAACGAAATACTGTTTTAATATCTCTCAGAGCACAAGAGTGCAAAACATCTTTGCAGAATAAGAACACATCACTGCTTTATCATAATTTATCATAAGCATTTAATTTCATTGTCATGTCTTACCACTGATTTTTCCTGGTCAGGGCTGTGGTGGGTCCGGTTTATCTGGAATCACTGGGCCCTATGCAGTAACACAACCTAGACAGGATGCCTATCCATCACGGGGGCTTGGCCATAACACCCCCCCCTTCCAGGAATGCCAATAATGTCAGTATGTAGATGCCCGACCAACTGATAGCACCGCTGGGGATTCTAACACTGGCTACCAGCCATAGTGGTCCACCAATTTGAACAAAACATTCATTTTTTAAATCTCAGTTAACCAGAAGAAAACAGGTTTATTCATTAATTGATTCATTTATTGATTTCTTTTTGCATATTCCCGGTCCGTATAAGAACAGATGGATGGAAACCAGATTGCAGTAAAAGCTCTGAGAGAATTCAGCCCGTGGACCTTCACATTCAGGGGCCCTAGAGTGCACTAACATCAGCAATATCTTAATGCTGCATGTTTTTATTATTAGTTTATTTCTTTTTTTCTTTTATTTGTTTTGCTTTCCTGATTACACAGAAACTACATTTTGACCAGAAAACGTGACACACAAGCTCCCAAACATGGTGAATCTTAAAATAGTCCATTACATGTAGCCTTTCTAAATGGCTTCAATGGATTCAATCCTTAATGACTTCATATTGGCTGCATAATGTAAGTCATCATTATACATTATGTAGTGCATGTTGAGAGTATGAAACCATTTGTGATATGACCCACCCTGCATATTGCTTTGAAGGTCATTCAGAGCTCAGGTCAACCATCACTGGTGCAATAAATTTAAAACAATAATGCTTTAGATAACAGTAGCTAAAATTGCGACTGTGTCCAAAACATAAACACTATAGTTTAGTTTTTTTTTTTTTTTCAGGGTTGGTGTGACTCTGGAAGTGCATTCTTCTGATATGAAAAAAAATAATCCTTTGCAGAAATTAAATTAGCCATGATATTTTATTTATTTATGTTTTGGAAATGGACTTAGTTCCTCTGTGTGCTCTTGTAAGCATTAGTCAGTTGAGTGGTTGGCCAGACTGGTGGCACAGCCAAGACTCAATAGCATTTTAGACTGCTGCACCACCACCCTAGTTCCTTAATTTTAACATCTATATAATGTAAATACATCAAAATAAATTAAATATATATTGCAATAAAGATAAAGACATACAATATTTTCTATTAATAATGTTATATTATATATATATATATATATATAACGTAAATACGTTAAATTAAATACATATACTAATAAAATATTATAATAAAATATTTTTAATAATGCAAATAAATGTAATTAATAATAAATTAAAAGTAATACATTAAAATTATATGAATTATAATACATAAAACTATACATATATACATAAACATAATACATTACATCAAATTAATTACATATTAATAAATAAAATATTATAATAAATATTTTAAATATTTTATATAAATATTTTTCTTAATAATGTTAATAAATGTAATTAATAATAAATTACAATTTTTACATTAGAGTCATATAAATTATTAAATAAAAAAAATGAAATGTAAATAACATTTTAAAATAGAAATTATACACACATATTACATTTATATTTAATTTGATTTTAATTTAAGCTTTAGGACCACTTGGTTTTAGATGCTTGTGTGTTTACAGGAACCCATGGTTAAGTTACATCATGCGCTATGTTCCGCTACTGCAATTCAAGTTCATGTTCAATGACAAGAGACAACCGTCAGTCCTCGTCTGTACCTTCACTTAGATGCCCATCCTCTTCTTCAGAAGCATGAACGTGTGTGGAGTCTGTACCTGTGTTTATGGTCGCGTGGTAAATGGATTGCGTGCAGCTGGAGAGCTGGACTGTAAGGGAACTGAAGCGATGCGTCTGGGGAGTCTGGACTGGGCGGTGATGGGCTGTGGGCAGGTTATCTTTGGCAGCCTGTGCTCACTTAGAGAGCGTGCTCCAGTGTCCTGCTCACACATGGGACACGTCAGGACTGACAGCTGACAGGCAGCAGTGGATTAGCAGTGTTTCCTTCCTTTCTTCAGCTGACTGAGTTGTCTCCTATTGTCCCTTTCAACCGTACTGTAAATCTACAAGCAGCACAAATCCAAACAAAATGCCTGAAGGACACGCCTTCCTCCCCCAAAAGTGATTCTGAGGTATTCACGGGAACCTTTGAAAAACAATTGCTGATAGTTTTACTTCCCTTGTATAGTTTTTTATTTGAGAATCATAAGCGTTTTCTACAAGTGTACAAGTATTATCGCACCGTTCATTCTGGCACACTGTTCCACCCAGCTCTTATCTTCTCTCTCTCAGGTCCGTCAGTAGGTCATTTTGTGCTACATTGAGATACTACGTTTTTATCACGCCATCCAGCCATTTTATTTGTATCATTGTTGCCATCAAAATTCACTGAGTATGCAGTTTATTAGGCGTGACAGTCGAGTAACCAATAAGCTGTCATCTCAGCATGGACACTTTATGATTAGAGGAAGAGCATGAAGGGAAAAGCACTACCTTCAGGTGCAGTCGTGGAACAAGAGGAAAGTCCAGGTTGACGCCACCTACCTGACGTATGAACATCTGAGAAGCTTGGCCTTAAATTTTCTCGCACTGTCTGACTGGCAAGTTTGAATCCTTTCATTTGAGGCGCTTGGGTTGGCGCTGTGGCTTTTTTACGTCAATGTTTTACACACTGTGGTTACGTTTATGACAGAACAGGTAGATACTGGTTACACAAGATTCATCAATTCACAAGTTCAATGTCAAACACAGTCATGGACAATTTAGTATCTCCAATTTGCACATCTTTGGACTGTGGGAGGAAACCGGAACTCCTGGAGGAAACCCACACAGACACGGGGAAAACATGAAAACTCCACACAGAAGGGACCTGGATCGCCCCACCTGGGGAACGAACCCAGGACCTTCTTGCTGTGAGGCGACCCACCGAGCCACTGTGCCGCCCTGAGCTATTGAATGTGTTATGCAACTGTTGCTTACATGGATGGATGTTGGACCCCCTATCCACTTCATACACAGCTTCAGGCACACATTTGGACACTCCTGGTTTTTATTATTTATTAAATTATGGTCCTTCTTTCCTCATCAACCTCATCCACCCAGTCCTTCCCGATCAAGGAGGGCCGCAGACAGTCACACATCCCCTTTTCATTTTACTTTTCATCCTACAGAGTCAGTATCATGTACGAAGAGCCACACACTGCCACCCGCAATAAGCCGGCACTTAACAAGGCGTAATATTTGTGTCCAAACCATTGCATAAACCTGCACAGTTTTATTTTTCTGTCAGTTTACCCAACAGAAAAATTTCATTTTACTTTATTGCAACAGACTAAACGTGGGACAATGTGCAGTAAATAATGTTTTATTCAAATAGACAGATTGGAGCACATATTAAGGCTCAAAAACCTTATCAATTATTTAATTGATGTATTATATTCAGCTGTAAAAAGTTTATAGATTTTATGTGTTTTGCTGTTGTAGATTTATTGCTATCACTTCTATAAACATAAGAAGCGCTAGAATTTCAGCTGCCCCTAAAATGAGATTATTATGACATTTAAATGCATTGTGCATCTCATTCCAGAAATGTGGCATTAATAGGGCATTGACCCATCATTTGCATCAATAACATTTGTGCTCTTCTGAAAAGGAGAAGAGTATTTGTAAAGTCAAGCACTGATGCTGGATGAAAAGGCCTGGCATCTGTACAAGAGGTGGTAAAAACTGAAAAAAAAAAAAAACTAAATTCCGTCTAGCATCATCCAATGGGCATCACACCACAACCCAGGCCTTGTTTAAGCCCCAACATCTGGTGCCAGGCAGATTCCAGCTGGGGGAAACATGCAGGGTGCATGCTTCCCATCATTTCCAGGGGTTTTAGAAGGGTGGAGGATAGGGGTTGGGTATCAGAAGTGAAAAAAATGGGTTCTTGAATTACAGATCAGTGTGTGCTATTAAGCAGCTGGATGAGGAGCTTTAGAGGGAGGTGGAAAGCTTGCTTCCCAGCCCATATGCTTCCTGCAGCTCCTATCTATCAGAGTGTCAGCAGACTGCCAGGCGGTGCTCAGTCTGAACACCATGCAGGGGCCTCGCCTAACACCATGCACTAGTTCTGGAGGGGAAAAAAAGCACACACACACACACACACACACACACACACACACACACACACACAGACCAGTGTTGCGGAGAACGTAGTGGAGGATGAAAAGAGTGATGAAAGGAGGGAAGAAAGAGGACTTTTCTACCCAGCTTTCCGCATGTGTTACTATTTGATTTTTGTTTGTTTACACCTTTTCACTTAGACACAGACTTGTTGGCACTGAATGTTTTAGCCTCAGCAAAGCGTTACTTAAAGTAATTAGCAAGCTAATTATGGAAGTGTTCCGGCTGTGGGAACATTTCGTGCGGTGGATTTAAAAAACCCAGGCACAGTCTGGTAAAGCACAGCGAGAGTTTCTGAGTACGTTAACTGTAGGCTAGCGACTGGCGTCCACTCTCCAGTGAGTAATTGATTTAGCATAACAAAGCGTGGCTTGACATTTATTCATCACCCTGGCATTTGAATGTTGAAAATGTCCTTCGTCCATGTTAATGGTGTGAGACATTGGCCTAATGTGTTTTTGTGTGTACATACGAGAAAGTGTGTGTGTGTGTGTGTGTGTGTGTGTGTGTGTGTATGTGTGTTGCTGCAGGGAATTTACCATTCTGCTCAAGGGTTCTCAACTCCTACTTCATTTTGTACAATCCCAGGGGCCAAAATGTCCCTAGGTGAACAAGGTAATTTGGAAGCAGAAATGTAGCTGGTTACCCTACAATTTTCAGCTCTCTATCACCATTGATCCTTTAAATGTATGTTGCATGCTTTCAAATGGCCAGAATGGAAATCAAGCTGCTCAGAAAGACCTGAGGATCAATAATCTATATGCACTAAATGACTAGGCATTAGCATAGTGTTTAGTTTGCAGGTGATGGCAACATGGCCATTTCAGGACTCGGGTTTCCTGAAAATCACTTTTCCCAAGTTTGGAGAACCGCTTCCATTAACTTAATAGCATGGATTTGGTCGTTTTTAGCCGAGATGTCAAATAGAGCTACATACTGGACCACTGTATATATCCAGTAAAGTGATTGTTCAGTGGTTGATGTACTGGACACATGAGGAAGTTGTAGCAGTTGGAGTAATCAAAAGGTCACTGGTTCAAGCCCTACCATTTCCAGGTTGCCACTGTTGGGCCCTTGAGCAAGGCCCTTAACCCTCAATTGCTTAGACAAAATACTGTCACAGTACTGTAACTCACTTTGGATAAAAACGTCTCAGCTAAGTGCTGAAAATGTACTTGTGGATGTTGGGCCTTTAGCTCTAGATTGTTTGCATTGTATTTGGTAACAATTTAATTTCACACCTGCTAAATTCTGTACAATTTTCTTTTTATTCCAGTTTATTCAACCACTTTATCCTGGTCAAGGTTGCAGCAGGCCCGGTTCCACCAAGAAACACCCTGGACAGGGTGCCAATACATCACAGGGTGCCCTAAATGTCTAAGTAGGCCAAATGAAAGCAAAGCTCTATGAGCTTTAGAGCTCTATGCTCTAAATGTATATAGTTCTCACGGTATACAAAAAACATCCAGTGAGTAGCAGTTCGGTAGGAAAATAAGCATTGTTGGTGTGGAAGATTAAAGGAGAATTGCCAAACTGGTTTGTCCTTACAGAAAAGTATGGTAACTAACACATAACACTTAGTGTTGGGTACCTCCAAATGTATAACACCGTGAACCTTGAGGTGGACAGGGATACAACAGCAAAATTCTAACTCATCTCTATATCAAAAATAAAGATTTATCAGACCAGGCAAAATTTCTCTTTATTGAATGCTAGCCTGCTAGGAACAGGGCTAGTGAAGGTTTGTATAATCTTTAAATCCAGCGAATTCAGATTATAATAGCTGTGATGAAGAAGAGACATAAAATATGTATTAAAATATGCCAGATTGTCTGGTACTTCAGTGGTCAGTACCTTTCAGTGAATTTTCTGTCTTTGAGAACCATTTTTTCCTTCTTTAATTAAATTTTAAGTTCCATGTAGGGTGGAAACTATTGGTTCGGCAGATGTAGCGCTATGTTAAACTTTATGTCGCTTGAAAATGGTTTTCCAGCGTATTCAAGACTGGGATCGTCTGCCTGTAAAATGATCTGTTTTATGGTGCCATTATCGGCGCAATGTTTTTCCAAGATGCAGTTTGCGTGGTCTGTACAGCTGGAAATCTCACATGGTGCCACAGACAAAGCTGGGCTGTGACCTTTTCCTGTCCTTGGCCTTGGGCTGGATTTTAATGGCTGTCGACTTGCGGTGAAAAGGTTTTTTTTCCATATGATTGTTGTGTTTATGGTAAATACTGTCTAAACATTTATTTACCTTTCACCACTTCCGGTACTTAAGTGCTGGCTTTTTTTTCGGTACACGGAGGAAGATGTTAGCAGGCATGCTAGCGGGTTGTGCCGCCTCAGCCCATTGGTTTGAAAGCTTGGAAAGCTTAGTAAGCGAAAACTGCGATGACATGAGTAGTGTGTCTGAATAATCTGCCTTATAAGTGTAATGCCTTATTAGAATTCTCTCTACTTAGGCAGCTGCCTAGTTAGGCAGTAGCCAGCAAGGCAGCTCATTAGGTTTTTGAACCTTTGTTTACCTTTCTTGAAACTCAAACATAAAATCAATTTTGACTTCCAAATAGGCAAAAAGAGAAAATGACAGGAAACAATGAAACCCTATAAGACTATAGTCTCTCTGTGAAACACATGTGGTCGATTAGAAGGACGCAAAGCAATTGTGTTTCACTTTTTTTTTCATAATTCCAGCTTTGCTTCCTCTACCAGTTCAGGTACACAGCGTACCTGGCGCCGCTCCATTAGCCCTAATGCCTTTACAGAGCGACTGACGTCACCAGACTTGTGGGATGTGGAAGAGAGAGGCATGAATGCCACTGTCTGCTCTCATCTTTATTTTTGGTGTATCCCAGTAGGACGGGTTTAGCCAGCGCTGGCGTGCTGGAGTTTGTTAATCCGTCTCTGACTCCTGCCTTCAGAAAAAGAAGCAAGAAAAAAAAAACATGAAAAAACACAAAACAAGAAAATGAAATAAAGCGGGCTTGTTTTTTTCTGCCTTGCCAGAAGCAAAGAGCTGTGATGGGTGAGTTTGTTCATCCTGCTTGCATTCCTGTACTGTTTTTAACACATCTTGCTTGGTCGACCTGCGCATGCCATTTCCCCTTAGGGATTCCCTAATGAGTTTAAGGGCCATTCCAATAGTTTATTAGCTGAAGGAAAGTTTGTTATGTGACCTTTTGGAGACCCAGGGGAGCTTTGAGACAACGTAACTGTAGACTTGAGGGGCGGAGGTTGCCTAAAAGGCATTGCTATCTAAAGCAGTTTGCTTTTCAACAGGGAGAAGAAATGGCAAATAAACCAGATTGTGAGTAATACTAATATTTTAAAATCAGAACAGGGGATGGCATGGTGGTGCAGCAAGTATTGTTGCTTCACCGACTCTGGTTTGATCCTGGTCTCTGGTTACTGTCTGTTCTCTTGTAGAAGCCGACATCTTTTCATCTTCATTCAGAATTTGTTGATATTTAGTCTAATTTATTCTTGTTTCTGGTGCCAGCGGTTGCCACACAAGCACTGCACATCTTCTCCAATGTGAAACAGTTCCAAAGGTGTTATTTTATTAAATCCTTCTCTTTTTCCATCTCAATATACATTTAGTAATTGTGACCAAAGAGTTTCATTCTTACTTTCTACAGATCATGTTTGTGCAAGCAACGATCCTCGGCGAAATGGGGTGTCAGCTAGACCTTTTTGCAGGTACTTACTGTCATATATGGGTTTTGCTACGTCTTTCTGTCCAACATGTGACCAGCTCTCTCTGAAAGTCATTGGTTCACGGTCTTTCAGATCTTTGCAGGTACTTTACTGTCGTATATGGGTTTTGCTATGCCTTTCTGGCCGACATGTGACCAGCTCTATCTGAAAGTTGGTTGGTTCTCTGTCTTTTAGATCTTGCCCTAACTGTGATTTCTTTCCTAACGGTGGGAATTGTGACCTAGACGTCCTTTATTATCATTTTAATAGCTCTTATCCTGCTTTTAGCTTTATTTCCGGATCCTCGGTCAGCTGCTTAGAGGAGTCCACACTGTCTGAAATGGAAGTCCTGAAAAATACCCTGCTTTTGCAGGAAGGGGGGAGTCTGTGTTTCAGAATGAAAATAGGTTTTAAGACATACCAACTGAACTTTTGCACATGCCACAAGGACTAGTTTATTCATTTATTTATTATATTCATATTTATTCATCAAAATGTTCTGGGTCTGTGCATGATTGTGTACAAAAACATATTTTAATGTATCAGTTTGGTGTAGAGTTTTCCTTCTTTTTACTTCAGAAATTAACAAAAAATCTGGTTTGCCTGAGGTGCTGAAACTTTTCCGCTCATCGGCAGATTAATTTCTGATGATGCAATTTGGGTTAGCATATTTTCATTTCTATCTCTTTCTAACAAATACAGAATAAGGCACTTAGCATCATCATGCAGCACAGTCGCTCGGTGGGTAGCACTGTTGCCTCACAGCAAGAAGGTCCTGGGTTTGATTCCCAGGTGGAGCTCCGGTTTCCTCCCAAGACATGCAAGTGAGGTGAATTGGAAATACAAAATTGTTTGTGACATTAAACTTGAACTGATGAGCACCCAGGTGGTGCAGCGGGATATTCTGCTTGCACACCAGCACCGAGTTTCTGAACTCCTCGGTTCGAAACTCGGTGTTGCCACCGGTCGGCTGGGCACCATCTGGCGGGCATAACTGGCAGTGCCTGCAGCAGATATTATTTGGCCACCTTATCTGCAGGGTGGGGACCGGACTATGTGTGGGTGGGTCTTCATATGCTGTGTAAGGAGCCTGATTGGCGGAAAAGACGCCTGTGCAGAATGCAGGGGCGAGAAGAGGAGGGCTGTACTCGTGTCGGAAGAGGCGTGTACAGCGACGTGCTCTCCTCGGATGCAATCTGGTATCTCTCAGCAGCGGAAGACAAAAATTGAGTGTGCTAAATCGGGAGGAAAATGGGGAGAAAATGCAACTGATGAATCTTGTGTAACCAGTAACCTGTCCTGTCATGAATGTAACCAAAGTGTGTAAAACATGATGTTACAATCCTAATAAATAAATAACTCAACCCTCATCCTCAAAGACACATCCTTGCGGCCGTGCTAAAAAAATCTGCTTCCCATAGACGTGCCTCTTTTCCGCTGCAAGTGGGCACTCGTAAGTTACAAGTGGTACCTACAGGCTTGTCAGTAGTGGCTACGCTCAGTGTTTGTTTAAGATCAGTATTGGAATGCTGGTTTGGTTTCTCTTTTCCACATGGACACAGCAAAGCATTGACTGCTCGAATTTAAAGCTACCCACACATCCATTGATGGTTTTAATTAACCTCTTCCCATTCCAGCACTTTCCAGCAGCAGTGTAATACCACTCAGCATCAAATGCACTTCATCCCGGGGGGTTTCTATGGTCCATGATACTCATGTTCTCTAAGGCTAACAGAAAGAACATGTGCTGGTGGACGGTAGTGAATTAAAAATGTGTCAGGCAGGAGGTCTCAGTGCTGCCACACACAATGGCATGAAAAGCAGCGAGTCCCTGCGGGAGAGCCAGGCAGTGTCCGTGGCTTATTCGAGGACCTCTTCAGCATTCGTACTACACCACAGACCACATAGAGCTAGTATAAGAAATCCACACTGACCAGATAATTATGGTGAATGTAGAACAGACAGATGTAATCCCAGAGCGAGGGGTCTTCACCTCGAGTCCGAGACTGTCAAGAGCAGAGGGTTCTCACCCGGCTGTGAAATTACACACAGAGGAATTCGGAGCGATTGCTGTGGCTGTGTGGTTATTTTTGGGAGTCTGGTAACTGCATTTTGTTGGGGGAATTATGGTGGGTCATGGGAGCCAATACTGGAAAGTGTATGGACACAGGCGCACCCAGGTGGCACAGTGGGATGATCCGCTAGCACACCAGCGCTGGGATTCTGAATTACCAGAGTTCGAACCTCTGCTCTGCTAGTGGGCACAATTGGCAATGCCTGCCGCAGAAAAAAATTGGCCATTAAAGTCTGCCGGGTGGGAAAAGGTTGGACTGAAAGTGGGTGGGGTCTTTGACGCTGCGCAAGGACCCTGGTTATTAGCCCGAGGCGCCTGTGCAGAAAGTGGACGACCGCATAGATCAGGGCGTGGCTCTCGGCACACGAACACTGGCCTCAGGAACAAATTTATCGAATGTGTGGGCACCTCATCTCACTTGTGTGTCTTTGGACTTTGAGAGGAAACTGGAGCTCCCAGAGGAAACCCACACAGACACGGGGAGAACATGCAAAGTCCACACAGAAAGGACCTGGACCGCTCCACCTGGGAATCAAACTTAGGACCTTCTTGCTGTGAGGTGACAGCTACCCACCGAGCCACTGTGCCGCCCCCAGCAGCAAAAGACAAATTGAATGCGCTAAAATGGGAGAAAAGGGAAGAAAATGCATAAATAAAACAGTGTATGGACACTAGAGCATTGTTGAACATCCCATTCCAAAAGCACAAGCATTAATACTGGGTTGCTTTATTAATGCTCCCCTCTTTAAGGAGCCTCCACTTTTCACAGAAGGGTATCCACAATATTTTGGATAGTGTCCACATTTGTAAGGACGAGCACTGACTCTATACAAGAAGGCTTTATGTCTTTATGGACCTCGCTTTGTGCCAGGACACAGTCATGCTGGAAAATGAACTGCAGTTGTGCTGACGTAAATCAAAAAATCGCCGCCAGTGTGAACCGAGGGTGAATGGTAATACCACTTCAGCCATTTCCCCTCTCTTTGCACCCAATTTATATATGCTTCATTATCCTGTGCACTCTGGCGATCTCTATCCGTCGCACGATGTTCCAGCTGAGAGGGCAGCAGACTAGCGTAGCCACCGGAAGCAGCTTTACATCAGCCGACAGTGGATTTATACAGAGCTTCTTAGCACATATGGGGTCTGTCTGAAAACCTAGTGATCTCTCTACATAGAAGCATTTTACGTCATCCTACACGCTCCAGAGAAGAAGTCTGTTCAAATTCTTAGATGCCTTAAAATGCTGCCTACTGAGGTGCCCTAATTCGAAGCGATAATCTGACTGAATAATGAGGGAGCATCCGATGCTTCCGTAGAGGTGAAGGCAATCCCAGCATTCAGTGCGGCACAACTTTTATTACAAAAAACTGTTAGCTGGCATGCTAACTGTTTGTGCCGACTCAGCACCATTGGGTTGAATGGCCTGAAGCTGTGTTAGCTTAGTAAGCAAAAACTGCTGTGACGTGATTGCAGTAATCGCTGTTTAAGTAGTGTGTCTGAATAACCTGCCTTATGAGTTTGATGTCTTATTGGATTCCTCTCTACTTAGGCAGCTGCCTAGGTAGGCAGTAGGCAGCAAGGCAGCTCACTAGATTTCCAGACAGACCCCATGAAGGACCACACTTCTTTCTCTGTATTCTTCCTTCACATATGTCAGCAATTGTAGTCATTATTGTAGGAATAGTGATTGTTGTTGCACCAACTTGAAGACACAACAAATGGTGTCTAATTATCCCACTGAGCTATCTGTTGGTGCTGCCGAGACTCGAGCACAAGAGTAGTAGATCGTTGTGCCATCCAAACACCCATCCATTCAGTTCTGCTCACACAGCTTCACCAACTGCCTCTCAGCTGCCAAAAACGTAACATTTTCTATAAATGTGTGTAAGATTAAAAGTGTTGAACTGCATTAGTGCAGAAAAATGAAACCAAAATGGTACAAATTGAGAGCATTAATGTCTCTGAATAGACAATGATACTTTATAGCACTTGCGTGATGACTGCTGGAACAATTGCAGCTGTCTGGAAAGGCCGCAGCCATTAGTCAATAAATTAAAATCTAATTAGTTTCTGCCTCTGTGGTTCTGTTTGAAGGGCTTTTCTCAGGTGTAATGAAAATTTATTGGGGCTGTTGTTCCAGAACAGAGTTCAGAGAAGAGGATTTTTGGAGTGGCATTACAATGTCGAATTTCCTTGGGTGGTTCAATTGTTCAATTGTTGACGACCAAAAAAAGCCTGCGATGAGGCGGAGCGGTAAAAGATGCTGCCCACCAGTGCTGAGACCTTGAGATCGCAAGTTTAAATTTTAGCTCTGCTTCCTACCAGTATCATGTCGCCTGTATACAGACATGATTGGCTAATGTCTGTCACACACAATTGGCTAAAGCTGCTGGGTGGGAGGGCTGGAGAGATTCCTCTGCTGCAATTATGGCATCTGCTGGCTGGTCAGTGGGGGATAATGGAGAGCAGTGCTTGACCTTTCGTACATAATACAGATCCCTATGTGAATCCGCCACGTGCAGGTGAAAAGAAGCAGTTGGCAACTGCACACATGTCCGAGAGCGTGTGTTAGGTACGGCCCTCCTCGGCCAGGGTGGGAGTCGGCAGCAGTGGAGGAGATATAATCAGGCTAATTAATCAGTTGTGGCTTGTAGATGGTGCATCGTTGATGACCGAAAAAAGCTGTTATCCAACATGAAGCCTAAGGTGGAGCATAAAATTGGCTAGCCCACCAGTGCTGAGACCACGAGCTCTCAAGTTTAAATCTCAGCTCTGCCAGTATCATGTCGCCTGTACACACATGGGATTGGCTAACGCTGCTGGGTGGGAGGGCCTCTGAGATTCCTCATCTCTGCTGCAATAATAGCGTCTGCTGGCTGGTCAGACTCTTCATACACAATACGACCCCTGTGTGAACCCTCCTCGTGCAGGTGAAAAGAAGCGGTTGGCAACAGCACGTGTCAAAGAGGGCGTGTGTTAGGTACAGCCCTCCTCAGCCAGGGTGGAAGTCGACAGCAGTGGAGGAGATATAATGAGCCTAATTGGACACGACTAGTTTGGATGAAAACAAAGAGAAAAATGCATTAACAGAATTATAAAAAAAGTATCCTGTCACCAAACCCTGATTAGAAAAGCCGGAGCACTATTCAGAGCTTCGCTATATTCGGCCCGCTTGCTTATTTAAAGCTTAGTCAAAATTGATGCTTTAATTTTTATCTGCGCCTAATGACTCGCCGCTGAGTACAAGCAGCTATTTTTAACAAACCCCGATCCAGCCAAGCTCTGAGTGAGCGCCGGGAGCAGACAGAGAACCAACATTTACGAGAGCCGCGCTCCGGATTTTCTGTTTGAAATATGAAACTCTCAGTCACACTCAAACCTACAATCAGTTTTAATCAAACGGATCGCCGAGCTCACTTCCCCCAGACGGGGTGTATTTACGCTGCTGAATATCTGATCGCTAAGCGCGTGTTTATGAGCCGCGCCAGAGAGACGCATGAATTCACCCGTCAGACAGGTGTTGGTCAGCGGCCAGCCTAATCGCGGCCGTCTTTGTGCTCGCCTGAGCCCGGAGCTTTTGTGCTCTAATACTTTTGTGATTGTTGAAAGAGGAGGCAGGTGTGAGCTGATAATCCCAGCACATTGCTATAATAGATGGGACTTCTGTGGACAGGATTCCCTGCTTCATCCTTTCTCACTTTTATTCTTATAAAAAAAAGACGAATAACAATTCGTCGTATGCCCCCATATTGTTGAAATTCTCTGATGGTTGGGGGGTTCAAACTTGGAGGGGTTGGAAAGATGAATTGAAGGATCATATTAGATATGACTAATGTTCACGTCTGTGCACTAGAGGGCGCTGGAGCTGGTTTTCTCTTGTTTCAACACAGTGTGAAAGACAGTGATTTAGTATTAATTTCATTTTCATGTTTTACCATCGCTTTATCCAGGTCAAGGTCGTGGTGGGTCCAGTTTCCCCCTAATCACTGGGCACAATGCACTAACACACCCCAGAGATGCTGGTTCAAATTGCTGAAGTTTACACAGAATGATGCAAAAAAGCAGAAAACATCCAGTAAATAGCAGTTCTGAGGGTAGATACACCTTGACTCTTTTAAGAAATACGACCCCTGTGTGAACTCGTCTCGTGCAGGTGAAAAGAAATGGTTGACGACTGTACATGTCGGTGTTAGGTACGGCTCTCCTCGACCAGGGTGGGAGTCAGCAGCAGTGGAGGTATAATAGGCTAATTGGATACGACTAGTTTGGGAAAAAAGAGAAAAATGTTTGCAATTATGCAAAAAGCAGAAAACATCTAGTAAAAGGAAGTTCTGAGAGTAGATACACCAGCCAGACTTGTTTGAGCTGACAGAAAGACTGCAGTAATGGCCACACTTTAAATCTGTGGAAAAGCTTCCTAGCATCTAGAGTATTGAGTCCAGAGGCAGATGGA